>NC_064773.1:25392948-25749948 GCF_011397635.1 Epinephelus fuscoguttatus | reverse complement strand
ACCACGCTCGTATGTCACTTATTGGCTCCTTTCTCCCCCCTCTTCTTTAATCAAACATTATATATTTATTTAATCTGTGATATTAAAAAAAATCCCTTCCCGGGACACAATTAATACCAAGTTGCAAACTTTGTGGGAGATGCACAAAGCAAGACAACACATTCTAACAACAGTAAATAAATATATGATATTACATTAATTCTCTGGGCATCTATCAGATATGGAAAACCAGTGAAAGAGAGAGGGAAAAGGAGGGGAAGAAAAGGAAAAAAATCTATCACGAATATCACTAATGATTGTGCTAAAAACAGCATAAATTATGCATATTACCTCCTCTCTCTCCAGTAATAAATGTTTTATCATTTTCCCCTGCATTTAATGCTCTGTACCTTGACTGGGGCAGAGAGGAGCCCCACCAACATCAGTCGACAGTCTCACAATAAATAAAAGACACTCAGCACCAACAAAAGGCAACTCAAAGTACACCCCAGAATTATGGAATTTACTCATTTGGAAAACAATTATTTGTAATATTTTAGATTAAAATTTGAGATAATTCATACTTTAAATTCTATTTTAGCTACCACTTTTATATTTAAAAACATATATTTCAAAAAAAAAAAAGTGCAACCTAACACCAGATAATCCACATCCACACAACAAAAGCGAGACAAATGGTGATCACGATTATGTGTGAGCATTTGTGCCCAGCCCACATGGGTACCGTGTGTATTCTTTGGGCCAGTAAATACCGTTTTAATAGAAGTGTGTACACGTTCTTCCCTGTGTGTGTGTGCTTGTGTGTGTGTTTGACAAGGGGCAGATACAGGACAGGCCTTAAAGGATGTCCACAGCCAGGATAAACAGGATCCAGGCAGGGAGAACAAACAGGACTGAGCTGTTACACAGAGCAGGGCGACAGCTGCCCGGGACACAAGTAAATAGGGAAGAGGCCAGGACGAGGCGTGCTTGTGAACAAACAGGCCCCTGTTAAACACCGCGCCGCTCACTACTGATGGAGGGAGACACACAGGGAAGAAGACAGAGGGAGGACAAGAGGGAGAGGAGCAGTGAGGGAAGGTGGTGGTGGTGGGGGGGAGGGGGGGTGACGGAGAGAGACAGATGAAAAGAATGAGAGTGAAAGAGAGAAAAGGAAAGTGAGTGGGAGGGAGGAAGGTGGTGGTGATGGTGGTGGTGATGGTGGTGGGGGAAGACTGGCACAATGTGACATCCAATCCGGTGATGAATCTCAGCATAAGAAACTCAAGGCTGCAGCCGAGATCAGCCGGCTAATAAGTATTCAAATTAGGCATAAATTTTACATGCCCAATGTTTAAAATATTCAGAGAAAGACTGTCTGATTGCCTTTACTACAATTTTATGAACATTCTAATGGAGCCTGGATCTCTCGGTTTTTTTCCTGCTTTCTTTCTTGGACCGGCGATGGATGTTCGGAAAACTTGAAGATATATGAGTCGAGGAAATAAGGATTTTTAATAACATGTGAATGTAATGCAAACTACTCCGGAAGTCCAAGGAAAATTGCTGCTTTGATATTAAACCAATGAAATTTGCTCTTAATGTGCTTACACATGTATAAAACATTCATATTATAAAAAGAAAAAAGGACAAAAATAAGTAATCAGACATTATAGCTTGAGTTTAAAAAAAAAAAAAATCAGTCAGCATAATTTGAATCTCGCACACAAACAATAACAGCCCAGCACCCGTCTTAATCTCAGCGCCATAATCTTCCAAACTCCCTCCTCCAAAATAAAACCGGTGCAATATGTCTAACTGCAACATAATGATAATGCAGATATATGCAAAGTATATTCGCAGAGATCAGATGGTGCTTTAACCTTAATGACAGCGGTGAGATAAATTAATTAGCCATCTAAAGGCGGCATTCAAATCTGCCAATTAGAATGTCAATTAGAAACACAGCCAGGCTGCAATGATGAGCGGGGCTACCGAGCTGCGGATCTGACTGTGGGGGTGATGGAACTGTCACAGATACACACACACACACACACACACACACACACAATACTCAAGAGAGACAGATAGTGACAATACTCGGCACCTGAGGGTGTGACTATATGCATGCATGTATCTACATTGTGTGTGAGCCCACCACAGGTCCACCATGCCCCTGTACCCTCTCCCTGAGGGATACCAGCCCTGACCCCGGCTCAGTCTGTCCTAAACCAACTGGGTCGGAAGGAGCTGCACCACCCCCAGCTACTATATCTACTGGGGGCCCTCGCTCTGATCTGCGGCGGTGCAGCCAGCTTTAATGCCGCTTCAGTGAGGCTGCCTGCTTGCCCGCACGTGTGTTTGACATCCCATAAATTGCCGGTGTCCTGAGTTTCAACACACCCGCTATTTGATGCTATTTCCTCAAGCCATAATCTTCCAATGAGGGAGAACCTAGACCGCTTATTATCGCGATCGGAAACAGAGAGGAAGGCTGTTATTGCTCGGGTAATACGCTGGTAATTCTGTAGATGTATAGCTTTGGGAAGGAAGATGATAGTGATACTAAGTGTTTAGGTTGTGGGGTGGTGGAAAGATAGTGAGAGACTGAGATAACTCTGCGCTCTCTAAATTTACAGTCGTCGACGACTCGTTGATGGCTCCAACATTTCTATTAAGGTGGAGGCTCGGTAGGAAGACAGGCATTTCCTGATGAAGCAGAGGTAGACAGACACTTTATTTGCAAAGCTTCAGACCAACTCCAGCTTTTCTCTCATTCCTTGTGCAACCACAGCCTTGCTTGCTATTCCTCTTCAGCTTGGGCAAATATTTACTCTCGAATCTCGTGCTACGCAAATCTGTCTCTTCCATCAGGTGCGGGGATCTGAGAAAGGGTCCTGACGACGCATTTGGCCCAGAGATTGGGAGAATTTCTCCTCTTTCTTCCCAGAAGTGACACAACAAAGGTGTACGGAGAATTGAGCCTTTCATTGCCTCACACACACTCTCTCTCTCTTTTGCACGTGCACACCAAGCACACACACACACCTATCATTAAAGGGGAAAGAAGCAGCCCTCCATCTTTGTTTGCGAGCTCTAAAAGCCCTTAATGTAGCCTCATTACCTGGCCTGTCTCCCGCTCTATCATGTGCAGTAAACACACACTATGACACTGGCCATCCATCTAGTGGGAATACACAGCTGTCTGCTGTGCTCTAACACTGTCTGGGGAACACTGGGGAATTTAACACACACACACACACACACACACACACACACACACACACACACACACACACACACTCACACGCACATTACGTTGTTAACACACAGCGGGCTTGACACCGGTTTTCGTTCAGACTCTCTGGCCTATCCATTTTCAGTGTGAGGATGTTCACTGTGTCTCCATCTAGAACAATGATCCTCATCTTATATGCATGAGTTGCTAAAAAATATTTTCATTAGGATGAAGGAAAAAGAAGTGACCTGTAAATCTGTGATCCCAGACGTCCGTTCATTATCAGCTCACATTTCAGGTGGCTGGCTGGAATTCTTTTGGTTTGTGAGATCAAAATAAAAAAAATAATAATAGAAATTACATTTCACAGTCTGCTGACTCCTCACAGCTCTCTGATCAAGTCGAGATATGGTTACCATTTAAAATAATCACAGATTCTGTGCTTGAGTGAAATTAATTCATCATTGCCATAAGTTACTATGCATACAAAATAAAGAAGTAACTGGGCAAGGGCAAGGGCTCACATATTCAATACTTGAGATTGCTTAATAAATCAAAATGCCACATATGTGCTGACAAAAAAAAAAAAAAAAAAAAAAAAAAAACGGTGCTTAAAACCACTGCTTTTCAAAAATGATAAATGTAATCGGAGGCCAAATAATGGAGAGCAAAGAAGTTTAAAATAACTTCATCAGATTGAATACATGCCTGTGACACACACCATAAATTTCAGCCTTCAAAGAATCTTTGATTATGATCATATGTTTGTTTGTACTTGGGTGTGTACTGTAATTTTTTCTGGTTGCGAGTTGTCACAGCACAGTGAGACCACAAGCAGTTTATTACAGCCTTCAGCTTCAAGCAGTGAGTTTGGAGTCGGAGATGGAAAAACGACCACTTGGAGAGCTGCGTTCGACAAAACCCAGTCCCTCGGATTAAGTAAGGCAAGCCAGGCTGCCATGCCTTAGAATTAAAAGCTTCCTTTTTGGCACTAAAGGGCCGCCATAAAAGAGCATTAATGACTACTTCTTATAAACCTGTGTATGGTAATGGTTTCTGCTCTCAGATAGAGGAATTTCAAAAGTGTTTCACCGGTGAATGAAGATTGCTTTGGAGGAGAAAAAAAGGGGGCTGAAGAAATCATATTTACAAAATCAGGAGTGGGGCCAAATGAAAAGAGATGAATATGAATAATGGACTTTGCTCCTTTTTTTCCCCGGGATTAACATTATTCAAAGCAACAGAATCAAATGTGGTTATCTCCTGTCCAATGAGCCCTACATTGAGCAAAACCTCAGTCGTATTTCAATTCTTCATTTGAGCTGACAATAAATCGTAGTTCTGTGATAGGAGACATCCAGTCAAGAATGTTCAGAACTTAATTCTCTTCTATTTACAATAAGGAGATGAGACAGAATAAGATAAAAGACAGACTATTTGCCACAGTGTGTAAGTGTCCCTGAATGGAGTGTGAGTGTGTGTCAGAGTCAGTGTTTGTGGAGTACAGAAAGAGGGGGGAAGAAAAAAAAACGACAAAGAAAACCAGAGGAAAGGGTGTAAAGTGCATGTTCAATTGTACAGTCTGCACAATGTCTTCTTAGAATCAAATGCAAGAGGCACTCATGAATAGTGTGCATGATACTACGTTAATACAAATTCATTTTACAGCAGTGCAACCAGCTCTGAAATATGACAATAGCTAAACAGTTATTGTACATGGGCTATCCAATTACTTATAAAAAAGGGTGGGAAACATGAAAATGTTGAATTAAAATCAAGGGGAAAATATTTTAAGATGAAATATAATTTATCCATTTCTGTTTGCTTGACAAGAAAAAAAAACCCTCCACTGCAGCAATAAATGCATGCTTCTTAAATGTAGCGCAGCACGCCCCTCGCAGAAGGAGGAAAAGAGGAGGAGAGAAACTAGTTTTCTTCTCCTGCATTTAGGCTCGTCCCATATCATTTACACGTTACCCATCAGGCACCTCATTCTGCTGAAGCAGGAGACAGCCCCGCCGCTGTGGGTGAGCGAGACAGTGACGAAAGCTGATCAGTCGGCTCTCATTTGCATATTTGCCAATTCCATTAATTAACTCGGCCCACCTAATCAGGGCTAATTGACCTATAAAGAGGGGAGGCCTCATTGTCTCGTCCAATCATCTTTACCAAGAGTAGAGGAGGTGCGCCGGTGAATGCAGGGTACTTCCGACCTAACTGTATTTATAGACCTCATGTGTGCAAGTGCAGAAAAGACATTTTATTCTCCACCTAAGCGATCAGGACTGAGCTGCTTTGACACGGAGCAAGAGTTGGAAAACAAAAGGAAGAAAATGGACAAATTCTTTACACTGTCGAGGAGAGAAGAGAGAGAAAAAAAAATATCAGAGGAACTAATGACAGTTGGAGGGCCTGACTCTCCGGTCCTCTCCACAGCGCGGCAGATCCAGCGGACAGGCGCGGGGAGCGAGCCGCGGCCGGCGCAGCCACAGAGACATAGCTCATTGTGACGTTTCCAGTTATTTCTGGTTGATTAGGGCCATTATGTCTCCAGCTCTGATTTATGTTGTCATTCCCCCTCAGCAGTCCTGCATCGATAGATCTTAATGAATTGGTAAATAAGGGTGAAGATTGCAGTTGACAACACCGCAACATTCCTCATTCATACCAGACAAGATTTATGTAACCAATTAGGAGCATAACAGGGGGGGACTGGTCAGGGGAAAAAATAATCTTTCCACAGGAAAATTACCAAAGTCTAACCCACGACAAAACAGATAATGGGCAGTCTTTAACACTGGCTTAGTCACACTTTCTCCATGCCCGGTTGGGGACTTTAAAACTGCTCGGAAGAAAGGATCACTCTTGCTCCTCTTAGGATTAAGAAATTGATTTTTACAAAAATATGCAAGAGGCTGGTTGACAGTGTGTACTGCCTGACAGCCTGACTGCACCTCTCCATTTTGAAAAAACACACCCGACTGCTCAATCCACATCTGAATAATGTCCAAACCAAAGATGATGATGGAATCAACAGATTAAAAATTAAGCCCTTGCCAACAAAGCACCACTTTGATATGGAAATATTAAATTCAAGAAGCCACTCTCCCCCCGCCAACCATCCAAATCAGGACCAATGAAAATGTGAAGTAAGGGGCGTGCATCTGTGTGTAGGTGTGTGTGGTGGGGGCACTCGAATCAATTGTTCCCTTGCTGTTTGATACATCGACTAAGAAATAATCATTTGCATTTTTTAATAGCCTCGTATTTCCATTATTTAATTTCTCCACACTGCAGTTCTAGGAACGTGTTAGCAGACAAATAAAGGCCTCTTTGTCGTTTAAAAAAAAAAAAAAATTCAGATAAAAGTGCTGATCATCAATAGCCAGCGACAGGCCAGGAAGACCCATAGGGCAGGAGTGAACAGAGCTGGAAAATTAAAGCAGAGTGATACGGGAGCCGGCTCCTTTCAGCCCTCTCTCCCTTCAAGCACATGCAAATGAGGCCGTGCTGCTTAACTGCATCATTTATGTGGATAATAGCGGCATCATCATTACGGGAACTCAAATTAAATTACATCACAATTAGCATAACAAAGTGATTGGTTAAACTTTCAAAACAAATAACGCGGCTCGGCTAATGAACGGTGTTAATTGGCCAGTGTGCATTCTAAATAAAACATGTAGGTAAACATGTGTTTTAGTTAAACTATTTTAAAATTCATTTCCCTCTTCTTTTTTTAAACAAAATGAGACAGACGTGGAAAAAAAGGAGGAAAAAAAATAACTGTAAAAGAAGACTCCAAACTGAATATTGCCAGGGGGATTTGTAAGCTGAAATATAAAATGTGTAGCATTTAATTTTATTGCGCTAAAGAACCTATTATATGCCAGACTCTGGAGAACAATGTAAATTATCTGCCTTCAAAATGGAGTTTGGCCAATTCTCCATGTGAACTAATCACATAGCTCATTATGCATTAGGGTATTAAATTATGAAGAGGAGTCCCTTTCGCATTCCTGCACAAAGCCCTATGAAATGTTAATAATATGCCCACAATAGCCCAATACCATGCCTTGCTCACCCTCATCAATATTTAAGTAAACAAATTATCCCACTCGCCTTTGATAAAGATAATTAGTGCTTCACCGATTATCAGTCTCGTGACCTCTCTCCTCTTCAAACTAAACATCTGCTCCAAAGATTTTTTCTTTCCTCACACCAACAGACGGGAGTAAAACAAATAAGTCAAACTTCAAGTCAAAGCCTTGCCCTCTCAAAACACACATCTGCAACTGATTAATATTTGATTGTTATTAGCTTATGAAAGGTTATACAGTGGCTGTGCCCTTTTTATTCTCTTTCACCATACTCTCTGTCCTCTTGTTTTTAATGATCAATGATTAGCTTAGCAAGGAAGTAGCAACATCTGAGGAAAACACAATGCAAGAGCAGAAATACCACAGTAAGTCACATGCACACACACACACACACTTTCACACTCACACACACACACACACACACACACACACACACACATTTGGGCACGCACACTCACTTGTACGCATGCACACACACACACATTTGGGCACACACACAGAGCCATTCATCAGCACTAATTAAGCAGCAGATTAACAGAGCCCGCAGACCAAGGCTGCACGGTTACACAGTGGGACGACCAGCGGGGAAGAGAGGAGACACAGCCCGGCAATAAAACACAACCATTAAACACAGCCAAGAGCCTGGAGTCGACTACGGATGACACACGATTGATGGGTGGATGGATGCATGATGGATGGATGGGTGGATAGATGGAGGGATGGACAAGAGTCTGCCTGACTTTTTTTTTTTTTACCTGAAGGTGAGGAGTGCCAGAGAGCTTGACCAGAGAACAGAGTGCTTGCCTCTGCCACCGCCGAGGGTGTCTAGGAGCGACGGCCGCAAGTCGACTGGTGTCACCCCGTGGAGAGGCAACACTATCTGTGTCATCACTTCAGCCGTGTTTATGGGGGATGGCATCATAAACAAGCCAGCTCTCCCCCCCGCCAGCCGCCACCCAGCCCCCGCCCCAGTTCCCCCCGCTCCCTCTCTCTCTTCTCCTCTCCCTCTCTCGCCACCTCACCACCACCGCCACCACCACCACCACCGTGCCATTCATGCATACTTAAATCACCCTCGCCCCATTAAAAAAAAGAAAGCCCAGACGCCTCTCCTGACAATTATTCTATCATTTCCAGTTGTCACCGGGGCAATTACCGACCGGGGCCCCCTGTGCGGGTCGGACATGCAGGCCCGATAGGAGAGGCTTGAGTTGGGGGAGAGGAGGAAGAGAGTGGGAGAGGGGACAGAAGAGGGAGAGTGTGTGTGTGAGTGCATATGTGTGTGTGAATGGAAAGGGGGGTGGGGGGGTGGGGGGCAGTGTACAAAATGGAAATTTATGACAGAGACACGGTGGCTTCTTTCTCTCTCTACACTGGAAATAATTAGACCATCATTTCTTATGCCTGCCGCTGATGAAATATATCACAATTACTGGAAAACACTACTTATCATTTCATTCCCCGTTTTACTGGAAATGAGAGACATGGCAATTATAACTTAGATCTCTTCTTTGCTGTCTTTTAATTTACAGAATGGCCTTCAAACCTGATTATACTTATTTATTTTAGTTACTTTTTGCAGGTAAGTACAAAGAAAAATTAGTTTTTCTGTGCATTTGAGTGCAACTGTGGAAGAGCAAGTGTGTGTGTGTGTAGGTAGCCTGTGTGTGTGGGTGGGTCCTGTGTGTGAATGAGAGAGTGTGTGAGTGTGTGAGGGGATCTTCACACGGGGAGTGCTGTGACTCCTTGCAGGATGCTCGCCGGCTCTCTCCCCTCGCGCCTCGGCTGCATGCTCACCAGGCAGCTCGCGCTACTCTCGCTCTAATCGCACATCTGCTCCTCTGAACGCTCTCTCTTTCCCTCTCTCTCTCTTGAGCAAGTGCACACACACACACATACACACATATACACACATGCACCCTTCCACACAACCTGCCGGACTGGCTCTCTACTCTGCTCTGTGTACCCGGCATCGCTGAGACGAGAGGGAAACGGAGACAGAAAAAGGGGCTGGAGGACGCCGCTACGAGAGGTGTGTTCGCCGCAAAAAAAAGGTATGTGTGTCTGGCTTTATTCTCACACAGTTCGGTGCTTTCCCTTTCAGCTCTGATTGTGTGCATGTCAAAGTGTGTGTGTGCGTAGATGTAAAGAGTCTGAATGGGATTAGTGAAGGGCTGAGCGGCAGTCGGTAGCCTCCACACGGTGCTCTGGCAGAGAGTGTATAGGGCTCTTAAAAACAATTAGCCATGTCACATCCATGCATTACCAAGTAACACGCTATCACAAAGCACCGCTACGATACCACGAGCACACATCCAAACAAAGTCATAAATAGACTGCAAAGGAGAGAGGGAGAGAGTGACAGATAAAATGACCTACCTTTAAAACAATGAGTGAGAAATCCACTCTCCCCGGTAAGAAGCATTTGAAGAAGTATTCTCAGAAGCCTGGAAGCATTAGTGTGTATCAAAAATGAAGAGAGAGGGAGAAAATGCCACTAGAAATCAGAGCATCAAAAGTGGGGAAAAAAGGGGGGAGAAAAAAAGTAAAGAGAACCTAGCGGACGCTTACTGTCAAAGACATCACCAGAGAAGTATTTACAGCGGTATTTACAGTAGTGCGAGGGGAGAGCACCTCTGCCTGGTCACGTCTGAGAGACAGTTGCCGTTTCAGTGCTGCCTAATTAAAACAAGTCAGGCAGCCCCACTGGATTGTTTTGACGCCTGAGGACCAATAGTACACAAAAACCAGTGGCTTGATCGGTGGGGTAGGGGGGCTGGTCGCGGGGAGCGGAGAGGAGGGGGCGGAGGGTGGCGAGAGTTGGCAAAGGAATGGTGAGGAGGGGGGGTGTGTAAGTGTGTGTATGTGTGTGTGTGTGTGTGTGTAAGAGGGGTTCAGAAGAGGCGTTTTGTAGAGGAATTTGAGAGGGGAGGGAGACCACAAAGGTTCAGAACTGGGGAGACCTCCACATGCTGAATGCTCCCTCACTTTTTCTTAGACAAAACACCAAGATGATGCTTTTCGAGAGTCTTTTGCCAACACGCTACCGCCGCTGTCTCCACTTTAAATACATTTCTCAGCATGGAACACTACCTCTGGCCAAAGTACAAATTCTCAACACAGCTGAGAGTCTATGGCTTTTTAATATCTCATTAAATTATACAAAAAAAAAAGTGAAACACACAAGCTGACAAACATTTCACAGCTTTTCCCCTCCGCCGCAGTTTTTAAAAGCTCGGTTTACCACTTGATAAAAGGCAAACGTGTCTGTGCACATGTCTTACATGAGGATTCAGTTATTTGAACAAGTCTCTCCTAATGAATTAGTTCAGTATCTCTAACTGGGACCGCAAAAACCACCGGTCCCCACTGCCTGCTAAAGAAGCCGATGAAAGCTGGAGCGAGCTGAATTAAGCCGGGGCTGGGCTCAGATGTGATGTATCAACATGTTTCCCCTACTGTAAACAATGCACAACAGGCAATGAGCTGGAACATTTAGGGCTAATGGTGTTTGCCAATCCTTTTGTCAATTTTTTTTATTCCCTCCTCTCTCTCTCTCTCTCTTTTTCTCTCTGTCTTTCTTTCTCCTTTCCTCTCTCTCTCTCTCTCCCTTGCATGCCACAGATGTTTTTCTTAGTCGCTCCAACAGACAGGAATCTACTGGCAAGAAGAAAGGCTCGGTCTTCCCCAGGAGAGAGGAGTACAAAGCCCCCAGTCTGCACACAGCAGATGCAGAAAGCCAGTCCATCTGCCACCAGCTCGCTCTGCCACATGGGCCTGGGAGATTTAATACAAGAGGGGACTTTTTTTTTCTCACACATCTGCCTACATAAGTTTATGCCATATACATAGAATCAAATACACATCTAAATCTGGCAGAGGTGCAACTCCAAAATTAAATTCATAGTTACACACCAATAGATACACACATGCAGGCAGCCACAGTGTGGAGGTTACAGAGAGTGCAAGAACTTTTATGTTTTAAAGAGAGGCACCCAGGGCAACTATGACAGATTTATTTAGGAGAAGACGTAGCCCCTAACGTGGGGTAAAGACCACTTGAACTTGCAGCTCTGAGCGGTGCATTGGCATGATTTAACAGGCTCTGAATAGCACATTATCTCCCAGGCTCCGCTGGAGCATATTTCAGCCGTATGATATCATTATTTAGAGACCAACACAGAGCAAAAGATGTAGCATTTTCATTAGTGTCAACTCTCTGAGCTCTGAGGCGGGGAGGGTAAACACTAAACAATCATGGCAGAGTGAGGGAGACAGTGGGAGTTGAAGCAAGCGAGAGAGAAAGAGAGAGAGAGAGGGAGAGGGGCGAGATGACAAGAGTGCAAAAGCAAGCAACCGAGAGAAAAACACAGCGACAGAGAGAGGCAAAGGGGGCTAACATTAAACAACTGCTGTTAATTGCTCTAAGCATCCACATTATGTCAGTAATTTCTCCCATTTCTCTTTCAGCGTTAAGAGCTTCAGGCTAGAAAGCTCCTTCAGCCCCTTTAATAAACTACTCAGAGTGCCTCACTGGAAAAGACAAACAAGAGGCCTCTGGCCTTTGAAACACTCGCTTCACTAGGGGGAATGCTATGCCTATTTCTACACATCTGTGACAACTGTGTGCCTCCTCCCTTCAGGTATTTATTCCCTACGTCTCTTCTTCCAGTGCTTTACGCTGCCAAGGTCAACAGAGACGAACAGGCCCACCAGCGTCCTGATGTGGTGGCAGCAGAACAGTGAAAGGAGACAGAGAGAGAAACGAGGGGGGGGGTGGGGGGGGGGGAGACAGAGATAGACATGTGTAGTGGGTACAGTGGGGAGGGGGTGACGGTGGCAGCAGCTGGTTACCAACCCTGGCAGCAGTGGGGGAGCAGTGGATCTGTGATGCAGTGTAAATGCAGCGACGACAACGACGACGGATGTTGCTTATACCGTCTCCTGGCCCTTGCTATCATTTTCACAGTTTACACACACACACGCTAACTATTAATTTTCAATTAAAGCCACAGTGAAGTGCATTGCCTCTGGGGCATTAGACAAAGTCAAGCGCCCATCACGGCGGTTTCCCTCGTCATTTCTGCCACCATCTCTCCAGTACTACCAAGCCGCCACAAAGTGCATGCGCTGCCATGAGGTTTGTCAGTCAGAAGTAGCCCAGCCCTTAGCCATGTGAATCACTCCTTATTAACCCTTTAACATCTATCATCCTGAAATGTGCACACAAATGACAGAAATTAGTGAAATTTAGAGAAAAAGCTTGGTGCACATTTAAATATAAGTATTTATGGCCTTTTAAATACACACAAGTGGAATGAGGACAAAAGACAAAGAGAACGATGCAGGGAGACAAAGACTTTGTGGCTTTTCTCTGACTGCGAGTGTTGCATTTATTGAAGTGCCAAGAGCATCAATGATGTTCACTTTGCGTTGGGAGGTTATCCATTTGACTTCCCTCCTCCCTCATCCATTCTCACATTTAAGAGCCAGTCAGACAAAATGAAGTGATTTCATCGTCTGTTAAAATATGCTCAGCTGCCCCTGACAACTCCCACATGGTGATAGCCACTGTTTCCAAAGAGCAAAACGCCACACACGTGAAAAAACAGAGCGCACACATCAGTGCCATTCATTAGTCGCCACACAAATGTTCCACAAGCACAATTCCTGAGCCTTTTAGTCCTGCCTACAAATAAATATATAAAATGCCAAATAAGGTATAATGAGGGGGTAGGGCTCTTTTTAGTCCTGGGCAACGCTGATCACACGATATGTTGCTTATGGCCAGAGAGCAGAGACCATTACGGACCGGTGATTATATAAGTGGTTGGAAGGCAGCACCATTTTAATATACTGTACTTAAGCACCAGGGTATCCATGGCAACTTCCCTTGCTCCGTGCATTCAGAAAATCCCTAATGAAATGCCTATTAAGTGGCTGATAATGACAGTGTCCAAACATATTTGCATATGTGTTTCACTGCAAAAAAAAAAGTGAGAGCAGTGAATGAAGGTAGAGAGGGGGCAGGATCGCTGCAATCACAATAATAAATATGGTGGTTCTGTTTGCTTTGTTGTTTGAAAAATTGCACTCATTTTAGGAAATAAACCATTTTTAAATCATCTTCTTCACAGATCATATAAATCAGTGATTAAGACAAATGCAAAGCTCAGTGCTTTGGTCTACAAAACCACATTTTTTGATAGATAAGTATTGCTTTTAATAAAACTTAAACAAGGAAAAGAAAAGTAGTGGCAATGGGTGTGAATTGAGGCCTCTTTGCCTTCCTCTGGGAATCTCCACATGTGACTTCCATTTGCGACTTTGGCTGAGCGCCCAACAGGACATCCCTGAGAGAGTGTTTGCTTGACTCAATATCAACAGCCCGAGTAAGCAGCCGGGGGGTGGGAGGGTGGGGGGTGGGGGTGGGGGTTCTCGCTGGCCAAGCCCGGCCTCGGGTTCCTATTGAAAATAAACCAGGCTGTACATTCATTGGGCCCAGAAACATCAACACGCGCTGCAAGGAGCCACGTATAGCACTCAGCAGCGTTCCGCTGGTGCCTCTCCAAGGCTTAATGATACCTGCACCTCCCCTCCAGCTGCTTCTGCCGACGCCGCTGCTGCACACAGACAGCAGGCGGGCGGGGAATTAAAGTATACATTACAACAGAAAAATAAAAAGAGATCGAAATGACAGAAGTCAGACAGTTCAAGCTGACCGGGCCTCTTGAAACAGAGGAGCTTGTAGACTATAGCAACAGACACTCCAGGTTAAATTGGCCCTCCTGTGCCTCCTCTTATTTTCCCACCACCACCACCACAGCTGCCTCCAATGCCCAACACCCCCTTCTTATAAAAAAAAAAAAAAAGCTTTTCTTCAAAAGCGTATTTGAATTAAACGAGTTGCTGAAATCAAAGGCTCGGCTGGGCTGGGTAAATTTAAACAAGCAAGTGCGGCTCACAGCAGTTTACCTGTTATACAGCAGATTGGAATTAGATGAAAGAGCAAAGTGTGGAAGACAACTTCCCTTTTTTCACAGTAGCAGATATTATCATACAGTAAAGACATTGCAGTTTAAATTAAATTCCTTCTCAGCGGAAGCTACATGCTACTGAGTTGTTGTTTCTTTAATGTTCCTGGCCACTGAGATGTCATCGACATGAAGGAACAGCCAACAACAAAAAAAAAAAAAAGTGAGATATAATAGTGGTTTCACACTCAGATTTCCTGTTAGGGATGAATCTGAAACTCATTTATGACAGTGATCTGTATTGTCTGAGGATCCCACAGCTCCAGCTCTGCCAAAGAGATTATCATTCCCAGAACCATGGATACAGTTGAATGGCAGTAAGACAAGCTCCACTGGCAGTCAAAAGAGCACAACACCTGTATATGCTATGCAACAACCGCTATCTAAGGTCCAAAGAATCCTCTCGTTGCATTTGCAAGTAGCAATGAAAAATACTTCCATGCGGGATGACAGAAAAATTAAACGCTGACCATGAATCGGATAATGGAGAAAGTTTGGAAATCATGGCGCGGAGCGGCCTGTTCCTGTGCTGGTGAGTGGACTGCAGAGTCCTCCCATTACCTCGGCCTTCTGACTTACTGCTGACACAGTGGCTATCCATTCATGACTAAAGCACCATTCAACTAGACACCAATAACACCTAACCCCCCCCCCCCCCGATCAAATTAATTCGGGAAAGCGGCATTCCAGCAAAGAATAATAAACTCATTATATGGAAATTTCAAACTCTTCTATTCTCCACACCGCGGCTAATTCAAACCTAATTTTTACTAGCCACTAATTTGAGGGCGAAGGGCGGGGGATAGGAATTACATCTGGAGGTAATTCATTGTGTGGAACTGAGCCCAGTGGAGGCTACGATATCACCCCCCACCCGTCCCCCCCCCCCCACACCACCCCCCCTAAAAAAAAGGCAAAGAAAAAAAGAAAACAGAGAGACAGACAAGACATAGAGAAGGAACTATTTAGGTGAGTGGGACTTCCGGAGCACTGAAACGACACTTTTCACAAAAATGTTTTCATTGTGCTGTCACCAGACACGGGCTGGAGAGGATATAGGTGCTGCAGGCACAGACAGAGAGACAGACAGAGACGCTGATAAATAGGAGGGAGAGGGAGAAAAGGTTTTCAGGAAATGTGGGACTCCTTTTTGCAGCTTGGGCTCCTCCAGACAGCTGCACTGGTTCAGCATTTGGTAAATAGCCAAAGATGTGGCGCGGGTGGATGGGTGGTGGTAATTTTGACTCTGCAGTTGGGTGTTGTGCCCGCTCTTAAGTCTCGGAGTTTATGAGGACGTCTCCCTCTCAAGTGACCAGCTACATCTGGGCTGCCTAAGTGGGCTGCCTAATAAATGGCACACTTTTCCAATGATCTGCACTTTCAAAGCATTGAGTAAAGGGTATGCAGCTGTATCGGTTTCACTGTATGGATGCAAACTTAACATTTATTTGCAAGAAAAGTATTTGCGAGGACTCAAAGTGGACGTGTTTGAAAGATTTTTCTTGATTGCGCCGAGGGAAGTCACGCTGATCAAATTGGGAGAATGAAATATAAAGTTTGGCTCCCAACAATCAGGCACAGTGGAAAAAATCCCTGCAGGAGGACATTAACATGTGATAGAGAAACTTGCCTCAGTCCCTTCCACATCCAAACCCCCTGCTCTCCACTTCCATCCACTGCCACCCCTCCAACACTAAATGTGTTTTCCAAATGAAAATAAACGGAGTCCGACTGGTTTGAGGCAGTCATACTCTGGAATATGAGATCAAATAAAGGCTTCTGTGGAGGCTGAAAAGAGAAATGAAATGGCTTCTGAGGGGGAGATGTACCGAGTAATAAAATTACTCCTTTATATCTTCCTAAACAGCACATGTTCCCCTGGAGTGGGTGAGGGCTTCACTTTGGTCAAAGACAAGTATGCAAGTGGCAATTTTTCCTTCAGGGAAGATTCCCTGATACACTTCTTGAGACTCGGTGCGCTGCAATTTTCTTGAAAACGAGAAACTATTTCAGCAACAAGTTAAGCGGAACTTTGGAAGTTTCACTTTGATGATGTGCTGGTACACGCTGTCATTGAAAGGTATGTTCCATTAAATTGGAACAGCAAGATGATTCATAAGCCTACTGCTTTTCAATGAGTTCAAACTAGGCAGAAATGTTCGCATGAACGCTCGTATTTTATCCTAAAACATACAGTTGACTCGGAGCTGACCATGATGTCACTACTTGAAATTGGTTAGCTATTCCGGTTATACAAGCACCACTCCATTTGGCATCGGGGCGAATTTACAACAAAAGTATGAATCTAACTACTTAAAATCATGCAATTGATTTGTATTCTTAAAAAGCTGGTCACAATAATATTCAGATGGACTTTTTTGCTACGGCAGGAGGGCTGTATTAGAGGAAATTTGCAATTGGAGAGAATACATTATAATTCATTATACAGTAGCTATTAAACCTTCAGTAAAAATGCTTTAGCACAAGGATTGAGCCACTTATCATACCTACTCACTGCCTTTAAAAGCTGTCCATGTTCAGTACTCTGAGTGGCAAAAAAGCAATCGCTGATGACTTTGAAAATAGGACTAGATGTACAATTTATCAAAACAGAAAAGGCTGGCAGGGATTTCAGAGAATCAAGAGTTGTAACTGTTTGTTGAAAATCACAGGAGAAAGGAAGACTGCAATTTACGGAATTTAAAAAAATAAATTTAGGGACGCCATTTTTTAAAAGTTACCAACAGAGTGCTACGGGTTATACTGTACTGTCCAAAAACAGCTTTAAGACATTTAAAAAAGAAACGTGTCCTGTTCATAAAATTTATTCATCTGGTGAAATATTAACAGTATGTTTTTTATAAAGAAATCTGTGTACCTTTCAAACACTGTGTTTTAGTGTCTTCTCTTAATGAGGTTAATCTAAGAAAAATTATGCAACAAATTAAATAAATTACTCGCAGATGCACACTAGTATCCCTGTTTTCAGTTTGTTTCATGCAGTCTTGGCATGCAATTAAGTGGTTTACACCAGGTCGATGATGTTTGTGCTGTGACTATGAATTAATTTCTGGCATGAGCAAAATATAGAACTTTTTCCCTCAGTGACAACCTGCAAGACTGCTGTTTACAAACATACACAGGAAGAGAGCAGACTCATTAGAGAGCTCATAACACCAGGCCCCAAAAATAGTGCGTGGAGCGTGCATCATTGGCTTAAAACACTTGTCAAGCTATCATCATGGCTGACTTTTAATTTACACAAAGCCACCTAATTATACTTAGAGGCAATGTTTTCAACACTTTGCCAACTTGAACTTGGGAAACATCATTAACTTTCTCTGCGTATTGCCTTTTGCCCCTGTCGAAGCCTGTTGCCGTCTATTCAGGAAGACGAATGGCAAAGGGGATGTTTCTGACAGCTTAAAAGTACCCATCAGCTGCCTGCGAGACATCTGCCCGCACATCCAGCCCCAAAACCTCCCCAAACAAACAGCAGGCTCCACTTCAAATACATAGCAGGACTATTAGGTAATCTTCTCCTTTGTTCGCTCTCCCTGAGCCTCGGTGACTAACCTCAATCTCTCCCCTGTTCCACCTCCTGCCTTCAAGCTGACAACACAACACTTAATGCTGCCAGGGCTATGGGAGTGCACCGTGATGAATGGCTGGGAATTATCTGGAAATATACACGTGCTATCTTATGTATTCAAAGAAGTTTGTTGTGTTATGATGACAGCGGCAGTTTGAGTTTAAAGTGAGGGGGGGGAAGAGAAGAAGAGGGCGGCAGCACAAGGGCTCTTTGTTTTGGGACGGGACAAATCTGAGGTTTCCTTTTGGATATTCAATATCCTGCAAGGTACAAAACGGAGTTACAGTAGTCTAGTGTCTGGGCTTTTTTTTTTTTTTTTTTTGGGAGGGGAGGGGTGCAGAGGCTCGCTACGTGTGTCTGTGAATTGTTGCATGCTTCTTAGTCAATTGCTGTGTGGCTCGCGTGAGTCGCTTCCAACAAAGCCTGGGAAATCAATCAATCTGCGAAAAGAAATAACTCTCATGCCAGATGTGGCACTTGAAAAAAAAAAGACTTAAAAAGACTTGCTTGTATTAGGGACTCTAAGGGTCCAAACATTATAAAACCATGTTGAAATGAAATATTTATTACAAATGAATCAAGCTGTCAAAATGCTACCTACTCCACTTTGAATTTGTGCTTGTTGTTTTAGGTGGCTTCTCTTAGGCGTAACATGTCAAATCTGCAAGTGTGTAAACATCTCACTCTGAAATATACCTCCATTTTTCACGAGGAGAATGAAGACAAATGTTTCATTAGCAGGTGACTTTTTTTGTGCTTCTTTTACAAGTCTTCAGTAGTTCCGCTCCTTGACACACATACGCGCACTCTTGCATACGCTGACTATAATTATAAATGCGATGCTTGCTATAGGGAGCTGAACTTTTCACACCTTTCAAAGCCACAAAATTGGATGGTTTTGTGGTTGTGCAGCTGCCGCTCCGCGCTAATGCAAGGCGGTGTCATATGAAAAATATTCCTCTCCCCAAACCACAGGGCTGGTCATTAATGAAACACAGGCCGTGCAGTGAGGTCATACAGAGTCTAGATTTCAGCAGCCACACTTAAAAAACGCTCAGAGAGAATAGAGAAACATGAACACAAATCAGATTCCAGCTCCAAGGACGGGGAAAATAAATAAATAGAGAAAGGCACTGGCCCCTCTCACATTTTCCCCCAGTGCTCTGCAAACAACCGTCAACTGCAGCTCAGAAACGGCTCACAATGAGAGCAGACTAAACAATCTGGTCCCGGCCAAGGAAAATGCTAAGCAACTCTGCACACAGGATGTCTCACCCTAATTGCCAACTATCAAATCTCACAATGGAATCTATCCATTTGGCAAAATCTTCACAGCAAACTTGGCAATATACTTTTGCTTTTAAAAGTGTCAACTTTTGTGATGAGAAGACAGGGCGAAAAGAGATGGGGAAACACAGTTGTCGAGAATTTCATTTCTATCTCGGATTTGCTGGGGTTTATTGAGCTTACAGGAAAACTAGCAATAATGTGTGCTGAGAGAGGAGAGAAAAAAAATTTGATTGGCTAAAGGTGCTAGGGGTCTTGTAAACGAGTGATTAAAATCCTCAGCATTAAGATAAACACACTAAATAGGTCCCCAAAGACGCGCACACTCAGGAAGGAGAGAGAGCAAGGGCAAGCCCAAGTCAGCTCGAGAGACTGACAGACTGTGTACTGGAGGTGGGCATGGGAGTGTAACTGGAGCCTTGGGACTGGTATAAGAAACAGGGTTACCAGAAGGGACCGGGCTTTAAACAGGAAAGTAATGGACAGTCTCCACCATCCACCATGTGGCATTGTATTTTCCAGCCAGTCAAAGCCATGCTTGCAGAGACCCCATGACTTCAAACAGCCAAAATAGCAGCACATTCATGAAACAGAACAGAACTACTGGGAATTAAAGAAGGCAGAGGGGAAAAAAGGAAAATGCACACACACAAAAAAAAGGTAGCAGGCCTCGACAGCAGATGGTAAAATTAACATTTCAACAGTTCCTTCCTTTCATGTAGGTCTCGGCAGAACTTTTTCTTTTTTGGAAAAAAGGGAAAAAAGTAAGAGGGGCTTGGGTTTTGGTAAGATACAGCGGTGTAGAAGGCATCTGGAAAAGGGGAAGAGGAATATTGGCTTATTGCTCCTGATGGTCCACCTCAATGAAAAATTAAATAGGTCTGTTTTGCAGGTTTCCCCTCTCTAGAGTGCCCTAAGCTGTGTTATGGAAACATCATCTTGGTAATTTATACGCCAAAGAACACCTGGTGATGAAAGAAAATAAACCATACCTCCCTTTCTTTCTCCATTTAAAACCCAACACTTTGGCTTTGTGGTCTCTCCCTTTGATGTTTCTTTTTCCACTGTTTTAATGTCCATCCATTTGGTTTATTTTGCAAGAAGTTGGCATCTATTGTAGTGTTAAGTCGTTCGCAAAATGCTTGTCAGATTCCATTTTGAAGTCTTGATATGCACTTCAAAAGGTGCTGTAGAGATGTTATCATGGAGAAGACTGGAAGACTGAGGCATCTCTAATAAAGACCCAAACAATGGACAGCCTCTCTCATTTCCAACCCTGTCCAATGGAGCGTCTCAGTAGTACCCATTAATTTGGACACAGTTCTGGCTAAATTACATGTGTTCCACCTCTGTGACATTTTAAATGCAATTAAAAGCTGGTTATGGAAGTGTGCGCGGACTTCCCTGTGATGAAGGGAAATCACTGACGTGATTAACATGCAAACGAGCTCATGCTGGCAGACTAGATTGGGGTTTGAAAACCTCAATTACTTTTGTGTGATTATCTATTTACCAGTACACAGATTTCCATTTCTCATCTCCAACCGAGTTCCCCATGCACGAGCCTCAATTATACGTGGCGCACCTTTATTTATGATGCGCGCGACGCTGAAATACAAGCTGTGGTTATTTTTCACTGTGATATATTGCGTCTTTAAAGGCTGCTCATGAGGCAGGGCCACCAGACCAACACTTCCTAATGCTGAGCCATTTGCTTTGTGAGCACTTAATATGATCTTGACCCCCACCACCCTACACACCCCCAATCCATCCATCCAACCTCTATTTAAACTCTGTTTAATCCCACCCCCCCTCCCCATTAGACAGCAGGGAGAGTAATGGACAAAGGGCAACCATTTTTCCCTTTCAACTGAATTTTATGCTTTAATACTTTGTATTTATTTCTAAACTATAACACTACCAAAAATTAAAGCCCTGTAAACTGCATGAATGACTTTGTGTGTGTGAGTGTGTGTGTGTGTGTGTGTGTGTGTGTGTGTGTGTGTGTGTGTGTGTGTGTGTGTGTGGAGGGGGGTCTATTATCTGGAGACTAATTGCAGGTGAAAATGCAACTATATCAAGCGGTAGTTGAGAGGAAGGTGTGGGATTGAAATGAACTGCAGAAACACTCCAGGCGTTATAGTTTGTATCATCTTGTTGATGTAATTATTAAAGCGACGCCTCGCAGCACAGAAGGAATGCAATTCAATTAATTTAAACTGCTGAATGGTGAGTTTTTTGTTGTCTTTTTTTGGGTTAAAATTTACATTAAAATATATTTTCCAAGCAGGCAAAAATTAAGACACAGAATAAAATCCTCCAACTTTTTTTTTTGGAAAAGAAGCATCAACCAAGAGAATGAAAATATTCCAAAAACACACAAAAAATTAATGAACTATAGTGCAGTAACTGTGCCAATGTGTACTTGCTTTTCAACCATTTTATCTGAAGCGTAATGATTTTTTAAAAATAGTATCGTGCGCGATCTTGTTGTTTGTCGGTGTTCCTGCGTGTTTCTCGGTGCCCAGGGACGGGGGAGAGAAAGGAAAGCACACATATCTGTGGCACAGCCGGGCTTTTTCACATTGTGCCCAGCATACATAAAACATGCCCTGTTGCTTCAGCTGGAGCAAAAAGGAAAACAGTGCCATCAAGTGAAATTTCTGAGGATTCCTCAAACACCTCAGCAGATGCATCTATCACCTTATCAAAGTAAAGGCAGCAGAATAAAAGTGTTGCTCTGTAAATTTCAATGAACAGAATTTATTTATCCAGAATAAGAGTTTTTTCTTGTCAAACACACACCTTGTCACTGTTATCCAACTCCAACTAAACATAAAAGGTGTAATTCTGTACATCTGCAAATTTAAAAAAATACATATATTCTTTAAATCTTTACTGTGGGTGGGACTATCAGACATAAGAGCACCACCCACTCAAGTAGAGAGATAATAAGACAAGGAATGAACATGATGCTTTGCTGACTTCATGTTCAGAATCCTGTTTGAGGTACCTCAGGAACAAAGGGAATCATTATTACTATTTGAACTCAGTTGCCAGGACTTGGCTACAACACTGTTATGAGGTTGCTAGAGTAAAAAAAAAAAAAAAAGCAGTGGATACAGCATATTGAGGGAGTGAAACTGGTGGTGACGGCTGGAATCATGAGTGAGAGAGAATAAAAGAGACAGAGAGGGGTAGAGCTTAGATAATAGCAGATAATGGACAATTAACTCGGGCTAGTAGTGCCGGCTCCAGTGAATAGCAGCTTGTGGTGCAGCAAGTCCCCGATCACCACTCAGCCATATTCACATTGGGAATACAGGCGATATCAAGCTGCAGGCTACTGGGCCTCTGAGGTGTACACGCTGCATTAGCAATCTCCACAATGCCTTCAAACAATGCTTGATACCAACAAAGTGTCCCGAAGTGCAAACGCAAGCACTCCGCCGATGGGAAGTCTGGGGTGCCATAACCTTGTCCATTGTTTCATGTCCTTTCACCATCAAAATAAACCCAGGAGCCGTAAATCCAATAAAAAAAACTGCCATTACTGGGTGCAGACGGAGGAATTAGCATAATTAAACCTATATAAAAGCTAATTGCATAAATAAATGAATGAACGTCACCACGGTGCATCACACAAACAATGCATGTGTTCCTACCAGGGGCCTCAGAAGTGTTTTAACCACCCCACCCACCGGTCCCCCCCACCCCCTTCAAGCTCCATCTAAATCTATTGATCTGTGAAACACAGAGACCCAAGGGAGGCAATTCACTTAATATCATACATCTAATGATGAGATGAATAACGATTATACCATTTGGTAATTAAACGTCTTACAAACCATTTAACTGTCTGTGCGTCAGGAGGGGTCGCTGGAGGTCGCAACGATTGTTTTTCATTTCTTGCTCGGCACGAAAGCAGGAGACACACGCAGGAGGTAAGGCTGGGGGTGGTGGTAGAAAACAGTGCATGGCACAATGGTGAAAACAACACACTAATGACTGTTAGCAGCTATGGCACTAATCCCTAATGCTGTCAAGACTTTGGAGGGAAAACAATTTGGAGGGAGCAAAGGAGGCCAGACAAATATCTTAGCTTCCTGGATTTTATTTATATATATTTAGAAACCTCATTAACTCACTTGTGCGTCCTTTCACAATAAGAGATAAGTGAGTGGGAAAAATTAGCCGGTATTTATTGGTGGACTGTAAATACATGACAAGGGCGATCTGACAGAGGAAGGGTGGAGGTTACGTACAGACACCTTCACTCTTCTGCAAGAATGTGTCTGATCCACACAAAGGTGTGTTAGACACACGCTCTTAGAGCCAATTTACTGTCAACATCCACAACCCTAATCCCTACTTACAGGCAATAATTACCCAACATTGCCATGTCAGTGTCATGTTGTATGGACAGGCAAACTCCATAGGCCTGTTCAGGGCTTATTATTTAACTGTAATGTATACACAGCAAGGGACTGCTCGTTATTTATGGGGGGGGAGGGTGTCAGTGCAAAATGGGGGGTGCAAGCCAAATAACTTTGAAGATCCGGAGCGGGATTTGTGTTTTTCATTTTGGTTTAGGGGGAGACGTGCAACTTCAAATAGTTGTGTTTCTTATATCAAATAAGCTCTAACCCCAAAATCCTGCTGGGAGGTTTGAAAGGCATGTTTTCTTTAGAAATCACCAAAGTTGCAATATTTATCATTGCCAGAAACTTTAAAACACAAAATTGAGACAAAAACTATGGTCAGATTGTCACATTTCCAACACTCCTTGAACACATCATGCAAAACAAGGCTCACATAGTCAAAATCCATTTATTCTACGTCTTATCGAAAATTCCAAAAAAAAAAAAACAAAACTGTTTGCACTAACCAGATCATGTGACAATGCTAAATTCTGCACTTTTCCCAACTCCAGGATTTTGTTTTTAACTCTTAACTTTCAAACATCAAAGCCTAAGTTTTTAAAATCTAAAAAGTCTGTCGTGCTAAGTTACTCATAATGCCACTGCTGTGTACAGTTTATTTGGGAAAGCGTTCATTATATGCACATGTTGCTAATGCCAGCTGTGTGTTGTAATGATTGTGTGTGTGTGTGTGTGTGTGTGTGTGTGTGTGTGCGCACGCGCGCGTGCAGACATGTGTAATGTGTAAGCTTATAAAATTTTGTAGCTTTTATATGGCAGGACCAATGACAGGTGGCTGTCATGTACTCTGCTGAAGTGCACACATAGTTTGTGTAATGATGCAATTTGCAAGGAGGATTTGTTTTTGGTCAAACCTTGATTCTGTGTGGATGTAAAAATCAAGAAAAGGTCATTTACGGCAGAGGGAGGGTCATGCATTTCCCCCAAGTCACTTTGGGAGGCTCAAGGAAAATATTTGTAGCTTCAGGGAGGGTCAAGATATAAAAAAAAAAAAAAAAAAAAAATCAAGTCACACCCAGCCACCCCCTCTTCTGATAAACAAGTTCAGTTTCTAACTAAAGGCGAGACAAGAAAGGTTTTAGGGGTAATGAAACATGCACACAAACATCCAATCGCCTCATAGAACTAGCCTAACCCTTCCATCCTATCCTCAGGGCCTAACAATACCTTCCTTTTGTATCTGCTTCCTCGCACATTCACACAGCATTTACTGACAGAGGGATGTGTGTCATGCTCCTGGCTCCTTATTGAATGATAGCTAGTAAACATTGTCATTCCAAAGAGAGACAGGATTAAAGCCCGCTTCGCCCATTGAGGGGAACAGTGCGTGGAAAGAGAACCGGAACAATAGCCAAATGGAGGACGGTATCACAAGGGTCCAATGTCTGCCGTGATGAATATGTGGGAGATTATAACCCATTCCATCATTTCCATAATGTAAAACTCTCTTTCTTCTCCACCCGCCGACTATTCACTAAATAAATGAGAAAACTATCACCCGCGCAGAAATATTTGACAAAAGGCAGAAGGGAGGGAGACTGAGTTTTGAATGACCCCCGTGCCTTTGACAATGCAGCCGCTGTCCGGACACATTTGGAGGCAGCCGAGTGAGTAAGACCTGGTAGAGTATTTATCACTGGGCACAATGCAAATGTATTACCATGTCACCTATACCACTTTACGGCACAGAATGGAAGCACGGCGAATACAAGGGAGGTTTATATAATACCAGGCGGAAATATGAATGCGGTGCTCTCTCGATGTGTGGCTTTACTGCCTCGCTGGCACTCTAACCTGAGGGATCATTCAGTGGACCCTGGTTTAAAACCCCATAGCCACAAAGAGTCGGCCCTTGCATTTAACCAATATGCTAACTAGCCTAGCTAATGAGTCTCTCCAACAAAAATGATTTGAATTGGACTGACTGACGCAGTTTCAAAGAACTTCTGAAAAGAAAAAGTAGAATTATAGGTTCAGAGTAAAGAGAATGTGAATAAAAGAAGTCCAAAATGATTGAGACTACCTCCAGCTAAGTTAATAACTTTTCTTTAAAGAGTTTTTGAACATCTGTGAAAGCCATCTGGTTAAGTATGGCTTTCGGGTAATTTGCTGAGCAAAAAAAAATAAATGACCTTTGCATTATACTATGCACTGGCTGTATGCTATGGACAGACAGTATAAGTGGTTGCTTGACTGCAGGCCCTTGAATCCGACTGTTACCTTTCTAGAGAGCTCCTCAAAAAACATTAAACTTGTGAAATTCCTGAGCCATAGAAAATATCGCCCCACCCCGTGCTCCACTCACACCTCAACATCACTGACACCTTTCAGCCATTCACTTGATGTTTATGTGTGTGTATGTGAAAGAGAGAAAGTGTGTGTGTGTCATCTACCCGATCACTGCAGTCTATTCCAGAGATTTCTCCCATGGTAACCTAGTTTATTTACTTTATCTACAATATAATGCTTCAGTGAACATTAGCAACTTCGAGACACAAGTTTCAATCAGTCGTCTAGCGGCTGCGTGTGCATGCTCGCGCGTGTGCTCAGCCAGGTGCAGAGAAGAGATGAACACCGCCGCCAAAGAGACGGCGCGGCTTTAAAGCGAAGGACTGACAAAGAGGTCCCGAAATAATAAAAAATAAAAACGGACGGAGGGGGATAGCAGAAAAAGAGAAGCAGGGAAGAAAGCCAGAAAAAATAAACTGCACAGGACAGCGGGAAGAAGAACTGGGAGGAAAGGTAGTGGTGGATTTGAGAAATAAAAGAGAGAAGCTAAATAAAAAACGATATTGTGCTGAGAGACTGGGAAGAAGTGCGAGGAAGATGGACAAAGGGAATGATAGAAATGGACAAAAACAAAGTGAAAGTGAAAGCAGAGAGAGGAGAGGAAAAAAAGAAAGGGACGGGAGACAAGGTGCTCTCCCTGGGTAGTGTGGAGCAGGTCTTGTCCAATAAACACAGGTGAGCAGCTTGACAGGCCAGGACCACCAAGCTGACTGACAGCTGAGAGCTCTCACTGACCGCCAGCTTTATGTTACATGACATGAGGAGTGCAACTCAACTGACAAAGAGAAACTGCCTGCACCTCTCAGAGTGTGGGAGGGAGAGGGGCTGGCAGAAGCACACGCGTTCACCCCTTACGCGCTTGTGCACACTGTTTAAAGCGGCATCCACGCATTATGGCCACAAAGTTGCAAACACAAAAAACATCCACTCTCGCACACACACCTAGAAAGGAGGACAGCCATGCTATTTCCCTTCACAGGTGAACAGAAGGAGGAAACACCCCGGTGCTTCAGTTACTTAGTGGGAGAAAGTGAGGAGTTGTAGGGTGGGGGGTAGAATGTATGCTGTGCGCCGACTGAATCTTTTCCACATGACGGGCCTCGGGCTGTTTTTGTCAACTGCACTCTTGAGCAGCAAGGAGTCAGGTAGTGTGACCACATGATTGCCCATGAGGCACTGTGGTGAGAGAGGGAGAAATGGGGAGAGAGAGCGAGCAAAAAGGGAAGAGAGAGGCAGGGAGAAGGATCGGGGGCCAGGGACAGGACCGATGCAGCACGCATGATGAGGTGTAATCACAAACCCCATTCAGAGTGCAGTGGAGTTTGTCAACATACACACATTCACATTCCACTGTCTGTCAGCTCTATGACCCAGATCGAGCATGCTGTGTGAGTGTGTGTGTTATTCCTCACACACACATGAGGATGCTTTCTGCCCATTTCATCTCCAACCAGGTAGTAACATTTGCACTGTCTGGGCTTGTGGTTTGCGGTGAGGAAGTCAGATTCCAAGCTCTTGTAGGATTTCGCCGCCGCCTGTATCCCTTTTCAGCCCGTGATCAAGTGATCATTATGAACAAAGGACTTGGCTCGTTGCCTCTGGAGTAAAAGCTTTTTCAGTGGCTGTGACCGTGTGGTTTGATTTGAAACTTTTACTTAAAAAAACAACAAAAAAACTATCTATGTCACACTATATCTCATAAAGGAATCTTAAGAATGTTCAGACAATAAAAAATGTCATAATAAAACATTTAATCAAAAAGTGTAGTTATGAATTAAAACTTAATGTGCAAAAAAGTTTATTCTGAGTCAAGCAACGTGAATGCCATAGTCACTTAGTAGTCACAAACTAAATCTTATTACTGTATATACATAAAATGGAACAGAACAAATAAGCTCATTTCCAATTATACAAACCGTCTTTGTATTTGATTATTTATTCCACTACAGGAAGCCAAAATCTCATTACCGCAGTTTCTTCTGAGGTTGATATGGTACAAATACAGAGATGTGTTTCCTAGATAGGGCTAGACGATAAGACAATAACAACAATTACCACAAAATAACTTTTACTAAAGACGGGGGCGCAAATGAGCCTTAAACGCTACTTGATACCCATTAAAAAGGACGAAAAAGACAAGACCAGCCACCAAGGTTTACCGTCACCAAGCTAATGTGTACAGTAATGTTATAACTAGGGTCGCCCCCTGAAAGTTGGCCATTCAATTCATCAGTCAATGACCACTCAGTCGCCTGAGGTTCTTCAAGTAGAGCAGTCCTTTTTTTGTCAGTCAATGTGCAGTTTACTTCTGGGGATGTTTTGGTCCCCAGACTTTGTTGCAGATTGACCACACCTCACTTTCACACTGCTCTTCACTACAGGCTACTGCGGACACGGAGGCAGCTGTCCAAAGGAGGAGAGGCTTTGTCCCGAAAGGCTCAGAAATAAAATTATCTTCTGCCTGGCAAATTTACAGCTCACAACTTAAAGGGCCAGTGTGTAAAATGGGTTGAAAACAGTGACATCAGTGGTCAAATTCTAGATTGCAGGGCTCACTCGCTCACACCTCCCGTCGAGTAAATGACGGCGGCCTCATAGGGACAAAAAGCCTTGCGCACGAGTTTTTCAGGAGTAGGTCTATCTAGCGACGAGGTGAATATTTATTTAGAAATCTAAACCATGTTACGATATTGTAATGAATCCCTCACGAGCAGGAGACCAGGGGAGCGTTCGGGAAAAAGGCCAGTTTATTTGAGCACTCCAAAAACTCTGGTAACACTCCAGGGGGTAAAAGACTCCGTCCCAAACTCTGACTCTTCTAGCGTAACACACACACTTCATACACACATACTCGTTTGCCATACCGAGTGGGCACCCCCTCCCTCTCTGCTCAATCTCCAGCCCTCACACTGACTGACAGCGTAGCCGGTAAACAGAGCTCAGCTGTTTATTTAGCCTAGCGATATCTCCAGACTATAGTAGCTGCAATGGACGACTTTGAACGCGATTTTGAAGAGTTTCTTGTAGCGGACACGGACCCAGAGCCATACCTGTTTGAGCCGGAGCATACAGATGAGGAACTCCATGTGTTTGATGCTGAGCAGGCAAGAAGAGAGGCTGAATGCACAGAATGTGATTCGGTGCTACTGCTACCATCATTAAGGAGATATATCATCTTCTTTTCCTCGCAGATGACGGTTCAGGTTCATTCTCTCCTGTTGTGTGGTAAGTGTGGTCCATTCACAAACTTTATAACTAAAAAAACTTTTCACTACTCTCTATCGACGAACTACTAACACTCTCTGCTGTTTCCTCCTCCTTCTTCCTTCCTTCCGCTGTCTTCGTTGGTTCATTTATACACGCGAAACGCGTTCTCTGGCAGGCTGGATTGTCCGCTTGGTCTGCCGTACATACATGGCGGCGCAAGATGGCGACCTCTCTAAGGCAAGGCCTCCCGTTGTCGGATATGACATGAAACTACTCCAGTTAGCTCAACCATGTTGTAACTAAGACATCCGCTGGAAAAAATATTTTTTTTCACGTTGACGAGACGGCGTTTTGGGTGGAGCGGTTGCTATGAATGCGGAGCTTGCTGTTTCTGTAGGTACACATTTCCTGGGGACACCTACACATCTCGGCCATGCCCCCTCCATTGTGATTTGCTAAAGCGCTGCAGCGTTCAAACTCAAAGTCCCCCCCCCCCCAGTCGTCTTTCACACAGGGCTGCCGGCAGATTCTACAATGTAAATTGCAGAATCTGTCTTGAGAGATTAGTCATCGTCTGACAATAAATAGTTTTCAACCACAATTAACTGTGATTTCTTCAACTTTCCCTCAAAAACAGCCTTTAAACTTAAAGGAATGACAATTTGATACTTATCATGATAGTTATTGATAACGACTGATATGAAAATATTTTTTGTGACAACATTTCTGGCCACACTGCCTGGCTCTATTTCTAGAAACAAATTTATGTGGATAGCACACAGTAGGTGACAATGGTAACAGAGTGTTTACATTTTGACAATGTCCTAAATAATCAGAGTTCAGTTTTATACACTCTATCATTGCATGCGGTGTCTGAGACTAATACAGCTCATCAGTGGGGTTAAAATAGTGTAGATTTAGTTTATGTCATAATGACTATGTCCCTATAAAACACTGGACTGTGAAGGGCTAACATAAACAGAGAGCTATGTGTGCAGGCTGAAAAATGAGGCTGAGTGACAGTTTGGTGATAACACACGAGTTCAATCTGTCAAGACAATCAGCATTTAGACCTTGGGAGAAGAATGCGCAACTGTGTGCGACCGATTCATTGGACACGATCACCTGCAAGTGAAGCCACTCGTAATTCTTCCCACCTGAAATGAGGAGTTCAAACTAATGTCAGGCTGCTCTGATGTCATGCCTGCCTCGGGTTGGGTTTCACAATAATCTTAGGCTCTTGGAGAGATGCCATCGGGTCCGGCTTCCGCACCCAAGCTTTCTCCAATTAAATCGCAGGGAAAAAATAACACGTGAAACACTAGATCCCTGCTTGTTTGTAGAAATTAACGTGGTGCATGCAGTGTTTGCAATCAGTCATTTCTAAAGTATCAGTCATCACAAATATGAGGCACACATATAGAGAACTACTGGAGGGGGCTGAGGCTGACTATGCTGAGGGCAAATGTATCTTTTCCCCTGTTATAAACTCCTAAATCATGTATTGCTCTGCAAAATAGCACAAAGATTTGGCATTTAAAAACAACAGGATAAAAAATAGAGTGGAGGAACGGCATAGGCAGCCACGAAGATCAATAGACTCATTGAGCTTCTTTATCTTCTCCTTAAGAAGCGACAGCAACTCTCATTTGAGCCTCCTCACCTCCCTGCTTTCGAACTCCATTCTCATGGCAACTGTGCACTCTGGACAAACACTCTCGATGCAATCTCTTTTCTTCACTCCTCGCCGTCAGCCCCACACCTCCACATCCACTCTTGTTTTTCTATTCTGTCCCTCAGTCATTTCTCTTTGACATCAGACCTGTGCTAGATAAATACCTGCCAAGAAAGGCCACAGTATAGAGAAAGAGAGAAAAATCTTAAGTGTCCATATGGAGTAGGAGATCTGGACTGAATTCAGCCTTGTTATGGTTATATTTTCAATGTGTGATGGGTTTCATATGGGACGGTCTGACCAGCAAAGGGCCAAAGGAAAAAAGCTGGGAATATACATCACAGGTGTGAAAAATATTTCCTCTGCGGAAATAATGTAAGAATGATTCCGGAGTCTATTTAAAAACAGGACAGCTCCTAATCCTAGAGATCAGCAAAAGGCCAGGACATCATTGCTCGATCCACTTTTGCTCCAATTTGCTCACAGCGCGGCGCTATCAGACCCTAAACCAAACCTCATTAAAATCGAAATATGGAAACTTGGGGAACTTCCAGAAACTTCTAACTTCTCTCCCTCCCCTTTGCCTAAGTGCGAAGACAAAACAGTGGACCATAGAGAGAAGGGTGCATGAAGAACAGCAACAGATCCTTGGGACTGAGAGCAGAAGGAAGGAAGGGAATGAGGAGAAAGTAAACCTTTGATGAGTAAGACTTTTTTTGTTAAGCGAGGGGGCTTAACTTTAAAATATTCTGGGTGGCAGTGAATGGGGGATTGACCAATGGCCCTGATCTCAGCCACACACTGGGGCACTGGGGTTAATGGTGGATAAAGATTAGAAAAAAAAGGGGAGGGGGGGGGGGGTTGCTTTGCCTGATCTCCATCCACCCCCACAGTCCACCCCGCAGTTTTCACCTTCTCCGCCAATCCCAAATCAGCTAGACAATGGAGGCTGCCAATGGGGAATGATCCAAGTCCCTTTGATTTCTGCCTCTACCCTCTCGACTGCTCTGAGTGCCCAGGGTAAAGATCCGTGGAGGTTCCCCCTGTTTGCCCACTCACAGGGACGACAGTTAGCAAGCTCAGAGAAACCATTTGAGGATTGGAAGTGGAATGACAAGAGGTCTCTGATCTATGACAAGAAATCAATTTCAAACTGGAAATGTGAGCAGAGGGCTGTTCAGTCTGAACTGCAGCTTCTTTAAAGCAGCCAAAGATATATTTAATTGCTGTAGATTTTTATATATGTCTACACTGGAAGTACGGCTTGCAGTGTTGGGGCAATTACACTTTTTTGCAATGATTAGAAGGACTTTTTTAGGCCAGCAGATATGCAGTAAGAGTTCATCTTTGAAGATTTAACTGAATACTAGACAAATTAAGAACTAATGTTTAAATCTCTTTTAGGTGGAAAGGGAAATCTGGACTCTGCTTCACTCTGGGAAGATAGGACTCTCGGGTAGGTGGACCTGGTTCTTCAGCCAAGCCACCCAGAATCTTTGCCTCTGCCTATATGCTTTAATCATATCTTTACCTCAAAGGTACTACTTCACGATGGCGTATGAAGATAAACAGATTTCTTCCCTTAGGTTGAGGGTAGAATATCTGAATAAACCTCAGGCCTGGATTCAAAGCCTACAGACAGACATTTTCACCTTCAACCAAAAGATATTTATTTCTATGGAGCCACTATACATTTCACTGTTCTTTTGTATGTTTAGGCTCAATCAAGCCCCACTAGAAGTGTATTTTTTAAACGTTCTTCTTAATTTGTTGTGTTCAGGATGGTCCTGGTACCAGGTAGTAGCAGCATGCATCCAAGAGGTTACGAAAACCCTGGACACAAAAATACTGTATAAATATGAATATGTATATAGAGAGGCAAAACACCAAGTGGACAAAGCTTGCTCTAAAACTTGAGTAAATCTGGGGTTAACTTTCAGTTTTGTTGGCAAGTACTGAAGGAGATGATGAAGATGAAGAGCGACACAGAGTTGGCCTGTTTTCTGTTGGACAGGTAGGTGCCAGCGATTGGTAGAGTATCGGCTCTTCCATTACATCAAATCAAACGTTCGTACAATAGTGGCTTCTGGTGCACATGCATGTAGGGAGGAGGGGCCAAGTTTGAACGCTGTGTTTACAATCAGTACCAAAAATTCCTGCATAGTATACCTCTAAATGATTTATATCATAATGATTACATATTTGCTACATACCTATAGCAAATCATTCCACTTAAACATTCACATACCACTCTTTTGACCTATAACCTGATTCTACACTGCCCTGTTTACTTCCAAACCAACAAAATTAAAAGTTTTATTGTGTTTCTTCATGCCATCACTACGTGAAAGTGAAAGTGAAATGTGTGTGTGTACTAGTGCAACATGGATGCATTAATATATGCCAGAGATCTAATCAATAGAATGGCCACATTAGTCATGATGGAGATACAATTAGTCATTGCAGTTACGTGATCTGAGATTCCTCACACTCATTTGTGGGCTGATCTGGTGACAAACACCATCTTGTATCATTAGCTTGGAAAAAGGAGCTATTTCTGATCATGTCAAAGTTTTGCAGAACTCCAAAGACGCAGGGTCAAAGAGTCAGACTTTAGTTATTGACTGATTCACAATAAAACTTGATATCATCTATATATTTCACTTTTAAGTGAGTATTATTTAAAGGGACAGTTCATCCAAAAAATCAGTTATGGTGTTAGTTGCCAAATGTTGGAGATAATCAGCCTTCTCTCCAATATAATGTAATTAGATGGCACTCAGCTTGCCGCGCTCAAAGCACCAAAAGATACATTTGAAAAACTGAGCAGCAATTGCTCTTTCAAGAAATCATGACTAGGTAAGGATAGTAGAGTAAAGATATCCACAGACCTTGTTGTAAACAGTTTCATGTAGGAACTATTTTCTTTTTTTTTTTCTTTTTTTTTTTTTAACCAACATATACCCACCAACCGTATCACTGCACAGAAGGAAGTGTGCATCTACTCATGTTTGTGACAGCATGAGATGTAAACTGTATTGCCGTCCTCCTGGGCTGACCTGTAACATTAGCTAGCTTAGTGGTGCTAGTCAAGCTGGCAGTAGATGCACTCGTCCTTCTGCGCTGTGATATGGTTGGTAGGTGTAGTTCAGTAAAGAGAAAATAGCTACTACATGAAACTTCTCACAACAAGGTCTGTGGATTATCTTGACTAACTGCGTCATGATTTCTGGAAAGAGACATTGCCTCTGAGATTTTGTATTTTTTTGGCGCTTTGAGCACCACAAACCGAGTGCTATCTAGTTCCATTACATCAGAGAGAAGGCAGACATCTCTATGGCTGATATCTCCAACACTCAGCAACTTACACCAAAACAATCTAGATTGTTAGATAGCACTGCAGGTAAGAGATTTAGAAATGTACTAATTTTGGGGTGAACTGTCCCTTTAATATTCAGCTCAGACAATACTGTGCTTGAGAAATGCACACAAATATTTATCTTGGTATCTGAAATCAGTTACCTCTGGAGATGTAAATGAATCTCCCACATCCAGACAACTTTTTGACTGATGACATTTTAATGTTATTGGTTCTAAATGATGCGAGAAGTTTGGTCCATGTACTAACAGGTATACTTTCCTCATACCTGGCTCGGCTGTTTTGTCATTTCAGTACCCAGGATTGTGTTACTCTGAAGCCAAAGCTCACAAACAGTTATGACTGATGTGACTCATTACAGTGGACACATCTATCTGGGAAAAACAAACACATCACCAGGCATGCAAGGACAATAAAAACTGCTTTCACTTACCACTTTGGACTTTACAGTGTGCGTCGTTTGCTTTTTTCTACGGGCGCAGAGTGTACATATTTCATCCTAAAAAGAAAATAAATGTTTGGACTGAAAATATGAGCAATACAATGAACAAAGTTGCAGCTCTGTCTTTAACTTTCTGTAAAGCGAGTATGGAGTAATACATACCAGGTACACTCACGCCAGGTTTCGTGCTAATATAACCCTGTTCACTTTATTCTGTTCTGTTCAGCTACAAATCTCAATCAAGACATCAACAAAGTAAATAAAAAGAAACCCCCTGATGTGTAAGCTTGCCCACATTTGTCAGCCGTAACGCATATCATAACTTCTAAGCTAGAGTAGATTGAAAATCCCTGGGGTGTGAAAACCAAACAGGCACAACTGAAAGGTTGCCCAGTGGAGGGGGAATTCTATCAAGGTGGACAAGATGAAGATTTGTTACATTTGAGTGGGGAATGGGCCCCCCTTGACCTCCACTAGCCACTACAATCAGCCCAACACAGCAGAGCTAACAATACTATAACATCACAACCAAAGAGACACTAAAAAACTAAATTAGTTTATCATTTTATTCAATCAAAAAAAGACATCCCTTAAAAGAGTTTTAGTTGGAAAGAAGAATGATCTTGAGAATACACTGTAGGTTACTGTTAATTTTAACACTGATCCTTGAAAAGACACTGTTAATGCTACTGTAATCTTCCTCAAGGTTAAGGCTTTCTTTGACAGATGGACATGAAGGGACCATGTTCAAAAACTCACCCTATGGGAGAGAACTTGCTGTTGTTGTCCGTCACAGGAGTGGAAGGAGTCCAGCGATGTCGGCTATCTGAATAAAACAAAACAGAAAGTGTACAATTAGCCCAAATCTATTCATGAAATGCTGATTTTTTTTTTTTTTTTTTTCACATTTCCTAGGTACGTTCAGAGCCGGCGTGGACATGTGTGGGCTAGATTGTGTCTTGCATAACTATTGTCTGTGCGGTTTGTAGGTGAAAGCAATAAACTTTGGAACAACAAAGTGCACCTGGATTTTGCTGTGAAGCATGAGAGAGAGAGAGAGTGTGTGTGTGTGTGTGTGTGTGTGTGTGAGTGCATGCACAAACAGGCAACGTACAGTACAGTAAAAGCTACAGTCCCACACCCCCACCCCATTACCCACCCACCCACACACACACACACACACACACACACACACACACACACACACACACTCCTCACTCTCTCTCAAGTTAAAAGGTGCAGTGCCTGGAAGGCTCAAGCTCTCAGCGCCAAGTAAATCACACTATTAAACTGACACGATTGATTTCTCATGTAGGTCCATTCAGCTGTCTGCGTCTAAGTACACATGCTATGGCACCGGTATAATTTAGAGGCCATTAGTATTGATGATTTTTTGTGTTAATCACACAAACTGCAGCAAGAGTGTACAATACCACAGCTGCAGCTACAGATTGCTTTGGACGTTTTTACTGCACATACGCCACATTTAGAGCATTAGGCAAAAATAATAATAATTCCCCTCGTTTAAGAGCATTGTGGGGGCACATTTCTGCAGCTGGGGGCACAAGGGGGCACAAGGGGGCACAAAACGGCCTGGATATTCCTCTCCGAGACTTTTTTTTCTCCTTCCCCTTTATTCTCCCAGAATTCCAATGACCCCTACAGGCAACCAACGACTGCTGAATCCCAAGGAATGTGCTCTCTGAACTGTACAAAAAGCCCTCAGCTCAAAGAGCACAGCTGAAAACAAAACATGCCAACTGCTATAATTTTTCACTGTTTTGAGTTTGTGGAAAATGTTGCACAGATTGCTGTGCAACATTTACTCAGAATGGGGTGAGAGAGTTTGAGGCAGGGGTGGGCACAAACTAATACACTGTTTGTTTGGGAAACAGACATGAAAAGGTTTGACGAGTTTAGAATCACACAAAATCATATGATTAATTTTCATTTTGTACGTCTACATAGGAATGTAAGAAAATATCGATACACTGTACCGATTCTCAATTGTTAATAAATAGTTTACACACAAAAATTCATGGCAGTATTTCTAACCCCTGACTGCCAGATAGCAGTGCTGTAATCTATCTTCAGCCATTTGACTCTTCCATTCTGACATAATACATTATCAATACACACAAATACAAATACAGATTCCACTGTTCTAATTTCATTAAAGAAGAAAAGTTTTCTTTGCTCTGATTTTATACATGTGTGTTGTTTATATCGCGACAGTTTGGCTAAAATTAGATTTTAAAATCACATTTAATCACCTTGCTTGCAGTATCAAAATATATCGCATACGGATGGAAGATACGGTGTTGTTATTCAGTTTCTCTTTAAAACTAAATTTTGAATGATGCTCGTGCACTGATTAGATGGAGATGGACAGTATTTTGCAGCCCCATCATTGCATCACACCAGCAAAGGGGCTAATATTACCCCGTCTATCGTCGTATTTCCATCACTGCCAATCATAGCCAATCGGACCTAGAACTGCTAATTACTCGTGACTACTGCAGTGTTGTTTGGCTCGTGAGTAAATGCAGATTGTAACTTTTCCTATTAATTTCAAAAGCCAGATGTTCGTGGGTGTTAGTGAGTTTTTTGTCCAGTGGGAAACAGGCTTAATAGAACAGGTAGAATAGTCTAATACTGTTAGTTCCGAAAATTACAACATGTTACTGTAATGCAGCCTTTAAAACCAGGAAACACGATATTACGATAGCCAAAATCTAAGACAATATCTGGTCTAGTCCATTACAAAGCCTTATTACTACACACCAAACAACTGAGAAATACAGTTCTATGTATATAAAGTAATGGCATGAACAAATGTCTGAAAAATACTATGAGATTTTACAAAAAGCCAAGCTACATGGGATGACTAAAGCTGCCAACCAAAGAAAACAGATAGTAAATATAATTTAGATATAAAACATCATTCTAAGTTAATGCCCCTTTACTTCAAATTATTTGCTGCTTAGCGGACTTCAATATCACAACACCTCTGGGCTGTGCAGATGTCATATTTTATTCACTGGAAAAGCATTAGGAATGCTATTAGTCTGTATGACCTCCAATTCGTGGGGATTTACAAATACCACACATATCTTTATGCCAAATACAAAACCACTGGTAAATTCTATCAACTTATAAATATGGCAAATGCATTCAAGTATTCATGAAGGCCTAATAATGCTATAGGCTGATATTTACATAAAGCGCTCGTGCACTAAGTCAAGATAAACTATTTAAGACCCGGACCACAAATACTTCCACACTGCAGAAAAAGGAGGGTCCTGCGATGAAAGAGGACATTATGCTAACAAGTCAGATTACTGTACACAATAACTTTATCTTAAAAGTAAATACCATCCTTGGTGTTGGAAAAGGAGGGGGGGCATTATGGAAAGTCACTGGCAATATTTCTGTGGGGACCAAATGCTCCTTATCAGTGTTAGTCGAGCAATTCAGGCCCGCCCGAAGAAAGATGAGTCTTCAAACTCATTCTATTCATGGTCAGACGTGTAATTACCCTCAGCTCACAGTCTAGACGTAACCGCTTTCACAGTATTTAAGACCCCCTATGCAATGCGCGGACGCCGGCTCCTACCACCGAGCCCTGCACGTTAAATCTGTGGGCAGATAAATTAGTGAAGAATGCAATAAAATAGACACAATGAGAGGAACTTTATCCTCCCCGCTGCTAAATGAGATTTCTTTGAAATGCAGATCAGTGGCTCTAGATTAGTGAATTTTAGCTGCTGTCAACATCATAACAAAATACAAATGCGATTGTTCGCTGGTGCCTTATCTCCTTGCTTCCATCTGTTGGCTGGTTATTTACTCCCCCCTGATTTACTATGCAGATCTAAATAAGTCGCATCAAAAGGAGGGCTTACTGCACAATGCCTTCTTAAGCTTCTACATCAAGGTATTTGAAAAACCGGTAGTCACATGAAAAGGCTGCCCATCAAAGGCACATCTCTAATGAACTCTCCCATATCAGAGGGGGCTTGTGGGGCCTGGCTTTAATGCCGTCTGCGTGGTGAGAGAGGAGCAGAACTACAAATCAGACCCACCAATCCATGGTTGGGAAAGGGAGGAGGAAGATGGAGAGGGGGAGAGAAGAAAGGAGAGACAGGAGAGGGAGGCAGAGGAAGGCCTCAGTTATCAGATGAGATTAACTCAGCACCGGACTAGTCCTAGGTCTTTCCATCCATCCATCCATCCAGCTCTTTGGTCCGGGCTGAGGAAGGCGCTAATGAAAAGACTACAATAGCACTAGATTAGAACGAGTGACCATGGATTAGACAGGACTCTACAGGTCAGTTATACTGAACCACGAGAACAGAAAATCAAACAGCAAAAAAAGTAGATGCAGTGTCCTTAAGGATTTTGACACAGCTGGACTGCAGGCAAATCAAAGAATATCAATAAATTCTGTTTTTTTTTAAAAAATGACAAACCAGTCCAGTTCCCAGAGGGGGATTCTTGGACCGACTGTCAAAAACAGGAAAGAAAAGCACACTCTGCTGTCCTCTCCTCCCTCCTCATTCTCCCCAGGTCTGCAAACAGCTTTGCTAATCTCAAACAGAGCTTTTGCATTACGCTCTTGCAATAACCTTTAATTTCATGGTGTATTTGTTGCATTCAGAGCACAGGCCGGATTACAACCGACAATCTTCAGACTTATACAGCGAAAATAAACTGCATGGAGAGATCATGATCTGTACCCCCCTCCACCCACCCCCCCAGCACACACACCGCCATCATCACCGCCACCATCCTGCTTTGTAGCAGTGTGCCTGGATGAAGGGGAGACCCCCACCAACAAGCATGCAGTTTACCAGCGAACAATTAGCCCCGGAGCAAGAGCAGGCCCGGCGCTGGCACATGTGGTTAAGAGGCGAGCGCTGCAGGAGAGCGCCAGATGATGAAGGGATGAGGATGGGAGGTGGATGAGGAGGAGGGGTAGAGAAGAGGACACCGAGGGGGCAGGCAGGGGGAGAGGGTGGAAGGAGGTGTTTTGCGTGTGCCAGGCACGCGTGCGCCACTTCTTGGCTACTGGGCATGTCCTTCGTCATTCACTTACAGCTCCTCTTTACAGAGAAGATAAAGACAGATAATGGGCCCCCTCTTTAATTCCAAGACAACTTTGACTCCAAACTTTGGGAACCCGTCCAGACTGAGCTGTAGTGTGACGGCATCCAATGCCTGACTCACTTTACTACAGAAACCCAACTTCTCGTCCCTCCCCTCACCCCGCCTCGAGCATCTTTCTGCTGTGCAGCATGCCAACTGGGCCCGGTGCCAGTCGCATTTGCAACCACAAGGGACCCTTGTCTTTTTGCCTTGCCTAATGAAATGACAAAACAACAGATTTGCATATGCAGAAACAGGTGTTGTAACAGGTTTGACTCCTCTTGACCCAAACCGTGTTAAAGAGAGAAAATGAATAGAAAAAAACATGCATGAAAAAACAAAAAAAAAAAAAAAGAAAAAAGTTTATGACCAACAGCTGCCTGGAGGTATTTAGGCTCTAATGGGCACTCAAGTCTGCACCATCTGCCCTGCTGCTTGCCAGAAGTGACAATATAAATTAAAAACCACTCATCAAATATCATAAAAATAAACCATTGTTTTGCTGCCTCCATATGTTGTGGCCATTTTATTTCATTCTCGGAGAGTAGCGATGGAGGCTGAGCTCGGAGGCCTATCGCTGTGATCCGGGGAAAATCCGGAGAGCTGCACAGTAGCCTGTAATTACCCTCCCACCGATCCGCTGTCTTCAGACCAGAGCCCTGCGTCATCCTACACATTATCCAAGTCCATCCTCTCCACATTACAGAGTAAAAAACCCAACAGAGCCAATGTGGTGAAAACAAGGTCATTGTTTAGAGTAGGATTAGGGGTTGCCATCCAAGAGCGCAAGCTGGGTGTTCAGATGGTGAAAGGAGATAAAATCACAACACTATACTTGCTTGTAACCAGATAACTGCTATTATGTTTTATGCAAATTTAGATTTGCCATGCCAGAAACAGACATTGTGGTGGCGAGTGTGTTGCTGTGAAACAACCCCAAACTAACAGTGATGCATCTCTGAAAATGTCAAATGTCTCTCCTGCACATTTTGACCAAATTATGTCCTGGCCCAAAGGGCTCGACTGGAAACATTCCTTTTGTCCTTTACTGAAAGACACAGCTACTATATGACACCCCCTGCCCCGCCGAACCCACTCAACACTGCCGCCGCCGCCACCCAACCCCCCGCTTCCGTTTTTTCCCTCCTGTTTTTATTTAGATGAGTGAGACAGAAGGAACAAACCTGAGACAGTCGTGACCCTGCGCGAGTGTTGTAACTTGGTCTAGAGCTACGCCGGCAGAAGGCAGCACCATATGCCCTCAGCCCCGAGCTGGATGCTCTTTCTGCAGCCTAATGTGCCTGTCAAAAACTGTTACTGTCACGAATCCCCCCCATGTTTTTTTCCCCCTCTCACAACATGTTTGAAATAAACATTGTTTTCCCTTCTCTCTCCTTGTGTGTCTCTCTGGGTAAAGAGGAAGGATCCTTGGAAGGAATCCTTGGTAACTGTTAGGTATTGATGTATCTGTATCCTGGTCAGAAACAGTCTACAGCTAAAGCTCTGTTATCATTGTCACGCATACATTAAAAACAAATCAATTTTTTAGATCATTATAAATTGATCAAAACAAGTGTAACTTCCTTTTTTTGGTCACTTTCCTTAATTGCCAAATGTGCAGGATACAGTATCCATCACACAACTAATAACCAAAGACAGTTGTCATCACTGAAAGACACCTTAATAAAGACAAAAAATGGCGGATAGCTCCCACTGTTAGCCTACAGTGCTGTCTCACATGAGAGTCTGACTGTTTACAAGTGACAGGCTGATGGCTGAACGCGGTCTGAGCAACAGTGACCTTGCCTTTTACCATGAGTGACCCTCTATCTTTAATTCAGGGCAAGACCCCAAAACCAACACATTTTTTCACACCAGGACACTGTCCATCTGACCGTGACTTGAATAAAAGCTGCCATGCCTTCACACCACACTGACCAGCAAGTAAACATGCAATTGTTAACTCAACAACGAACAGGGGAAAAGAGAGAAATCGGAGCAAGCAATGTGTGTAGCTGCTGCTGGTGGACTGCGATTCAAATGATAGTTTATTGGATAAGCAGACCGACAAGTCAGTTAGTGTTGCAGTCCAAGCTTTTGGCAGCTCTGAGTGTCAGCTCGACGGGAGACTATTAAACTACAAGGTCACCATCAAGACTGTGGTGCCAGGAGGTGAACTCTATGAAAAGGCATAAATTGTCTTACACAGCTTTAAAGAAATGTTGTGCAAGCAAACTGAAAGTTTGTTTTAGAATTTAACATGCATGTCCCTTTCCATTTTAGAATCTGACACACTGCGAGGTTTTACACGCCAGCCAAGAGCTACACTTTCTAACTTGTGAGAGCTATGTCATTTTGTTTGTGGCTTTACGAGCCTTGGAGGGAGGTTTAATGACGCAAGATATAATATTTGCAAAACAATCTTTGCGAGATATTTTGACACTTGATTGTTTTGATCTAATGCAACTGCATAGTCTTTTTAAACTTTGGCCAAGAAAACAGGAAATCCATAAAAATACATTCAACAAATTCTGCACAGGGCTGTGAACTGAGATGAAACAAATGGCCGGTGTGAAAAAAAAAGTAAGTCCACTGGCTTTCCTCAGATAGCTCTTAACGTAGCCTTGTGTGGGCAGCCTGCAATCTCCCTTCTAATCCTCATCCCCTGACCCCACCCTGCACTGCTTTCTCCGGCCAAAGAGTCACAACGGTTCTCCCTCACAACAGAGTCGAGTCGGGCTTAAGAAGTGACCCAGAGCGTAACTAAAAAAGTCTGAGCTGTCTCAAGACTCTTAGTAACTGTGGCACACAAAACATCATTACTGTGATGTGGATAATTACAGTGCAAAAGGGTGGCCTCTTAAGCATGTAATGCACTCTTTTATCTTAAGAAGTCAATCTTTCCGAAGCTGACAGCTTGCAGTATATGATCCCCGTAAACAAATACTTTTGCGCGGCACAAAAGTGCCATTAAAGGCCAAAACTGTCAACACAAATTCCATTCTTCCAGAGGAGAGGAGGGGGCAAAGTGAGAGGGAGGAGGGGAGGAGAAAAAAAGGACTTGATCACTTCTGGTTGCTTTAACTTGCATGGAGGTTGTCATGGAAACATTTCTATGAAGTTAACTGGGATAAAACCTGAACATTTGCCATTTAATTGCCTTTAAGCTTAGTAACAGGGCCGAGTTAGCTGCATGTGAAAACACAGTGTGCAGGTTACGTGGATGAGCTCAGTGAGATGTTTAGAAAAGTGAAGCTGGTGCACCACTCCCTCGATTTTCTTACCCATTTTCCCCCCCAAATGCAGCAACACCTCAAGGGTTGAGCGAGCAGTCTGTTTCATTACGGAGGTGTTGGGGGATGGGTGATGGTGCAATTCAAAAGCTAATCCAAAAGTGAGCAAGTGTTTCATTGCCTAAGAAGTACTCTGACTCAAAACAGAATTGATGTGATATGTGCAGAAAAATCCACTCTCCGGAGTTCGGCTGTGATTCCCATTTTTGCACGTATTGTCAGCGCGAGCAGTTTTCTGCGTTCACAGCAAATGCACACAAAGTTTTCTCTTGGAAATTAAAAATAAATTGCAAAGCGTTCTCTACTTCAGCTTGGATGGAAGCAACAATTTCCATATCTGAGATACAATCGTGCATCAACCAGTGTTCATTGAGCTGAAAGCTGAATCTTAATATTGATAAATGATTGAAACGTATGACAGGGTATACACATTAATCCTGTGGAGGACATTCATTTTCCTATTACCATAATGTAGAGCACGACCGCCCGATGATAAATGCAGCAATCAAAAAACGGACGCAGAGTGGGGAGAGTCGAGGTAATAAGTGCACTGCTCCTAACAACGGTCAGTGTTGGAGGGAGACTAATGGCAAGTCTCTCTCCATCTCTCCCACTGCCTTGGGGGGGAACAAACGCATTGTGTTTTACAAAAATCATCTGACCTTACTTACCGCACACACTACCCCTGACAACAAGTAAACACCAGAGCATGCACTGCTTTAAAAAAAATGCTTTAAGAAATGATTACAGGGGCACCACAACAAAGGAGCTGATTGTGCACTGTCGATGACATATTTCACAAGGGGCATTTATTGCCGCCTGGCCCTTTGAAGAGTGAGAGCTGCTGAGTGAGGGGGGAACTGGCCCACACCTGCATAACTGAGGAGGGAACACCTGTGCACCCTGCGGCTCCAACAAGGAGGGTCGATCCAGCTAATCCAGGGGTGAAAGCTGATCAGAGGACAGGCCCGAAGAGTTCAGCAGCTCCCCCACTACCTTGTTAGCCTTTCTTCACCAAAAAAAAAAAAAAAAAAGTTACATCTATTGATTTTTTGGGGGCCACAGTGATTGCAAGAGAACAGTGGCAAGACACTGAGTGAAATAGAAAGGAAGTCAGCAGATGCTTTTAGAAGCTTTTGCCTAATTTGTTAAAATCAGTCATGATGATTTCTGATATGCCACCAGCATCCCTGATGCTTTCTGGACAACGAAAAAAGATGGGATATAAAAATGGAGCGAGCAAGCACGGTAAGGTGACTGCTGATAATCGTAGATTTTGATCATGCAGATGAAGCATTGATAATTATAAAAATAGCCTGTGCTTTAAATCTAATTGCATTTTTTGGGTGTGAAGGTTCCAGCTTAAAACAGTGTGACAATGCTATTTTAAAAACATGATATTAAAAAAATACTTTTAAAATATGCAACCCCTGTGTGTGAGAGATGAAAATGCCATGGCTACAACAGCAAAGGAATTTAAAATAAGAAATATATATAAATTTAGCATAATGTACATATTGCAAGTTGTATTACACATAATTATTCCACTGTTTACTTGCATTTTAGTAATTAATACAATTATAAACAACCAATAAATACAGCATAAATAGCTCTCAGTGACATTATTGTAGCTATAATCTGACATAATGTGTTGTTAAAGGCGCCTTTAGATCAGATTGAAATCCAACAGAGCAATAATATGACCGAATTCAGCACATTTCTGACAAAATTAAGCTGTAAAATTAATTTTTAGATATGTCATGTGAAAGTTAGTGGTGAATAAAACTCGCTTATAGGCTATAATTTGTAAGCCGCATTAATAAGATGAATTAAAGGTTAAATAGGAAACAATAAGTCGGCTTTTCAAAAGTCAGCGTTGAGCGTTCAGGGCAGCCAAAGCCTGGACAGAGCTGCCCGAAGGTCCAACATGAAAACTCCAATGCTAGGTGAAATATGTTCACAGCTGCTCGCTAATTAAAAAAGCACAGGAAGTCCACGCGCGACGTGTAAATAACAACGTCGCAAGCCAAGTTGCAAAGCGCCAGATAGCACCGGGGCAAACTTGTGGCCGGCGGTCCACTTCCCTAATTCTCACACACACACACACACACACACAAAAAAAGTCAAAGAGTGCGGAGAGAAACAGGCTCTTGGGCAAGGGTGGAAAAAACTTACCACAAAAAAAGCGGCAGGTATATTTTTCCTCGCGGTAAAGTCAAAGGGGACACGCCAGGTGAGAAGCCGTCGTCCTCTGTGTTTGCAGAGATCTTCACACGTGACTGTCCAAGTTCACCATAACGCAGAGAAAATGAACAACAAGCTGCAGAGTAAATAAAAAAGCTCAATATTCCTCCGCTGGGCACCGCTGTCGGAGACACACACACTCTCTCCTGCTGTCTCCCGTCAACGCCGCTGTTATTACTAATGCAACAGAGGGGGAAAGCAGTACACTGAGTCCTGTTTGAATGACGCGCAAATGCGAGGAAGAACGCGGCTTGTTTTTTTCGTTACGATTCAAACACACACATCAAGCAGTATCCCAGCAAGCAAGTATATTTGGGACTAGAAACCCCCCCAGGGGAGGCACTTGCTTGTGCGCGGAGGTGTGTTGTTATTTTTGGGCGTACTGCGACCCCGTGTGACGTCAGGGGCCACCTGCTATGTAAACAAAAAAGTCATTTTGAAAAGTTTGTTTCCCCTTTTTCAAACGTTTCACGGGCTGCCATTGCTCTGTGAGTGTCGGAGGGTTGCGCGTGGTGTGTTAGGAAGCTTCCACGGTAGTCTTTCGGTGTTGTTGGGGAGTGAGCCGGTAACCCTCCGGTAACGGGACGGTCCTTCCGACCAAAAGATAAGTGCGCGTGTATATGACTGACTTGTGAGGGGAGATATTGCAAAGACAAATGGAGACTTCATTTAAAAAAAGAAATCAATAAATATTCCTGCAATATTTCAACAAAGACTTCCACTTTTTTTTCCTGTGGTTTCCTTCTCAGTGACCGACATCAAACATTATTACTTTCCTTTTATCTTTAACATATTCATATAGGATGTGCCATACACTACGACACTCACATACTTTTCTATTAAAACGCTTAGAATTCTGCATAAAAGACATATACTAATTAATATTGTGAACATGAATCAAGAGAAATTATCGATGCAAAATTAAGATAAAATATGTCTGATTGTGAAAACCAGGAAAGGAAACACTAAAGCAGCTTTAAAGTCAGGTTGTCAGCTGCACGTTCAGCATCACTTTCTCACACATTTTAAATCAGATTTAATTTTTAAATACATTTTATACACCTTATTAAACACCTCGCAGAGAAAATATCTATCTTAATATTTGTCTGGAGGAGTGTGCATACAGTAAAATGATGGGTGATCAATACCGGTCAATATCTCACAACTTATCATTTTTATTTCAATTAAACGCAATTATGTTTTTATAGTAAAGATGTTAACTTAAGTTTAGACTAACTATAACTTATTATAAATCATGCTATGACAAAAATCAGATATACCTAGATGCACTGTTTGACTGAAGGAATTTCTCTTACCCAGTGTGTCACACCTTCACAAGCTATTTAAGCTTATTTATTCATTTAATAGCAGATCCGGAGCCAGTCACACATAGAGCACAAGTTAAAAGGCTTTGCTTTATACTGTCTCGTCTTGGTTTTTTTTTTTCCAAACCGCTGAGACGTTCACGATCAAGAAATGAATGACCAGATTATTATCAGCTGGGAAAAAAAAAGAAAAAGAAAGAAAGAAAGAAAGAAAGAAAGAAAGAAAGGGTGGTGGGCACGTTTTTAAAAGTCTAAGAAATGTTGTGCTTCGTGGTATGTATATTATGAATGAGCAATTGTGGGAACTGTTATTTGTGTATGAATAAGACACTTACATTTGCTTTCTTTTCTTAAAAATGATAGATGCACAGATTGAAGCCGGTGTTTCTTACACCGCATGGCAGTGTGGATTTAAAATACGTCAATAAAACATAGATTTTTTTATTGACTAAAAACATAAAATACTCGACATCTCCATATTAGTTATTAATGTTCATATTAATATTATAGGGAAATCCTTCCCTATTAGTGATGCTATTTACACACATTGGTGGGGTGATGCAGAATATGCTGCACCGTTGCCACACAGTACACCCAAAAAAAAATTCTAAAACTGGCCTGAGCTTTGGAGAAAGAAAATTGTGAAATTTCTATTTCATATCATAAAAACATGTATTGTTCTAGTAGAAAATATGGGACAAGCTTATGATAGCATGCATAATTTACTCTATTGGATTTTTATGTTTTCGTTTGGGTTACAAATTGTAATTACTGTTTTAAAAAAATAAAATAAGAAATTAAAAAGTAAGAAGAAACAGCATCTGGGAAATAATGAGGATGGGAAGGGAAAACAAGTCTAAAGGAATTGTGGTGGTATGCTGCCACCTACTGGCCAACTCCAGTAACAGTCTGTCCAAAGTAACACATCAGACAATGGACTGTAAATAACACTTGGGAAGTTTCCTTAATTCCCCTTTCCCTTTATACTGAATGATATTTCTCTAACACCATCTGTGCGCTCGGAAGTCATTATCACAAAAGAAGTGCAAACTGAAAATGCAAATTCATTTGGGCTGAGGTGTGGGGCTAATCTGACATGGATTTTACTCTGATCACATAGTGCCATCTACTGATATACAAGAGACATACAAGGTGTTCTGTTAGTAAATCTAAAGGGTCCACAAAATAACATATTCCATCTGTTTTCCTTCCAAAGAGAATGTTAAAATTCTTCTATTAACTGTTGATATCTAGTATTTTCAACACTTGTCTTTATGTGTCTGCTTTTACAATTGCAAATGTGAATCTGTGATACTTTTTAACCGAGGTGTGAACTCTGAAATTTGATGACTTCAGACGAAACTTGACAGAATCACAACAGACTTGCAACACAACTTGGACTTTGACTCGTGACGTCACTTGGACTTGAACCTTTTGATGTGAACATACTTGATATCTTCCTTCAAGTCAATTTTTTTCCCAATATAAGATGAGTCAGATACAACAAGACAGGACAGAAACACACACATTCATTCTGTGTGGTACGAGTTAATAGTGCTGTGTGCTGTGAAAGTACAATGTTCAGTCACACTTGTTTTAACAAATAAATTTAAATTTTAAAAAGCATTCATGAGTTTTGTAAATTTAATATTGTATTACCCTGTTGTTAAAATCACATTAAATTTCATGAAGAGCACATTGTGACCTGTTTCGTATGCAAAACTCAAAGTTAAGGACTTTATCTGAGACTCGGGATTTGACTCAGGACTTACCTGCTCTGACTTGGGACTTGACTGTCAAGATTTCAGACTTGCAAAACGATGACTTGGTCCTGCCTCTGCTATTTAAAGACCAAAACTGCAATTAAAAGTAAAAAGAGAACCTCTTTGGCTCCAAACCTTAGAACAAAGAGGCCTTTGAGAACACAAACCCACTCACCTACCTGTGAAGGATTGTATAACCTGCAGTAATGTCTATTTACAAGATATACTGGATTTTGGGGTATAGTTACATTGCATATTGAGGATTAGTTGAACTTCCTATCTCAGACTGTAGCACACACACACACACACACACACACACACACACACACAATCTCAATTCCCTGCAAAGAACAGAATATACTTCAGTCTGTTCCAAGATGCGGTGAACCCAAAGAATGAAGGCTGCCTTCAGTGGAAATGATACAAGGATCTGTAGATAGTCAATGCAGGTGCCAATACTCCGTTAACACAGAGGCCTTTCAAGCTCAGTATCAGCACTAATACAATTTGAGACATTAGGGGGAATTACAGGGGGAATTATCTTTTTTTTTTCTGCGCATGCTGCACATGGAGAGGTCAGAGGTCAGAAGCCGCTCCTGAGCATTTCTCCTTCAGCAGGTCGGGTGAGATTGTCCTGGGAACACTTAAATACCTGCAAACAAACATTCTGAAAGGGACAGTTCACACCCCAAATCAAAAATACATATTTTTCCTCTTACCTGTATTGCTATTTATCAATTTAGATTGTTGTAGTGTGAGATATCAGCCGTAGAGATGTCTGCCTTCTCTCCAGTAAAATGGAACTAGATGTCACTCAGCTTGTGGTGCTCAAAGCGCAAAAAATGATTACTTGAAAAACTCAACGTGTCTTTTCAAGAATCATGACCCAGTTACTCAAGATAATCGACAGATCTTGTTGTGAGCAGTTTCACGTAGGAAGTATTTTCTTTCGACCAAAGTACACCTGCCAATTGTATGGCCGCCCCCGAAGGAGGAACTGTGCATCTACTCATGGACAAGAGGCTCATGCTTGTAACAGCATGAGATGTAAATATTATTGGTGTTCTCCCCAGGTGATCTGTAATGTTAGCTAGCTCAGTGGTGCTAAGTGAGCTAGCAGTAGATGCACACTTCCTTCTGTGTGGTGATACAGTTGGTGGGTGTAGTCCAGTGGAAAGAAAATAGTTCCCACATGAAACTGACCCCAACAAGGTCTGTGGATTATCTTGAGTAACCAGGTCATGATTTCTGGAAAGAGACATTCCTGCTGAGTGCCATCTAGTTCCATAATATTGGAGAGAAGGCAGACATCTCTACAGCCAATATATCCAACATTCTATCCCTTTAAACTGTAGCCCTTCTGCTGTGGTTCTACTTTCTGCAGCATCCTGCTGCACAAAATTATGCAAATCCTACCAAACAGTGTTATTCATATTTAACATTGTCAAATCAAAAACTGAGGAGTTGCTCACATAAAGACAGCCAATATTTAACAGCAGCTTTCATGTGTGTAACTGAATATACTGTACAGTAGGTAGAGTAACTTGCATCTCTGTAAAGACTGAACTTAGGCGCAGCAGTAACTTGAGCTAAATGCTAATATTGGCATGCTAACGATGTGAATGACGCCATGCTGATATTTACCATGTTCAGCATCTTAGCTGAGCATGTTAGCATGCTAACACTGTCTGATCACAAAGTAGAGCTGCTGATGATGGAAATGTAAGTAGCTATGCAGTTTTTTATTTCAATCATATACCAAATTTCTAAACAATTCAATTTCTGAACCGATGATGGTGCCAGATGAAAAGTAAGGGATCACAAAAGTCACTACAACTCATACATACATCAAAGTCTGTACAAAATCGAAAGGGAATCAATAGTTGTTGAGATATTTCAATCTAGAACACAGTGGAGGATCTATTGCATTTGTTAACATCCAGCTAAAGCAAATAAAATATTGTTCAAGCCAGTGAATATTCAAGTTGTAGTCAGTTTCCGTTCCTGCAAGGCCTGAAACAAGCACCACCCCCATCTGGCATAAAGCTGTCCAGCTGTGTATTTACACAGACAGATTAGATCACGTTATTAAAATGATTCATGATGGGTACATGACGGTCTCTGATATCACCTGACAAGAGAACACTGTGTCATTACACTCAGCACTATCAACATGCCCATCACAGCCATATTGTTATTTTGTTTATCATAATGCCACAAGAAGTAAAGTAAAGTTAATATACAGATTGTTAGTACAGATTTTGGATTATCTTGACATTAGAAGGAGCAAAATATAGACACCCAGTCGATATATTTTAAACATGGACATGTTTGTACACTAGCTATACTTTTATAAAGTTCTTTTCCTTTATTTATTTTGTAACTAGCAAACATATTGTGCGAGGATAACTGAGAGGATAACCGGCCCTGCTGTGGTCTAGTTATATGTGTCCTATTTATAGGGCTGGCTCAGACTCACGATGTTCAGCTGTAACCAAACTCCATCTGTCAAGTCACGTCCTCTCCCTGCTCTCCCCTCTACAGTATCACTGCAGCCAGGCTAGGGGCACTCGGGTCTGTGCCACCCTCCGAGCCAGACGGACAGCAGGACAGGCAGACAGCCGCCTCTCAGACCGCTGCACATTATGGAGGGTCTGTACATCCAGCCCTTGGAGGAGGACAGGGCGGTTTTAGAGGAGGGAGGTGAAGAAAATGGGGAGCAGGAAGAGGGAGGAATGGAGGCCTCGTCTCCCACAGTTTCCACCACAGACGAGGAAACAGACGAGGAGGAGGAAGCAGAGCCCCCACCGGTCATGCCCTGGAGGAGGGTGTCATTCGCCGATGCATTTGGCCTCAACTTGGTGTCGGTTAAGGAGTTTGACAATGTTGAAGTGACGGACCCAGAAGTCAGCCAGCCCCCTGAGAACGAGGCAACCCATCCCTTGGAGGAGTACTACATGTCCTGTCTGTTTACAGTCCCCTCGTCCCCAGAGGAGCTGGACCAGAGGCTACAAGAACAGATGGTTGAGCTGGAAAGCATCGAACTCCTGCCGGGGACCACCACACTCCGTGGCATCATCAGGGTGGTCAACCTCTGCTACAGCAAGTCTGTTTATGCCCGGATCACCCTGGATCGCTGGAGGAGCTACTTTGACCTTATGGCGGAGTACGTGCCTGGTTCCAGCGATAGGAAAACAGACAGGTTTACCTTTAAGTATACTCTGGTGCCTCCTTTTGAGAGAGAGGGGACCAGAGTGGAGATCTGTCTCCGTTACGAGACGTCAGTGGGCACTTTTTGGGCTAACAACAAGGAAATGAACTATGTGCTGTTCTGCCACCAGAAAGTAAATACAAAGGAGCAGGGGCCTCAAGTGCAAGAGGAGAGTAGCAGCTACAAGAGCAAGAGGAGCTGTCTTAGAGCTAACAGGTGAGAGAATCTAATGCTGAATCTTTTTTTAAACACGTCTCTGCTGAAGGAAGTCACATCGCCCTCGTGACAATACATCACACAGTAATCAATATTCAAATAAAATGAAGGTTATTATGAATCCATCCCCTGCAAACTTGTACTGGCACAAATCAACCACAAACAAGAAAAGGTCCTGACTAACTTTCGGTACTGCGGTAGGAAATTTGACACAGTGTGAGAGTCTATTTAAACAGCGCTGCTCTTCTCATTTGGTGGAGGCTAGCCGGGCGATTTTATGTTTACAGTAAGCTGTTATGTAACTTTTCAGTAATGGACTGCAGGACACATATTGCCCATGTAAGGCCAGGTGCCTGTCAAGGTTTCCATGACGTCTCACCCTGGATAAGGAAGCCAGATATACTTGTTTACCCTCTTTGACACAAACTCGTCCCTGCTTCAGAAACAGTATGTCCTTTGTATGTATTATGTATGTACCCATGTTGTGGTCTTACTTGCTGCACTATAAAAGTTATGGAAGTGTGATAATACAGCAGACAAATGCATCACAACATTTAAATTTTCTCATTTTCAACGGCTGCTGGCACAGGTATAAGCTGTCTGCATGACAGCTATGTTGTGTACACCTCTTACTGTGTATTCATGGATGGATTACTGAACGGGCCTACTGGACACAGGCCCAGGGCCCCGATTGCCAGGGGCCACACTGGCCTTCACCTGCAAAATGTTGCTCAAATTAACACGTACCGGGAAGAGACTCAAAATGACGACAAAGAGACACAAAAGACCACAAAGAGATGCGAAGGAACAGCAAAAAGACACAAAATAACTAAAAACAATAGGTGAAAAACCACCGCAAAGTCTGTATGTCTTGCTCCTGTGTAGGAGCTGTGTGCCCAGGGGCCCATTGTTTTACAATCCACCCATGTGTGTATCATAATCATTGCATGGTCAGTACAGGTAACACGAAGGAAAACAACAGACTACAATGTATTGAGGCTGTCTAATAAAATACACAGACAGGGTGAAAGCTCTGACCCCCCTCTTTAATGTACCATTCCACTAAACTTTAGTTATTAGCATGACTTGTAGATGTCGTATAGATAAAGGGGACCCAATAAAACTAAGCCTTGAGACATGGTGGTTAATGGAAAGAGGGTGCCAGTGAGGTGGCTCTCATAATTTGAAAAGCTGGAATGGTTTGACATTCCCACCTATCACCACTCTTTTTTATCTACCTAACAGAGGAAAATTAAGTTTCTCTCCAGCCCCTGTTGGAATATTTGCAACATTTTGTAAAATAACTGTTGAATCAAATCCCTAAAATATAACAGAATGTGTAAAGCTGAGGAAGAAACACTGAAACAGGAAATGATTTGATCGCTGTAAAACATATCTGTGAGCTTATTTATGGTATTTCTATTCATTTTGAACCATAGGAGGGGAGGTTTAGAGGGAAAGACCAAAGAGACCAGCGACACATCAACAGTTGCTGCAGGTGTGTATACTTAATGTTTTTGTGTGTGTGTTTGCATACATGTACATGCATTAAGTGTGTGTGTAAACGTAAAAACAATCTTTTTTTGGCAGGAGCAGAGGCTGCACCTAAAGCGGAGGAGGCAAACAGAAAGGACAGCACAGATGTACAATCACTACTGTACCGTGAAGAACAGAAACCTTTGGTGAGGTTCATTTATCATCTTGTAGAAGGACAGACTCTTGTTGGAGTCTGGGGGGAAAAACTGAAACACCAGCATCACCCAGAAGTAAACACTGCTCGCTACAAAAAAAACAATCTGATAATATAAAGTGAGAAAGTATGTTTGTTTTTGCTGCAGAGATACGATAGCTGAGCCAAATATGGAGAAAGACTTGTTTTAATATCATTTGCATGAAGACATAATAAGAATATTATGATAATCTTAATTAATAAAGCACTTGTGCTTTACAAGGCAGCAAAATAAAACAGACAGGTTTTAAAAGATGATAAAACAACAATTTCCTGTATAAAAACAGAGGAAATAAAAGACTGTTCGACGGAAATTGAAACCAGAAAAGGGTCTCTGATAAAAGTCTGTTAATAGAACAACAACGACATCAACAATCCATGTTTAAATGTGTAAGATAATATAAATATATATATACAGTGTGTATATATATATATATATATATACACTATATACACTATTTAATGAATTCACAGATACATATATATATATATATATATATATATATATATATATATATATATATATATATGTATCTGTGAATTCATTAAATACGTTTACAAATTAATAAAAAGCATTTGTGAATATCTTCTTATATAAAAAATGCCAATGCGGAAATGATGTCATTAACAGGTGATCATGCTATCTCAAAAAGTTTGAGTGATACAAGAGGATTTTCGTTTGGACTGGTGGAAAGTTTGTCTTAAAACTGTGTATGTGTGTGTAAAATGCAAATCTTAAACAAAAAACTGGATTCACAAATACTTATTTGAAAATTGTAAATGTTAGAAAGACATTTCCTGATTTATTTTTTTGGTAATTAATTCAATGTATTCTTTTTTTTGTATTTGTGGAATTTGGGCATTTGCAGATTCATTTTATTTTTGCAAATTACTTTTGAGTTCCCAAAACTTTTTTTTCTAATTTGTGGAAGATCTTTTATATTTACAGATAACACGCCTACACACAGATTGTTGATCTCTTGATAGTGTTCCCCAGTTCTTCCAGGCTGTAGGTAATAAGCGGGCTACAAAATTTGTTTCTTTCTCTTTGTTTACTTTTTACCAACACTGCAAAACAGTGCTAACACATTCCAAATCACAGCAACTTCTTTTCACTGTTAAGCACAAGGCACTCACTCTCTCTTGTTAATCACTCATATCTGTCCCCGCAAAACAAGGGCAGGTAGGAACCGATTAGCTCATAACCAAGGGAACACAATGACTCCACTTAAACACTGCACATGAAAATGAATCTATTACTATTTCAATATAAATAATGTACCCATTAATAAATATCACAGTAACTTAAGTCATATTGTAAAAATAATCCAAAAATATAATATGTGCAGTAACTATGGTTATAATCTGTTCACACAAATGATACTGACACAAATCTATCTCCATAGCTAAATATGTATGTCATACTGCACAGCGCTCAGTGGGCCCCAGAAGGATATGGAAAGTCAGCTTACCTGACACTTGAGCGCACGTCTGAAATGTGCAAACTATTAATAATAAATGCAACATGCTTGTAAAGGTGCAGTCAAGTTGATGATGTAAACAAAAATAGGCTTGTGCGCTGAGGCTGCAGCAGTATTGCAATGTATTGCACCATCACTGTAATGTTACACATCAAGGAGTACTCAGTGAGTGAACCATTGTGTTCACTTTTGTAGCTGATGACCTTAGAGACTAACAGAGCTGGTAGATTCTGGCTATAGTTCAAGTAGCTCATGCATTAACACTTGGTTTGACCTTTGACCTCTGGCCTTTTTGACAGGTGGATAGCATAAAAAGCAGGAACAGAGCAGCACGTTTGGCACGTGTGCAAGACTACCTCTCCCAAAGCAGGCAGCAAGTACCACAGGCTTATTCACATGACTCAGCCAATGGCCAAAAGGTTTCTCAGCCTTCGCCGACTACATGGGGGGACTCTGCTGGCTCTCTCTTTAAACGGCAAAAGAAACAATGTAGCGAGACTCCACAGGTGCTCACCTACCACCAGATTCCTCTGCTTACACTGGACTGGAATAATGACAAAGCCAATCAGTGGGTGGCATCTGACATGGATGACATGTGGACTGAGAGGGCTAAAATGACCTTGTCAAAAGCGTCAGAGGAAAATATAGAAGATACACCTCCTGTCAGTGATACGTGGGAGACGTTTCTCAACGGTACAGATGATACTGCTGATAAAGAAACCTCTGTGTGCGATGTATGGCAGGCATTTCTTAATGGGCCGAGCTGTACGGACCATTCTGCTGTTCCAGAGTCAGAATGGCTGCAGACAGCAGCCTCGGTGTCTCCCTCAAATGATAAAGAACCCAGTGCCCAATATGTAGCCAGCAGTCAAGAGCATGAAATTCAGGTGGGCTCGGATACACCCACCACCTTCCATGCACACACCTCAGCTGTATGTCAGCAGCTGTCAGATACGCGCGAAATATCATTGGCTAATGTTGCCTTTAACACTGACGACCACCAGCCAGCAGAGGCATGTGTCAGCAGCCGGAGAGATGACAACACAGCGACACAAGATGCATCCCAAAGGTCACAGACAAACTCCGTAACAGACACTCCGCAGGAATTCTGCCTCAAGGGGGCAGCGCCTGTGTCCGAGGGCTCTGTTGACAGATCAACTGAGTGTCATGAGCATGCGATCTGGGAGCAAGAAAAAGAAGGAATAACAGAAAGAGCAGAAGGAATAGGAAGAGATGAGCCCTTCACAGCACACACAGCAGACTTAGTAACAAGCTCAGGGGAGTCGGAGACAACAGACATGACAGCAATGCCAGAGTCTCAGAATGCCACCGCCGTTGATAGGATCTCACAGGGAGCAAGGCTGGATGAGGGTCTTTCTTCCAGCAGGGAAGGGGAGGTTACAGGTACTGCACACAATGCGACGGATGACACACTGGCATTTAGGGGGACAATCAGGCAGGGGACAAAGGATGGGGAGAGGTTTGTCTTTTCCACATACAGACAAGGAGTGGAGGAAGGGATCGTGAATAACTCCATGGAAAATAAAATATCTACAGATGAGATATTTAGGCCACAGAAAACTGAAGAGTGTGAAATCTCCCAGAGGTATGCAGATGAAAAGCAACAAGAGGAATTCAGGCTGAGCCAAAACAGTGAAAATCCATTACAGGAGAATGAGAGCAATGAAAATGAAATAAGACCTGCACAGTCACATGCAGATGAATCCAATCCAAGCCAAATGTGTGAGGAAAATCTCAAGCAAAGCCAAATACTGGCAAGTGAATACACATTGGATGAATCAGAGAGTGAAGATGCTGCATCAAATAAAGACTTGGAAGCGTTCAAAAAGACAGAGGTGGAACTTTCCTATTGTTCAGAAAGCGAAGATACAAAGAGACTAATTGGTGCAGAATCAAGAATTATCCAGGTATTAAATGAGGAACATAATGACAAGGCTTTGCACCTTAATTCATTGTGGCAGAGGGGAAACACATCAACAACTTCAGAAGTACATAATAAAGAGTCAAGGCCAAACCAAACAGTGGAAGAGATGTGTATTCAGAAAGAGGAGGACTCAACACAAATTCAGGAAAATGTACTAAAATCAGGTAAAAGTGGCGTAGTCTCAAACCAGGAAGAGGAAGGAAAGAGCACAAGGAGTGATGGAATAACTGAACAACAAGAGGAAGTGACAGTAGCCCATGATACATTCAGGCCTTTTCCAACACGTATACTCAACCCAAACCCAGTGGAGGTGGTAGAAATGAGATGGAGTCATTCACAGGATGATATTAAGGGTCAGAAAGGGGACAGAGGGCATGAAATGGGTCCGGAAGATACGGCGAACAAGAATGTTGCAAAGAAAGACACTCCAACAGTACTTCAACACCAACCTGAGACATTAGAAAGAACAGAGCAAGATATGAGTCAGAGAGACAAAGATGAGAGGGTGAGTATTGGAAAGCTGGAAATAGAAGTGCTGGGGGAGTTGAGGGGTAATGTGGAGAACCCTCAGGGGGAGAGGAAGAACGCACCAACTGAATTGAAAGAACGAGAGTTGTCAGCAGAAGTTGAGAGCTCTCCAGGTGTTGAATATAAAAAATTGTCAGAGGGAACAAAAGAACCCATTACAGCAGAAAATACTGCAGCACTTGAAGTGATAGAGTCGGGATTGGAGGAGATGTTCATAGAAAGATTTGGGGAAGATTTGGTCAGGGGGATTTGGGAAGAGGTATTTGGTCGGCAAGAACAGGCCTTTAATAGAGACACAGATATTGGAATGGGCAAGCTAGGAGATGTACCTGATATTACACAAGACTGCCACGTTCTTTTTGAGAAAGACTGCGATGATGCTTTTGATTCAGGTGTATTTTCCTTGACAGAACTACCAACAGATCCTAATTTAAGTCTTTGTGAAGGCCTAGAGCAAACCTTAGCCACTAAGGGCAAGGGATACTCCCCACAAGAAAGAGGTCACTCACTCACCACAGCAGAACAAACCCTGTCTCTGTCAGAAACACAGGCAGATTTTAATTCAAGTGCTCATCTAAGTCAAGATCTCACCCACATTTTAGCTGCTCAGAGTAGGCAGTCATTGACTGAATCAGTCCAAAGCTCTCCAAAGGATCAGGGCACTCAAATAAAAGAAAGATCAGTCTCCCGTCAGGAGACAGGTAGACAAATAGAAGACCGTGTCGCCCACGGGGAGGGTTTTAATCAATCAGCCCACCCATCCCACAAGCATCCAAGTTCCTCCTCTGACAAATTAAAAGAGTCCGATAGAGTTGTATGGTGGACTGTGTTATACCTCCTCAGTCACATCACCAGACTTCTAATCTGCATCGTCTTAGTTGCTGGATTCTTTTTCATTGTTTTCCTGTATGATTTCCCAGCATTTGCGCTCTACGTATTTTCATTGAGCTGGTGGTTTTATAAGTGGAAACAACATCGAGTGACGACGGACAAAGGGATGGAGGGATAGCTTGAGAGTTAAGAGAGAAGGATGGGTGTTAAAAACTGCTGTGTGTAGCATTTTTAAACATCATCACTCTTAAATTAAACGTAATGCCTTCAATATCTTCGTACTGTTTATTCAGACTGGTCAGACCATTGTGGAGATGACTGGAAGCTACAAAAATGGTGCAAAAAACCCCAAATGCTACACACAGCACTGTGTGTTTGATTGTGTGTTTTCATGTTTGGTTGTTTCTTTTCTAACTCTAAGTGAGTTTATTGCAGTGGTGGCCAACTTTTTTTTGGCTTGTGACCTCTTGGGCAAATGTTGGCGAGCTATGTATGACCATTTCAATCAAAGAGAGATTTTTTGGGGGGTTTACTTGCTTCATTTAAAATATTTAGATGTAAGGATGAAAAAATAAACATAATTTGATGCAGTAGAAAGGTATTTTTAAACTTAATTCCTCTCCCATTATGCCCCGTGGCTCTTTAAATTTTTCTTTCAACCTCTTGTGATGGTCCTATACTCCAAATTGGGAACCACTGTATTAGTAAATCAGGAGAGATTTGGTCTTTCTTCATAAATCAGATGTATCTTTTCCAATAACCTTGAATTTAATTGGAACACTAAACAATGAAATTTATAGAAAAATTCACCTGTTGTTGAATGTTGTTATTGCTGATGTAGTGTAAACAGTTATGTGTATGATGTGTGTATATTTGCAGTGTTTTATGGGCCCAATATCACTTTACAATACACCAAATGGAACAAAGTATGACTTTGATTCTTGTAGACAAAGGATGTCTGCAATAGAGGGGCATTGGAGATTTGACATTTCTATTTCCTTGCTGTTCTTCAATAAAAGAAATTCAGAAAGAAACAACTTTTTTGTTCTTTTACAGCCTAAACTGCTTGTAAAAAATGTTGATTAATGTTGCACTTTTTTAGATTCCATTTTTTATATTTTATCAAATTTTGGCCACACTCATGAAATAACCAAATCGCCAGGAGAAAGGTTGGAATTGTACATTTTTGCAAACCATATATGTGATATGTAACACTGTACGTTATTACGTAGTGGATAAGAAGTACAAATGTAACATATTCATGGTTTGCAGTAATATACAATGCCAACATTTTTGTTGGTTATGGGCTGAATGAGCAATAACAACAGCAGGGAAAGTTAGAAAACAAGTTGTATATTGTATGGTATTCAACAAGAAATAACTGCCTTCACACCAAAAATACGATGGGTACAAAGAGTATCCTAGATCTATTTGTACCCAATTTCGTACCCATAATAACCCATGTTCTGTTTGCTATCCTTAGGTTTGTTATTCTAGATTCTGTTTTTTACTATCTAATTTCAGCTATTTTTAGATTCCATTTATTAAACTGCTTACTTATACTGTATTAGACATACATTAATAAGGTGTATTATGCATTTTCTTTTTTAGTTTTTGCCTTTGCCATCTTATCATTTTTTCATTTACTTGTTTTTGAAGCACTTAGTAGGTCTCTGGAAAAAAATGCAAAAGGTCATTATTGTCTTTTTAGAACTTCTGCCTAAGTCTATGAACAACTTGTTCTGTACCTAACCTTATACATCAGTTACAATAATGATTGCTTTCTGCAAAACAATACACACTGAATTCTTAGCTGTTTTGTCATTGTGAATTTTACTGAATATAAATGTCACCAAGTGCCAATGTGAAGTTGCAACCCAATTGCCAAAAAAAAAAAATGTTGGCATTGTACACTGCTGCAAACCAAGGATAGTTTACATTTGTACGCTATTATGTAGTTGATACATTGAAACTAAATGTTTCAACAATGCAAGTCTTAAAGGCTTAAAATACCCACTTTTAGGGGCACAATCGCTGCTGGAAACACAGTAAAAAACAACTGCTTTTCATGGCACTATCTTGACAGGAAAAACAGTGATGCCCTGGTAAAAAATAATCAGTTTTGTGGCACTATCCTGATCTCGTAGCGATTTCTCTTACTGGAGATAGTGCTTTTTGTGGCACTGTCTTCGAAAACCACCCACATTTTCTGGCTTAAAAAGCCACTGGAAACACAGTAATGACTTGCTAAAGCCCAGCTTGTTTTGTTGTTTGTTGGTCCTAAACAATGGTCTGAAGTGGTCTGCATCTTGTCAGGCATCTTGCCTAGGTGTCATACCATCCACCATTCCCTTCAATGATAAAGTCAGTCAATACTAAGTCACTTTAAAAAGGCTGATATGATACACATGAAATATACAAATGTAACATTTGTGGTTTGCAACGTACAATGCCAACATTCTGTTCTGGTGACTGGGTTGGAAGTTAAATCCTTGATTGCTTCACAACAAGGTGGAGTTGACACAAGGTACACTGCATATGTCAGATGACTGCTTTGTTCAGTATGCAGCTATAGTCGTCTGTAGTGTAATTGGAAAAGGTCATAATCCTTATTGGCAACTGTTCACAGACCGTGTATTAATAGCCACAAACTCTTTTAGTACTACTCACAAGACAAGTCACTGATTCTGAGATGACACCCTTCACAGACTGGATTAACAGTCAGTAGTTCTTTGTTCTTGGATTTGGGGATAGCTATAAAGGTAATTTAGTCATTTCCAGGAACTTGTACCATTTAAATAAAGGTCAGATTCATAACTGTCTTTGAAGAATATAATCTTAGAAAGTTTCAGAAGCATTACATGTTGATTATCAGATAAATCAACTCTTTGAACCTTCGCAGTCTATACAGTGAAAACCAGGCTCCCATCTTTGCCTCTCTCTCTAAGGAGTCATTTATCGTTTCAATTTTAGTGCCTGCTGACAGGAGTTTGAATTAAGTCAGATTCACATAGAAAATAGTCCATTTCATCCTTGCTCATGTTGCTCATGTGACTTACTAAAGGTGCTATATTACCAGGTTAATAATACAATAGGATAAAGTTCAGCCTTTTGACATTGTGCGGTCCAAATCACTGCTCATACCAGATGCCTCTCCAAATGGTGACCTGCTATTTGGGAAACCATTTACTGTGACCATTTTGTTATAGCATGTTGCCATCTGGTAACGTACCAGATGAGTATATGAAGCCAGTGCAACAAGTGTGCACAAAAAGAAGTGCATTATATAGCCTACACACTATATTAGGGCATTTTTGTGATGTAATGGGAAATTAATTATATATAGTTAATTATATTTCACTGCTGTGAATAAGTAATGGAGTGATGGAGAAAAAAATCACATAATTTCTTTTGTCAGTAACAATATACACTTTGAAGTAGGCTTTCCTACAACTGCAAGAACATGGGAATGGTTAAAATTACTTCTGTATAAATCCATGTGTCCATGGATTCTTTCGATAATGTGTCCATCAGTTGTCTATACTTATGTATGCTTCTATCTCTATTCTCCACTGATGAGAAAAACAGTCCAGCAAGCATTTGATGGATGGCAAAATGCCAAATAGTAGCCATTTCCAACCTTAAAGAAAGATAAAAATACACAAAACATGATGATACGGTAGTGAAAAAATAATAAAACATGCTTTGAGCAAATTTCTATTTCGGCCCATAGAGCCGTTGTAAGTAAAAAAATAAAAATAAAAACAGGGCTAGGGGAGGGGGAGGAGGATAACATTTCAAGAAAAACCTCAATATTACAGGAGAGGAAGAAGCTCATCTTTGATATTAGAAAGTCATAAATTTAGGAGAGAAAAAAAGCAGAAATTCTCTGAGATTGTTGTCACAAATTTACGAGAAAATAATTCAGAAAAATAGTTTTTTTTTTTTTCAAGGAATCACATCGCTTTATTTTGCATTGTTGGATCAACCTGATCCTGTCACAGACGCCACTGGGAAACAGGAAATCCCTGCAAATACTGAGATGCTGAATAGCTGTTGTTTGAACGTCCAGTCAACATGTCCAGGAGGTTACCTGGCCATCAGCTGGATGTCTCTCCAGCACATCCTTCTATCAACATCAAAATATGATGTTGTCACAAATGGTCCTATTCATCTACTACTAAAGTTTATGGACAGTGTGCAGCTTTAAACATCCTACAAACTGAAAATAATAAGTCAGCTGAGTCTAGAAATGATAAGCCAAGTATGTCTCACACACAAACCCTGGTCTCCTGAGTGAAAGTCCTACACTTGACCTATCCATCCACGATTTCCTCCCTACTTTATTGTTCTCAGTGCTACCTCACCTGATTTTATGGCAGAAATCTCTTAAGGCATTCTTCTTGTGAGTTTGTGACAGTAGTCTCAGAGGTTTTTCTCACATATTTATGGCTTTATACTATCAGAAAATAGTCATGCTTTTTCTCCTATACATTTGTGAGTTTCATCTCATGAATTTACAACTTCAAACATGGTAATTTTAAGTGTTTTCTTAGTTCCATATTATTATCTATTTATCTGTTTCTAATCAACAATGACCCTAATACACCGTTGTAAATTTCAGTTATTCAAATGGAATTCACAAAATAATGCACTACACAACTTGTGACAACAGAAACTGTCTCAACTTTCATTCTGGTACTATATTTCCACAGATGCTTCAGTGCTGGTGAGGCTGTTTTGTCTCTCTACATATTATCTCCACCACAAGCAGAGAAGTCTCGCTGTGCGACACTGTGTGGGATAAAGTGGCGGTTTGAGTGACACCGCAGTTCAGTAGAAGTCACTTGATCCCGTCTGGGGTATGTTGACCTTTTGTAAGCTGGCTCCAATCCCATGCTGGCACCTTTAGCAAACTGGCCAGAAGCCAATGTTGGCACAGTGGAAGGCTACTCTTCACAGGGCACGGCTCTGAGGAGGCACAGTGCAAACCTGGCACTGCTACTGTAGTGTGTGCGGACAAAAAGTAGCAGTGACAGGAAGAAAGTGAGAAACAAGGACAGAATCTTGATGAGCTGAGGCTACACTGCAGTGCAAGGCTACTTGTTATATTGTTGACTAAACTAGGTGCCAACATGCATGAACAGAGAGATAATGAATTCCTTAGTGGTGCACTAGTTAGAGGGATTGGGTTGCACGTTCACAAATCCAGATGGCAGATGGTACAGTAGCTATCCACAAATCATGTAACTGCAATAAATTACTAATCTTATTTATCTATCTTATCATGTACTTTACTTACATGAAATACAGTGTTGAGTTTCTTGATACAAATAGTAATGGAGTACCTTAAAGGTCAGGATTACCTCTTTATGTGCCTATTGTGGCACTTCAATCAGTGAAAGTTGTTCATTAGCAATAAAAAAATCTGCATTGTCTCGTTCCATGGAGAGTTTGCCGGATTCATATTAAGAAAAATGGGTGATAAAACTCAGGACCTGATTTGAATTGTAGAATTTCTAAAATTTATATATTTTTTTTATAAGAGAAAAAGCCCGGCATAGCTTCAACCCTGGTTCATATGAGGTCACTGAGTGTCCCTGATGGCAGAGGAAGACAAGTTAATTGACTCTCTGGATCACACCCTGAACCTTGTGATACATGTCTTGACTAAAATGAGAACGCATCATCATATGCTGATGCGCTCCTCATTCTCACATTACAGTGTGTATACAGGATTGTGTGTGTTGGCATGCGTCTCTGTGTACGTGCGTAAGCAAGCATAGAGATGGAAACTATAATAAGGATCTCCCGATCATGTGAGAGATATTCTCAGGAGCGCATTCCTTAGCATTAGTATTCAACATGAGCTTCCTGTGGCCCAGCATCAGTCATCAAAGCTTTAAGAGATTAAAGCATTTACTGTTTCCTCTTACAGTTGTCTTGTGGTAATTTAGGGGAGTATAATTTTATAACAAAGAGAAAATGAGGAAGGTACAGAGTGGCTTTAAGGTCAATAACTCTCTATGGTTATGCTCCATATATAGAAAATACCACTACAGCTGCTAAGGCTAATGCATCTTGCCATGATATTGTTACACAGCAACATGGATGTGCAAGCCAGTAACTTACAGAGGAAAAAATACCACTTTTTCTAAAAACTGAGGTGTAATGCTTCGGTTCTTCCAGCAGATGACAATGCAGCTCCACTTTTCAAAGACTCCACTACATGCTAAGACAAAAAAAACATGGCTGATGGTTTTGGTTGATGCTAAAATAATATAGGAATCGTGAGTTCACCTCAAGCAAACATTTGACACCATCTGCATAATCCTAAAGTTAAAATGTAATTTTGCATGATAAGTAGTCTGACCCAGAAAGCGACAAACACATGACAATCTATTTTTTATATATATATCCCCGTGGCAAAATCACTGTGCAGTGAAGTGCACTGGCAGGGACAAGGGGGTGCATGAGGACATGGTATGTGAGTGGATGAGAGCGCAAAATGAGGCAGGGCCGTGTTGTGTGGCCTGAGGGAAACAGAGGCACTCTGCTGACAGATTGGAGACCAGACAGACTGCATCGTCCACACTCTACCCCAGTCTAGGGAACCACTTTTTATTCATCCGTCTCTCCATTCCGCCATCGCAGCCTCCCTGTCAGCGTCCTGTGCTCCGCTCCCTCAACCTTCAACCTTGCCAGATTCATCTCCTCCCGACCTCCCCCCTCTTCGCCATCTCGGCCTCTCTCTTGACAAACCTACATGCTTGTCCGTACCCCTTGCCTCCTTCTCTGACTACCCTTAGCAGCTCGACATTCCCAGATGTCCGCTGGCTCTTGCATCACGGAGACAGCCAGTCTTTCTGCTGTTGTCACTTGGCATTTGAAAGCTGTGCGTGCGTGGGACACTGTCACCTCCCATTCAGTGCTAATTGCAGTATACTGACTGCTGGGGGATTCATCTGAGAATAAAGCAGTGGAGTGGTACCATAAGGCTTAAGGTTGTTTCTTAACATTCTTATGTGTTTATCAGATTAAACACAAAATGATGGGGGGCCACATACTATCAACAGACCTGTTTGCTTGGTATTAACATGGCGTCTTGGGTGATCTAATCACAAGTGGACAGTATTAAATACAAGTGTAAACAACCACCAATACGCAGTATGATCTGATCACTTAAATTACTTACTGAGGTAGCCTGGGATGCATGTAACCACATATCTTTTGTAGTGTAAACTATGGGCTTCCCCTCAATAGTGAGACCATGTACATTTGTCTCCCCCAATAAACACATTTAAGTAGCGGAGGACTTTTATTTTAATTAAGTTAAATGTTTCCACCATAATTGATGCAGAAAAGGCAGAAATTGGTGCACAAAAATTCACTAGAATGCAGAAAATCAAGTGTTTGACACTCCAAATGTCCTGGGGGAAAACCCTTAACCCCCCCGTTTCAGATGTGTCCCCCTCTGGTGAAATAAAACCTACATCCTTGGTGTAAATGCTAATGTATCAATCCCCAACAAAGACTATTGCTGTGTCTCAAATCGCGTACTTCTGGTAGTAGACTTCCATGTAGTATACTACTGTATGTACACTAAATGTATGTACTTACTGGCGTAGTGCGCAAATTTCGACAGGGTAGTGTTGTCTCAAGCCAAACACAGCCGTTGTGCACTTACCGGAAATGACGACTGCAAATTAGCTAGTTAGCAAACTAGCATTAGCATTCGCGTTATCGTTTGCGGTACTAAATCATTACAGAGTGCTAAATTAACCCAGTAAACATACTGCTGGCTTATGTTCGACAACAGTATAGTGGTGCTTAGAGCAAAGAAACACATGTATTTGTACAATGCAGCGACGTTCATGGTCGCATTGTCCTTGGCTGCCATTTCCAGTTTGAAAAGTGGTCCCTCCCCTTTCGCTATGTAGCCAAGATGGCAAACATTGAGGGCGAGAAGTGTTCATAGTTCCACACTCAACTTCTTGACCATTTTGATTGCACCATCCGGGTACTCATAGTGCACTGCATTTTTCCATACTTCTCAGTGTGAATGCACTTATGCACTCAAAATATTAAGTGTAAGTACAGAAGTACACGATTTGAGACACAGCATAAGTCATCAAAACTTTCCCAACTTACAACAAACTGTACAAAGTGTTGTGTGACTGTCCATCGATTGCCCTATGGAGGTAGGTGTTGAATTCTGCTGATAGTGATATCTCCAGACATACTAACACAACTGCCACCATGACTAGCAAGTATGCTTGGGAGCAGCTAGCAAGAGTGTGGATGTAATAAATGTGCGCAGGGCCCTTTGACCTTTTAGCATAAGTGAAGTAGGCGGTAACAAAATCTAGACACAAGTGGTCAGCTCGAGACACATGATAGACACGTGTGATGTGTCTTGGCTGTCTGCTTGTGTTCGGCTCACCGAAATGCATGTTAATACCATATGAAAAGAAGCTTAATGAATACAATCAAACATCTGTGTTTCAGTTCATTTCCCAAACTACTCATTTTAAAAAAGTAGAATAAATTTGTTTACCAATTCACTCTTAAAAGAAAAGCCATTAGTCACTTTTAACAAAATATACACATCTGACTTTTTAAATCATTCTTTTTTTGGTTCATTTTAAACACATATATTCCACTTTCAGAGAACACATTCCACAATATATCTTGTGCTTTTATGGTGCTCATTATAAGTGCTCCTACTTCCTTTGCTTTCATTTGCAGCATTACCACGAGATGACAGAGCTGTTTGTCATCTTTAGTGCTGTCGGCTGGGTTTGTTTCATCACAACGAGGAGGTGTGAGAAAAGAATGAGGAGGAAGACGAGCAGGAGAGGAGGAGTAGGAGGAGGAGGAGGGGTGGATATTTCACTCATGAGGAATGCTGTATAACTGTAACATGAGCTTCAGTCAGATTTAGTCATGGTTTGGCACCAAACATGGAATAGTGAGGAGAGAGTGACGAGGAGAGAACTTGAAAAGTGCATAGGTGAGAAGTTTTTGGTAACCAGCACCAAATGAGTCAACAAGAGAGGGAATAATACAGTATTAAACCTTATTTATATAACATTTTTAAATACAAAGTCACAGAGTGCACCACACTAAGGGACAAACCAAGGTGATGATGGGGTCAAACACTGCTCTCTATGTCCTTACAGCCTGTTCTCATCTCTCATCACTCGTCAAATACCGCTGCTTTGTAAGTGATCTCAGTGTCAGATATTGACGTACAAAGAAACCTCTGTGGTGGTATGGTACGCACTGGGTGGCGGCAGTTGTTGATGCAGTGGACATCAACTGAACTCATCAAATTCCACCCCTTTATCAGTGGATGTCTGTGTCAGATACCGATGTACCTTTGACAGTGTTATGAAACGCACTGGCTGGTGGCAGTTTGTACCGCCACCGCCAACTACTGCAGTATAAAGACAAAGAAAGTGCCTACAGCAAACTCTGCAGCCTGCTGTTCGTTTCCGGTGCCAAACGCCAAACGCCAAAAGCCAGTGGAATCATTTTTATTAGTGTAGTGTGCTAGTATGTGAAGCATGCCACATGACAACACATTCTTACTCCGACCATGTCACATATCGACGTTTGCATTGTCTTCTCGCAAAATACACTTCCATTTCCACAGGAAACTTACCATTCACATACAGTCTCTTTCAAATAAGCACACTATGTCAGAAGAACAATGCAAATAGATGTTGTTTATCCTTCAACAACAAACACGTGAATGGGTTTATGCAACAAAAACAGTTGGTTAGGTGTAGGAAAACAGAACAGGTTTTGGCTTTATAGTCTTGCGAGACGTGAACACTGCTCTCCCAGGTGAAGGTCAGCATTTGTTGGACATATACACAGTGGTGTAGTGGAGGGTATACGCAGATGTACCCACATCTTTTGACAGCCATTTACAGTATACCCACCTATCAGCCAAAAAGCCATTAGACTATATAGGAGAGTACGGCCACTTCTTCCTCTGTAACCTACCCATCTACCAAGTTAGTACATCCACCTCATCAGCTACCACTACACTGCCTATACACCACCTCTCCTGCCCCCCTTAACTTTCGGTCTTGCTCCACCACATTTCCACCTGATGCTGCAGATGCTGTTCAATTGTAACGGCGACTGGCTGCCGACGTTAAGTCGACTTTACATGACGTTAGTAACAACTCGGCAGGCCATGATGTTTTTTCTGACCCTAACCCCTCGCTTTTTTTGCCTAAATAAATATCAAAACAGGGTGTTTTAACTATGTTGTAAGTTTATTTTATTTTTTCAAAAAGAGACTGTAACCATGTAACAAGCAAAAACTGTACATTTCCTGTAAAAATGGAAGTGTATTTTAAAAAGACACAGTACAAAAAAAGGGGACTTTGACACCCCATCCCAGAGCATCCAAAACTGATGCAGGAAGTTACCTAACACGTCATATTTTGACATTTCAGTCCACTAACAAAGCGGTGCTATTTGATAAGTTGGGATCAGAGCGAGTTGTCCCTCCAGGTGGTTCTGGATGGCTGCAGTAGATGTCAGCTACTCTGGGCTAACCTCTTTCTTTCAAGGCCTAAATAATTTCACCCCATTTTACTTGAAAAGGAAAACAAGTGCGAGGTGAAGTGGCTTTTAAAGATGGACATTTTTTGCAGTGCAGAGTGAATCATGATGAGTTGTTTTTCTCTGCTGTCCTGCAACCCAGCCAACTAATACAAGGAGACATGCCATTCCTGAGAAAATTTCCCTTCAGCGGCCCTCTCTGAACCTTGTTGAAAAACCACAGTGCCAAGCAGCTCTTTGTTCTCTGTATGCCAGCAAGCAACGCAGCCATTAGCCGTTAATCGTTAATATTTTCAAGGCCAGAAACCTGCTCTCTCTCAAAGGCAAACAATATGGAAAACATGTAGTCGACAACACAAACATCCAACCTATACATGGTATGTACGGATTATTCAGCCACTTTCGGTATAGAGCACTCGCTGTTTTTATCTTTATTCTTGCCTGAATTTATAAGGTTGCTGCATCTTACCATATTTTCATTACTATAGACAGCCACATTCAGAAGACAATACTGTAGCTTACTGTTAATACTGTGATTTACTTGCATTAGGAATGGCAACAAATGAAACCTTATACTGTGGTTTACAGTAATGCCCTATCCTGAATGGGTTTAATGTCTGGCTAGTAAAGGGACACTGTGAAGTCTTCATGTTGCCATCTCCATAGTTATTCTACAAAGCAGTAACCACCAGGACTAAATAAGGATGAGTATCTTTAATTTGACCAATCTCAGGCCTTGTTTGCCTTTAGTTATCTGCATTCACATGCTCCTCAAATGGCCCCATTTCCATAGTTGGAGAGTTGTTCTCCCATCTTTGGTGTGTTCGCGAGCTTTTTAAACTCAGAAGGTGAAAACAATATGGATGCTACAGAGAAGATGTGTTGTATTTTATTGCTCAGTGTGTTTAATGTTCCAGTGAAGATTCATGTTTCTGTCAAATATGCTAACGCAGATAACACAAAATGATTTTGTCCTTGACTTGTTGGTGCACCAGTACATCCCTTACAACCACTAAAATACTGCTTTACCTGACGTGGTATCGGGGTTAATTCTGATGATTAATTTTTCTAACAAATCTAGGTAACTTTATGTGGACAGTGACGCAAGTCACGGGCACAACCTAATACCATGTTACAAATTACATGTAAACAACCTGATATGCAACCATAGACTGTTAAATAATAGATGTAGCCACCGTGATATCACCCATTGGTTTGTGGACTTTTGGAGTCAGACATGACCATACTTGGACATAAGTTTGGAGCTAAGCCTAATGCTAAACGCTATCTAGATTAGGATGGCTCATCTACAGCTATGGTGATAATGCTATTTTTTGCGAGCTAAACCCAGAATTAAAACCATTAAAACAAAATGTACTTACCATAAAAACTTAATGTCCAGCTCGTTTTAAGGTCTTTCAGTACAACCAAAAAAAGGTTTCAATGTTTTTAAGCCAAAACATTACAATTTATTTTCATAAACTGAAAACTCACTGACATAGCTACGGCTACAGCTACAATTGTACTCTGTAAATCTGAGGTTATCTCACATTCAGTTTTTGGCCCTCCCGCTTGGCTTTGTTGGAATCCCCCCTAATGGGGCCCCCTACTAGCTGCTGCTTGCAAGTGGCTAAGTAGGGTGACTAGACATCCTGCATTGTGTGAGACTGCACAGCATTTCTGTCTCTTTTCACGTGTCACGCAAATTGAGACCATGTCCCGCATGATTGGTTGCCACCTGCGCTAGCATTGTTGGAATACCATAGTACTACGGCACCTCACGGTACCACTACTGTGGGATAAGTTCAAAGTCCAATTGCAAGAGGGTGAGTGTCCATGCGCCGTCCAATAACGGCGTGCGCTGGCCACCTGGCGCTCAATATGCTGCTGCGTGGTTTGTACCCAGTGACATTTCAGGTATTAGCTGAGCTTTTGCATATCTTTAAGCAGTGAAAGTTATTATTTATTTATTTTTACTTGTAGGTTAGATTTGTTTATATATGCTACAGTGATTTGTTTTCCACAGAGCTCTATGGTGCGAGCATTTTACTCGCATTTGCGACTAAAAATAGTTTTGCGCAAGCAAAACAAATCAATCAGGAGCACGCTGTGTGAGTACAGATTTCAACCAGCAGCAGAAATGAAAGGCGAATCCTGTCGGTTGTGGGCTGAACGGGGGTCACAGACGCCCTATTCCTGTCAAATACGGCACAAGATGGGCTTACCGGCAATGGAGAAGTCCAGCTCCAGGTCCAATAATTTCCTCTTTGTTGATTTCATGACTACCCAGAAATACCCGAACAGCTGAGCCGTGGCGGCACACAGGTATGTGATGTGTCAGAGGAGAAACGAGCCGTTCACATTTCTCTCTTTGTGGCAGGTAACGGCCCACCTCCAAGGTGCCTCTTGCCTGGGGCCCTCAGAGTGTCTTGAAACAGCCCTGTGTCAAAGTCAGCAAGTCGTACCCTAAAATTTTTGCCAACTTTTTGTTCAAGTGAATTTTCCTAGTCAGCACATAAATCTATTTATTAATTTAACATCACACTACATGAATGCGCTATTAGTATTGACCTATTTCACAGCAGCCATTTTTACTTGTAAGAAAAGCACAGGTGTTACTAATTACTAATTAACAATATGTACACACAATACAAGGATCCTAAAACCAAAGCAGTTAATTAGAATTCAGCTGTCATTAATTTTAAAATTCACACCTGTGCTTTTCCTGCTTTGCTGTGCCAAAATGTCTTATGTGAAAAAGATATACTGCTACTTAAAACAACGTCCTGACAACACAGTATTGCCTGCCCTGTTTACTTAAGTTTCTAATTTCTAGTTTCTGTGGCTGACACTGGGGCTAACAACAAGAGTTTTAGCATGTCACCAAGAAAATGAAGAATAATTTCTGTATTTTACCACCCCAGTAAGCAGAGGATTAGCATTAATGTGTGGAGTCAGGTGTTGGAGGCTTGTTATTAGGCTAGCCTTGTGTTGGGACTGGAACCAATCAATTAAACTGACTTGGTCTTTACTCTTGAACCTGTTTCTCTTATAAAAGCTGAACATATGGTTTGGAAATAAAGTATAAATCTTACCTGGTGCAGCTATCATGTCAGGCTGTTGGAAGTGGGCACTTTGGGCTGCTAACATTAGCACACCATCAAGTATACAATATTTCTTCAGTTAAAAAACAGTCAGTAGACAATTTCCACTCATTTTCCTCATGCCAGAAAAACACATAACATGAGTTGGCAAATAACTCTTGCAGGTTAAACAGGACTCGCTACACACTTTTTGGGCTAGCTAGCTCTAGCTAACATGCAGTGAACAGACAGGGCATAAAGTCACTAGCTTAGCAACACTGAGGCTACGGACAACCCATAATGCAACACTCTCTTAAAGTGACAGACTCACTCTGTAACACAAGAAAGCTTTCAAGGATAGCTGCAGTTAAAGAGGTACGCTGAAAAGATGGCCTTTTCATAAAACTAGGATGTCTATGCAGTAGAAAGATGCAAATGGTTTTGAAATTGGTGCTATAGAACCTGAGAAACAGAGAAAAAGGATGTTTTTGCTCAAGAGAAGGAAAACCTGCTTCTATCATAATGCACTGCACTGCACCAGACCAATAAACGCTCCCACTGGTGGGTGACGTAATGTGTCTGTTTGAAGCAATGGTGGCCGGCTGCCAAAAAAAATCTCATATTGCAGTTTAAAAGTAAGCTAAAACATGTTTCTGAACACATTTGAGGCAAGAAATAGGCAACTCAGTGACAGAATCTTGGTTTATATTTATTCAGTGCTGCATATTTTTAGCATTTGATTGCTGTTTTTTCAGCTATTTGGTTTTCACTGTGCAGGAAACAGTATGGCACCCACTTCCTGTTAACAAAACCTAGCAATTACAGCTAAACAAGGCACTAAAATATGTTTATAAAATTGTAGGCAAGAGATAGGCAATACAGTAACATCATCTTGATACATGTTCCATCAGCAATGCCTAGTTTTACCGTTAAATTGGATTTCGGTTCAAGTTTTAAATATGGGCAGGTCTGTCTCTTGATCTGTTTCTTTACTCTGTGTCTCAGCTGTTGGCACGGCAATAAAAAAAGACTGGCTCCCAAGCAACAGCCCGAAAGCCAGCCAAACTCTGCCGGATGACATCATTTACTTCATCCGGCGGAGTTTCACCAGGGGGCAAAGAGGGATCAGGCACTGGTTATGTTAGATGGATGGAACTTTACCATAGCTCATGTAGCCTACACACATTAGCCACATTGTTTTGACATGAAGCTGGTTTTAAAGTGACTCATCACTTTAAAATGTGCTTACAGTGTGAAGTTGACATCATTCCATGTTAAATTTTTTGAACAGGGAGGATTGGACTGCAGTGACGAAGCAACAGTATTTGGAAACATGAATCCCAATACACAACATATGTCCATATGACTTTGAGATAATAGAGATAACAGAGCGTGATCCTCAGAACATGGCGACACCATCCCACACAGCGTGACATAACGTTCCATACTCCACAAACAAAGTGCATTAGAACTACTAAAGAAACAAATTAGGAATGTTTTCCCTTAATTATCTCATCACTATTAGATCTTGATGTTGACACTCACGTAGGGACACAGGACTAATACAGATGACATCATTATTTGTATTACTCAGATAGCTTGAGTCAGTAGAAATGTTCAGGCACAAACAAACACACACAAAGCACTCTCTGATCTGCTTTATGCTCTTTGGTAAGTCCAGTCTCAGCTTCCACCCACCACAGTTTCAAACTGAAACATTATAAATGACTCAAAGTTTTTTTTTTCCACTTGCACTGTTTTACAGCTGGCAGAAAATAAATTATACCAAAGCTGTTTCCATAGCGATGCATTTCCAATAAAAAGGCCTTTTGTCACCAGCATTGTGACTGATGACTTAACGCTAATGTAGTGTCTGATGAACTGTGGTGGAAGCAAACTCCAATAAACAACACAAAACTTTAGGAAAGGTTCACTGCACTCAGAGTTTATAAAATATTAAGCATTCAAATCTGTGTTTCTTTATAACTAACCCAACTGCAAAAACAACCCTTAAAGGGATGGTGTAGATTTTGTGAACAGGGATTGTATGGGGTACTTTTCCATAGTCAGAGTATTACATACTGTAGATGTTGGCATGCCCCCAGTTTGGAGAAGAGGTAGGAGTGCCGACATGGAAGCTAAGTGATGTATGGCTGTGGAGGGAGGCAACAAAAAAGTCCCAAGTAAAAATATCTAAAACAGTTGAAGAGTTCGCTACATAGAGAGTATTTTCACCACTTTACCTTTCCACCCATCTATGCTCTTTTCAAAGCCACCGGAGTCCATTGACAATTTTGGCTCGTTGAACACGAGAGTTGTGGGTTTACGGCTGCCTCGATCAATTAGCTGGTTTGTATTACTGTGTGACTTTGGTGAATTTGAACTAGCCTTTTTAGACGGCAAAGTCACACAACAACGCAAACAAAATAACTGAGTGGTGAGGCGCTAGACCAACAGCTCTTGTGTTCAGCAATGTTAAATTACTCTTTTTCTCAATGGAATCTGGCTTCAGAGTCTGGATTTGAGGAGAGGAATATAACGGCTTCATTCCCTTGTCAGAAATTGCTGTTTGACGAAAAGATAAAGCACTAAAAATATTCTAAACACAGTGAACACAAAACAAGGGCCACGCCAACTGACATCTACTTTATGTAATATTAGGACAAGTAGGCTACCTCTTACCACCCCTCATCAAGAGATCCTCTCTAAGCTAATGTGAGGGGAACTGCCCATTGGTCCGACAGCCCATTGGTCCGACATCCCATTGTTCCGACCATATTAAATCCATTTTTCCGAAGTCCCGTGGTTCCGAAATCATCATGATGCCCTGTGGTTAAGGTCTGGTTAGGTTTAGGCACAAAAACCACTTGGTTAGGGTCAGGAAAAGATCTTGGTGTGGGTGTGGGTGGGCTGCCTAGAGTTGGTTTGTGTTCTCAAGGCAGCATTTATAATCGGACCAGATAAAATGCCTTGAGTGAAAAAACTGCTCTTGATTGGTCAGAATTTCCATGCGGGAAAAATCTAGGAAGTAAACAAAACTTTGAAGAAGAGTACACTTGCAAGTTAAATGTGACACTTTCTAATGTCACAATGGAGGGACAACTACGCAGGTTGATTTTAGTGCTGGTCATCGTGGACTATATTGCTGTCATTGTTCATTTTAGGCAAACCATACAGTTTGAAAACGAGGCGCGGCTCCAACTAGAAAACGGTTACTTTGTCTCAAATCACATAATTCCATTAGTACACCTCCACGTAGTATACTACGTGCACTATGTACTCATTGGCGTAGTGTGTGAATTTCGACAGGGTAATGTCTCAAACCAAGCACAGCCGTTGTGCGCTTACCGGAAATGATGACTGCTAATTAGTTAGTTAGCAAACTAGCACTAGCATTTGCGTTATCGTTCACGGTACCAAATCATTACAGACTGCTAAATTAACCCAGTAAATATACTGCTGGCTTATACCCAACAACAGTATAGTGGTGCTTAGTGCAAAAAATACATGTATTTGTACAATGCAGCAACGTTCACGGTCGCAATGTCCTCAGCCGCCATTTCCAGTTTGAAGAGTGGTCCGTCCCCTTTCGCTACGTGCTCAAACAAACTGCACTTAGGGGGCAAACGAACTTGAGTTCAATTGAACCGAACCAAACAGGGACTGAGAAAAATGCTAACTGACCAATCTCAACATTACCATAGCCCTGGAACTAGAATGCGAACACAGTATCTCAATAGAGCCTCGTATGTAAAGTAAAAATACACAAAGTTTAAATAACATTAAGATTCAGATAGTAGCCTACTATTACTACTTGTACCTCTAGTCAGGAGTGCATTCAGGTAAGTCAAGGACAAAAACACAGCTTTGAGGATCACACGGACACGTAGGCAAAGGTAATAAAGGGTTAAGAATAGCTATAGTGATGACCAGCCCTGAGTACGTGACAGTCAGAAGACAAGCAGTCGGCCTCTCTGAAAGCCCTCAGTAAATCTGTCTGCATGCCATTTAGAGCGTTGGCCTGACCTAAATGTCAGAGCAACATTTGACAGAACCATATAACTCACTTTCACTCTCTCTCTCTCTCTCTCTCTCTCTCTCTCTCTCTCTCACTCTCTCTCTCTCTCTCTCTCTCTCTCTCTCCCTCTCTCAATCCTTTCTCATTCCCTCTGTGATGTTGGTCTTACAAAAGGGTTAAATCACTCAGACACAGCTCACAGTGTCTGTTCATTTCGAAGGCCCTCGGGTTCCCGTAAGACTAGTAAAATGGGAAATGCATGGGGAAGGGCCAGCAAAGCCATTGACATTCTCTTGTATGTCGCTGAGCCTCTTAGGACTATTTCAAAGCCTAAAGATACACAGTTCAGCTGTGGGGCCTGTTAAAACGCCACTAACAACTTTAATTTTGGTTCATATTTTACTGTGAAACAGAAATAATAGTGAAGGTGACTCAACGTACTGTATTTGTCATTTTTGGCAAAAGGATATTTTTTTTCAGAGCTTTGGTCGTATAATTCCCTTGTCCTCTGTATGACAAGTCAAAGAGACATAAAGCAACATTATGCACTGACTGTGTTGCCTGCTCTTTACAGCAGAATGGGATTTTGAGGCTAAGAGTTTTGGACAGAAGGGACAGATTTCAGGGTGATTCATTCAGGGAGTCTGGAGCCAAGGTAAATTGTGTCATGTTTCGTGCCTGCGTACCGTAATGCGTGTGTGGTTTTGTGCATCCCTGGGTGTACGTGTGCAAAACCTCACCTCACATGTGTGTCTGCGCCCGTAACGATGCCTTTGCACGTATGGGTGTGTGGGGTGGGTGTGTGAAATGCTGCAGAGTGTGTAGAGCATGTGTGTTTCCTCTAGGTGTGCTTGTGTACTGCATTATATGGCCGTGTGTGGGCAGTTGGGATTACACAAAGAGTGCACCATATTGAGAATCAACATATTGTTGGCAGCCAGGCTCACACAAATGGGTTTCTTCACGAAACCCTCTCCCTCTCTCACTCTATCCGTCTTTGTTTTTGAGGAAAAGGTCACACAATTAGGATGATCTGTCTTTGTCTTTTGATTCAGCCTCAATCGTTTCCCTCATTTCAACTTGCGTTTTCTTTCTCACTGTCCCTACACTCTTAGAAATAAAGATGCTAACTAAAACCATATAGGGTTCTTTGGCTTGTTCCCATAGGAAAACTGTTTTTGGTTCCTGGTACAACCTTTTATAAACTATCCACCTGGATCCCTTTCAGAGTGTTCTACTTAGAAACTATCATGAGGGGTTATACCGAAAACCATATGTGAAAGGTAGGCCTTTAGTCGACGCCCTTGTGAGCATTTATACAGTGTTACTGTGTCTGTGTCACTTTGCAGAACATCTCCAAAACACTAGTCGGCAGCTGGGTTTCTGTGAAGTACTGTTAAGTTTGGTTATAAAATCACCCAAAACACACATTAAACATGGCTTAATAGGGACAGTTACATTTAAAAGTACACAAATCAGCTTCATTATAATTTGCAGCAGTCATAAACAAAGCACTTCTTCTACTGGACAGATTTTCCCCACTAATACAACATGCTAATGTTTTTAGCACAAGCCTATGGCATTTCACACTGTATAATTTAGCCTAGTGGCTTGCAGACTTTTCCTCTACTCATGAAGCCATAGACAACAACATTTAACAAAGGTAACATTACAAAATGCAGCTCCATTACAACTCATAAGGTTCACTGACAAAAAAAACTGTCATATACTATGTTTTCCAAACAAATATAACATGCTAACGTTATTAGCACAAGTTTGTGGCATTTTACATTGTATAAATTAGCCTAGTGACCGACGGAGATTTCCTCTACTCATACGAAGCCAGGATAAATCACACACAAGACTTGAAATGCTATTTTGTGGAGGCTTTCTTGTCTTCACAAGTTATTGTTTCTTATCTGTGAAATAAAAGTACATAAAAGCTTTGTTTCCACTGAGGGAAATGGTTTCAGCTTACAAAAATAGACAGGAGGTCTGTTGCACACCAGGCTACAGTGTAGGCTACGGCATAAGCTTTGTGTTGGTCATATGGCGTGGATTTGGCGCAGATGTATAAATCCTGCTTTACAAAGAACCCTTGAGCCCTTTCCTAAAAAAAAGGGTTCTTCAGAAGCAAATGGGAACATCAGCCCTTCAGGAAGAACCCTTCTTGGATATAACTAAGATTGTACAAATCTCTTTTTTTTTTAGGACTGAATCACAAATTGTAATACTTTTCATCTGGCTCTGAACTTGCACTCTTCTCTCAGTGTAAGACATTAATAGTAAATTCTGAATTTGAATATGAAATTAAGAAACAAGCGTTCTGACATTTTCGCAGTTTCAGGAGGAATCTTAACTCTCAGCGGTCTAATTAATACTATAACATTCAATTAACTGATATTGAAAGAGAATATTTTGTCCACTCCCATTTGCTTTCATAGCATCATTCATCCCTCTGGTGCTCTTGCTTCCAACCACTTCCTCTCATTTTCTTCCTGTCTGCGTCCCTACTTCACCTCCCCTTTGCCTCCTCAACGGCACTATTTCTCCTTTTTCTCCTACTGATATGCCCAGCAGTAATCCCCTTGACTTGCCACACAAAACTGCTATAGGTACTGTAAACACACACACTGCAATGTGAGGTTAACGACGTACAATGGATGAGAGTAAGACGCAGAGGGAACAGACTAGCAGGGGTTGAGGAGAAGGATTAAGAGGGCAGATTCTGACAGAAGGATGTAAATTAAAGACATAATTTATGGGAAGCTGTAAGCCATGTGGAAAGACAAGGTAAAGAATAGGCAAGTGCTGGGAAAAAAGACAAATGAAATGGACAAAATCAGGAAAAATATACGGGAGATGTGGGCTGTTGAGCAGATGGATGGCAGAAAAGAGGGATTCTAAAGGATGTAAAGAAAGGAGGATAAGACAGATGGAGGGATGAGATGTGTACATTGCCGCTGTGTATGAGGTGACCCTGACTCCGATCGATTTTTACAGCTCTGCGACTGTAAATCACCAGCGTAAGACTGTGTCTGTCGGCCCCTTTATGTGTGTGTATTTGTATGACAATAGGTTTGGTGCATGTAAGTGTGTGTAACTTAAATCACCTGGGCAATGTTACCCAGCGTTAAAGTCCTTGGTGCAAGTTGCTGTCTAATTACCTTGTGTTAGCGCTGCATGGACACGAAATCCATCTTGTAGTACATTTTTTATCTTTATACACACACACACACTCACACACACACACACACACACACACACACACACACACAAATATATATTGTGAACATAAGCTCTCCCCTCCACTTCACACCTGTCAGGAAGAATGCTGCTAATTAATGGTGACTCAAATCCCTTGAAGGGGACCTATCATGACTATTTGCAGGTTCACTCTTGTATTTTGGGTTTCTATCACAACATTTACATGCTTTAATGTTCAAAAAACACTTTAATTTCCTTAAACTGTCTGTGCTGGAACATCTGTATTCACCCTCTGTCTTAGCGCCTGTCTCTTTAAGAGCCCCTCCCAAAGAAAACTGTCTGTCCGGACTGGTCAGTGTTTACAGGTCTAGCATATTTTGTTTCTCAGCACTGAGTATAGTGGCACTTTCTACTGTGAAAAATCATCAAGTAATGTTTGTAAACCAAAATCTTCACAACCAGACATGTTTCAGCAGTATTTGATCTGAAATCAGAGAGAAATTAACGACATCAGCAACCAAGACTACAGGTTTCCCTCATGTTAGCATGAAGCTACATGTATAACTTTTTGTCATACAAGGTTTCATATGATATCTAACTAATTAGTGCCCCATGTGTGATGTTATGGACTTAACTCAAAGTTACGTGGGTTAGTTTTAGGCAAAGAACCATGGTGACATCATACCTTAAGGTCCAGTGTGTAGGATTTAGGGGGATATACTGGCAGAAATTTATAATATAATAAGTGTGTTATCGTTAGTGTTTAGTCACCTGAAAATAAGAATCATCATGGTTTTGTTGCCTTTGAATGAGCGGTTTATATCTACATAGGGAGCAGGTCCTGGTCTATAGGGTTGGCTGTGTTGCACCGCTATGTTTCTACGATAGCCAAGAATGGACAAAGCAAACAATGGATAGGGTCATTTGGGTTTTTCATGTTTTACTTAGGCCACTGTAGTTAGCAGCCCCTCCATGACAAGCAACGTCAGAGAAACTCTTTAAATCACAGGGTTGGCTCCCTGTGAAAACCTCAACATCTAGATCTTAAGGTGAGTGCACATTAGCATGTGGTGGAATGCAAAATAGCATTGGAGAAACACTGATTTGTGACATAAAACTGCTTCATTCAGTGTTTTTACCAGTATTACTCACCTGATCCGTTTGTTTGGGAGAAGAAGAGACCTCTGCAAATAATTAATTAAAAACCTCCTGAACAATGAACACTAAAGGAATTCTAGTTGCAATGTGCAGTCCACATTGCTATATGCCACCCTTAAGGGGGCTTTCACACCTGAAAGTCTAGACCAAGGTCCATGTTTTTGCTACATTGTATACATTTGGTCCGACTGGTTTGGTTTCACACTACATTAAGGCGACCGGACCAAATGACATATTGACGTTACCTACGTGGCCTCTAGTTTCGCAGACCGGGTGAGGGGGAGGCGCAGCGCACCTGCACTTCGCCAACTAGGCGTTTTGCAAGTTTGGTACACCGTGCTCTCTGGCGCAGCTACTCCTCTTTCCCACCTCCGTCCCTCCTACCTGCGCAAGTCGGAAAGACGGAGGAGAGAAGGCGTGGAGTGGGTTTTACACAGCCGATTCACATCACACCAATCAAATGAGCCCCTCTCTTTGCCCTTAAATGCGCCGCACGAAGTTGTAATGAGAGTTTACTTAATTCACCATGGCAGAAGAGAGCAGCAGCGTACTCCTCCTCCTTGCAAAAATGTACTCCATCTTTGTAGATCACGTTAAGCAAGAATATTTTAACATTTGTATAAACAATCACATGAAGCACGTAAACCCTTAAGACACCGAACATAACTTACAATTTGTTGACTGTTTCTCTCGTGCGCGCACGCGCTCTCTCTTTTTCTCTCGCAGTCTCACTCTGTTTCTTTTCTTTTGACTTTTCTAAGATGACAGATGCTGAATATATACTCCCTATCTGATGCTGTGGCTGTTTGTGGTTGGCTGAGAGGGATGTGAACTCATTAGTTTGCAGCTGTGTTAATCAAATCAGGTTGGGTTTCCATTACGTGTGCCAAAACGTGCCAGACGTGCCAAACGGTGCCACACCGCAGCAGCAGGAGGAGGAGGAGGACGAGGATGAGCCAGGCGAGCCCGCACAGCCGGGGGTACAGGCGGGAGCAGCTCCATTACGTGTGCCAAACAGTGCCAGTCCCCTCTGATCTGACATCAGATGTGACGGGACAGTTGACATAGAGATACATTTATGTGCTGATTGCAGATAGTCGCATTGAATAGTGGTTTTTGTCTCCCTCAGTGCATATGGTGACAACTGCCCTGTCATACATGCATAATTAGGCTACAGTTGTCTGGGTGCGCAAAGGCGGAAAGCTACTGTTCCGCTGTTTCACGTGATATGCACATCCTTCTTGCTATGACACACAGTCGCAGAGAAAATCCACAGAGAACAGGTATGAATTTGGACGCACTATGCGTCGTTTGGGCCCATAGGGTTAAAGGTTTTAAAGTCCGAACTATCGAAAAATAAGCTTTCACACTGCAAAAGTCCGAACCATGATTTCGTTGGGTCTGGACCGAGACCATCTATTTTGGTCGGACCAAATTTCGGGTCTTTGGTCCGGACCATGGTCCGGGGGAGCTTTCACACCTGTAAATTTGGTCCGGATCAAACGGAAAAGTCCTAAAGTCCGGACCAAACGAGGTAGGAGGTAGGAACCTTTAAAATTAATCAAAGTTAACTTGGTTTCACTAGACTCCTGGGAAAAGTCCTGTGTTTTGTGAACCATTCACCACCCTAACTTGCCTCCTTTTGCGACTACTTTCATCTTTACTCCCATCAGCACATTACTCATGTGATCGCAGCCTTCCCAAATTCCTGGGTTATACACAATTTACTGATTCATAATTATGTGGAATAGCATAATAGGTTCCCTCAAAAGAACCATGTACGAAAAACACAGTAAGAAAGCCTCGCTTCTTAAAAGTAATGAACCAAATCTTTCACATCAGACTCAAATTTCTCAGCAACTATTGGATGAATGGCTTTGAAAATTGTGTACAAACAATGTATCCTTGTAACTCTGGTGATACCCACACTGCTTGGTTCAGAGGGAAATATCACAACAACTACTGGATGGATTGCAATGACATTTTGTAAAGACATTCATGGTTCTCATAGGATAAATCCTACTGACTCTGGTGATCAGTATAGCCAGTCAGACCGGTGTTGGTATCCTGGTCTTGCTTTTCTTTCTGTGTTTCCCCCACTCATCAGATGTCTGTCAAAAGTCATTCCAACACTGCCCCCTGTACCCCTCATTACATACACACTCACCCACAGGCACACAAACGCCTTGTAGAAGGCCCTGTCTGAGCCCCAGGTCCCCTGGGTCTGATTAATGCTCTCTCTACAGGACTCCCAATGGGAGATCACTCACACAGCACATACTCTGCTGTGGTTTTTGCATCCACATGCTGCCACATACTGAGAGTACAACATGAGAGGTGCTAACCATGTATTTGCCTCCAGAGTTAACAAGGCAATAGGAAATGACATTTTATATATACTACAGTAATATGTTACCTCATTAGTGAGTGTGTGTATGAGTGCAGAGAGAGAGATTACACCATACTTCCAAGGCACATAAAAATAATATGCTATCCTGTAACAGACCAATAGATAATAAAGTCGCTGTTTTTCTCTAAATTATGGTACAAAAAGCAATTTCTCGGCTTCTACTTTTACTGGAGTTCATCACAGATCACTGGATGTTGTGGAAGGCTGTGTTTTGTGAAAGTGATTTAGTGTACAATCTCACACAGGCACTCAAGATACAAGCCATACTTTTTCAAAGAGAAAAGCCAAACTCTTGTAACCTCATCATCCCGCTCATTTTTTAAGCTCATCTGAGACTATCTCACAAAGTGATGTATAATTATCTCGCCTTGGAAGAATCCCAGTCAAATTCTCTTTGTGTCTGGGTAATGAAAGGGGTTCAACACTGGTTTTTACCAAGCAATTTGGCTGGAAGTTGTGAATTACTTTTCATCCCTTTCCCTCGAAAGCATTTTGCATTTTAGACTGTCAGCTTGTTGGTGATATTAGCTCTATGGCAGGTTGCTCTCTCTCTCTCTCTCTCTCTCTCTCTCTCTCTCTCTCTCTCTCTCTCAGAAGCCCCATGTGTACGTGCTATAGAGGCAGAGAAGCAAAATATTTATTACCAACAAACTATCACTCCCACCTTGTTAAATACTGACACCAAGTCAGTAACCCTACAGGTCAAACTATGACATTCTAGGTACCTCTATAGTGTCCGTTTTGGACACTCAGTAAAGATGTGTCATTATCCATTGGTTAAAGGCAAGTATTGCCACTGATAGGTTCACACTGGAGTTAGTTGAAAGCCCAGTGCATCTTATAGACTCCAAAAGCTGCCTTTGGTGTCAATTTCAGATGTTGAGGGGCATGACAAAATGGTGGTGTGTGATGCCCTGGCAATGAGAACAAGCTGAGGTGAGAGTCCTGGGTTTGTTTGACCCATTCACTTCACCTCCCTCCCACCCTATGCGGACTTTCTCATCCGTCAGTTGCTTGACTTGTATAATAATGACGCAGCCCAGTGCGTCTCATGAGTACATTAAAGGGTGCTTCGGTGCATCAGTATCAGATGTCAATGACTTAGTATACTCGATATGAAAATATTGGACACAATAAGTACATACTGATAATCTTACTAAACATAGATTAAAAAAGGACGGATGGTAAAAAGGCAAAAACAGAAAAGGCTGTGTGGTCTATAGGGATGATAACATTGGTCAGTCCACCAATTTTGTCCAGACTAAAATATCTTGACAACCACTGAATGGACTGCCGTGGAATTTATTATAGACACCCATGGTCTCCAGAGGATAAATCTGACTGACCCCCAAATCTGACTGGTCCCACAACTTTACATCTAATACCACCATCCGGCCAAAATGTCTATCCTACTATCTGGTTTGTGACTAAATACCTGTGAACTACTGACATTCCCATCAGCCTTGGCTGGACTTTGGAGGTGAGGTGTAATTGACAAATGTTAGCATGTTATTATGGCTAACAAAAATGGCAAACACAGTAAACATTACCTACTTAACACAAGCATGTTAACATCATAATTATAGAGAATATTTTTATGCTAATGTTAGCATTTCACTCGAGTACAGTCTCACAGAGAAGCTAACATGGCTCAAAAATCTTGATATACTTTGTACCATATGAGATATTGTGCCCACTATTCATGAGAAACATGTAGTTATAGATATAGTAAATAACCAGTGCGTTGTAATTCACTTCCCGTTGTAGTAACACTAGAAATTTTACATGGTAAACCAACCCAGTCACCAGAAAAAATGTTGGCATTGTATGTTTTTTCAAACCATGGTTTTGTTACATTTGCACCTTATTATGTAACTTAACACTGCTGTGGTCCCAATGCTTGTTTCTCACACACTATAAATTGTCATAATGTTTCTAAGTAAGTCTTAGTCTTTCTTGCGAGTAAACCCTCAAATGTGCAACTCCATGTCTGAGCCTCTCTTATTTTTAAGTCTTGTTAATGGTACAACATTAACATGTGGTTAAGTTTAGGCGCAAAAACCACTTCGTAATAGTTTGGACAAGATCATGTTTTGGCTTAAAATACCTAGTTTTGGAGGCACGATCCCAACAGCAAAAGCAGCAATGTCTCGGTAAAAAAACACCTTCTTTTTGTGGCACTGCCCCCGTTGGAAAAACACTTAAGAGTTGCTACAAAACACCCAGGTTTTGTGTCTAAAAAGCTGCTGGAAAAACAAAAAAAACACCAAACATAAGCAAAAACCACTGACAAAACATAAATGTTTGGAGCCTAGAAAGCCACTGTAAAACACAAATAGGTTGCTACAAAACACCCACATTTCGGGCCTAAACAGCAGATAGAAAACCACAGACAGGTTGCTACAAGACATCCACGTTTAGGGCCTAAAAAGCCGCTGGAAAACCACAGACAGGTTGCTACAAAACATCCACATATAGGGCCTAAATAGCCGCTAGAAAACCACGGATAGGTTGTGACAAAACTCCTATGTTTGAGGCCTTAAAATCCGCTGGAAAAACACGGACTGGTTGTGACAAAACACGTACATTTGGAGCCAAAATGCCATTGTAAAACACAGATATGTTGCTACACCAAACTCATGTTTGTAGCCTAAAAAGCCGCTGTAAAAACACAAATGGGTTGCTACAAAACACGTTTGAAGTCTTAACAGCCACTGGAAAAACAGCAATGACTCGTTAAAACAACCAGTTTTGTTTGTTGTTCTTGAACAGTGGTCTGCAGCTTGGCAGGCATCTCACCGAGGTCACACACTATCCACTGTCCCCTCCATCTCCCAGTCTGCATGAAAAGTACAAATGTAACCTGTGTGTGGTTTCCTGAAAGAAGCAGTGCCAAGATTTTCTGGGTAAATAATGTGGATGTTGTTTGTGTTCACATCATAAAATATTCAACTTTTACAGTCATGATCTGACATATCTGCAACTTCGATGAGCACACTTCAGAGAAGAAATGTTTTTGCCAATATCTGTGCAGAGTAGGCTGACAGTACTATAGTAACCCTATAGTAACCATAGTAACACATGTTCCAAGAGCAGTGTCTGACCTTTGTAAAGACTTTGTCGTGAGCGGGGTCGTAGCATCAGATATAGAAAGAGGAGGATGGACAAAGACGCATCAATATTTAATTAAAAACAAGGACAAAATTATGATTTCTGTGAGAGCCCTTTTAACATTTTCTTTTTATCGTGGACATCACTTAAAATATATCAAGTCTCTCTTCACCGAGCTGAAATTATGTCTCTGGAAAGCAGCTATTATCCTTCTCCTTGAGGTGTGTGAACTCACATGCACACGCTCAGGCTCCCCCTCCACATCTTCCTCTCTCAACAATGTACAGTAGCTCTCTTTCTCACTTCGCTCTCTTTAACTCTCTCTCTCTCTGCTAACAAGGAGAGAGTAAAGGAAGACAGGCCTGTTATGGTTCACCAGCTACGAGGCTAGTGAAATGTGAGAGGATGGGAGTGTGTGTGGTATACTGTAAGTGGGGGTATGTGTGTGACTGTACAGTAAAAGAAAAAGAGAGAGTTGGAATTGATATTGTGTGCGTGTGTGTTTGTGTGCTGGGGTGTGTGTGTTTGTGAGAGAGGAAGGAGGGAGAGAGCAGGCTGCCTAAGTCCAGTTTCCCTCATTGCTTTTTACACCAATTGATTTTAGTTTGACTGACAGGCGAGAGGAAACAGCACCTCAGCCTGCTGCTGCCAGCTTATGTGAATAACTGTCTCTCCATTCTCTCTCGCGCTCTCTCCCTCTCTCTTCCTGACATCCCTCCTTTCTTTAACTGCCCCTACACACACACTCACACTCCATCTTCCTGACCAACACACAAACAATAGACACAAATGATCGCCCATCACACTTCAGCTCCTCGTGACCTTTCATGAACTTTTCCACCCTCCTCATCAGGCATTCAGTTAGGTAAGGGGACACTTTAATAAGTAGACATACACCCCTTTCTGAGTGTGGGAGCAGTATATTAAAAGCTGCATCAGAATGCAGATAGGGAAATGAATGGAGAAGCGGTGGAGCCCGCCTGTCAACACTCCATCAGAGAAAAACATATCATAATCGCTCGGCGTCGGCGGGTGCCTGTATACCTTGTCGGCGAGCAGAGCAAGAGGGGGCGGAGAGTGAAAGACGCTTACAGTGGGACTGCTGTGTTGCCATGGCGACTGTCTTTGCATTGAATCGATAGGAAAGAGATGCTCGGATTTTGCACACTTTCCCTTTGCTTTCCTTTCTTCCAGTCCTAGTTTATTTATTTCCTGCTGCGGGCTTTGTTGCTTTCTGGTGCACGCACACAAGTATTTGCAAAATACAATAGGACTGTACATCCAACCACACGGCAAACAAGTTCAGACACATAGACAGAGGCACACATTTTGGGGGCAGTTAACTAAGGTTTTGTCCTTTTTCCTCCCCCTATCACCATCTAGTTTGCCATCTGTGAGATGATATAAAAGATCACATCCCTTGTGCTGTCGAAATAACATTTCCAGCAGTAAAACACAGTTGACACATACAGAATGGCAATGAAGGAATGTGAAGGTGGCGACGACTTTTGACTTTTCCTCAGGTCGCCTTTGAGGATTGGCAGATTGAGTCTCAAAGCCTTGCGTCAGGATCAACAAAGACCTCAGGTTCCCTTTCATTCTCTCCACTACAAACACCTCTTTTTTTCCCCTTCCCTTTCTGATGAGTAGATAATGATAAAAGTGTAAGGTCTTGTATGATGTGTCATTCCAATTATCCTTTGATCAAACATGCCTTTGATGCAAAATAAGACGGATGGCGAGAGATTAGCAGGTTCATATCGTAGAATTAGAATGGACAGAGAGGATCCCTGCGCGCGGGATCATAATGATGATTCTGCAGCAGATGCTTGATCACTGGGAACGAGTGTGTTTTATGTGTGAAAAGCGCTATGAGGCGTACATTTCACAGCGCTTCATGATTAACACAACTACGGCTGGAATGCTCGGCTAAAATGAAGCCCTCGCCATGGTAACAGATCAGTTTTAGAGCCTCATGCACTGTACCTATGCTTATTTCCATGACAACGCTCTACAGGCACCACCTAAAAAGCGTCAGCTAAGTGACAATTTCAGTTGGCTGATTTATTTTTTTTCCCAACTCAATTATCAGCTCTGGGTACTGAAATACCGCTTGTTCGTATTTTTGCTTCACTGCTGCAAATGGAGGAGGTGAGGATGAAAGTGTAGGCTGTTTTGTCTTGGAAACCTACTGATGGACATATTTATTCACGTAAACATTTACACACATACACAGAAGGCGCTGTCATATTTGTTGAGCAAATGGCTCTAATCACACAGACAGTACCTTTACTCCTACTACAAAGGGTTCAGTTCAGTCCATGCTCAGCAGGCAGCATGTGTGACAATGGATATGGGGGAGAGTGAACGCAATCCTGACAGGCTGAGTATGTAAACACAGGGGAAATGAGATGTGACCACTGTGGTAGTGACACTAACAGAACACCTCCATAAACGCAGCCGCAGACTGGCGTGTGAGAGGGAGTCAAAAAATAAATGTATTTTTCTGACTTCTGTTCTCAAATCTGTCGTCCTCCCCTCCCTGCCTTGTTCTCTCTTTCTCTCTGCCCTCATTTTGAAAACGGAGGGGGAGGAGGGGAGGGGTGGGGGATTCCATTTGAACAAGCAAGCCTCTGCATCGCTTGTGGGAGACAGCTTGACTCAGAGAGCGAGAAAAAAAAGAAAAAAGAGAAAGAAAGAGAGAGAAGGAGGGAAAGGAGGAAGAGAACGTGAGAGGTGTCTTCCATGCACCAGACGATGCCATCCTGAGCAGGAAAACGGCGAGTGCTCCGCCAATGGCAGCTCACGCCTGGGCCGACGCATGGAGGGTTTCCACGGCTACCCCCAGCCTTCCTTGCCATCAGTCCTTCCCATCTCCCTCCCTCCTCCCCTGTCTCTCTCCTCTGCCTTGGAATAAATGTCAAACGGCTGATCGACACACATGCGGCTGTGCCAAATGACCGCCATAGTTGGTCAATTTGTCAGGATTCACCCACGCAGCTGCAGAGAAACACACACATGCATGAACACACAGAGGCATGTTCAATAAGGCAGCTCACATACTCCCCATGATTGATGCCAGGTCTGTGGGGTGTTCATTTTAGTATTTGTTTTGTTCACGATGGAGCACAGTGCCCTCCTAGCTTCAATTACCTACAGCTATTGTGAATACACATAACATAGATCAACAAGCTGAATGTATTACAGACTAAACCCTGTGTTTTTGATATTAAATGACGATCTTGATGCAAGAATCATGGAAAATAATTTGATCTAGAGTACAGTATGTATCCTTTAAAGGTCAGGTGTGTACAATTTAAGATTTAGTAGCATCTAGCAGTGAAGATTGCAGATTTCAACCTGCTGAAACATCTCCTGGTTAGAATTCCTTCAATGGTTATTGTGTACGAGGTTTTAACCGGAAGCCGAATTATCCACAGAGGTCTCTTCCTCTCCAAAACAAATGGAGCCGGTGATTTAAACTAGTAAAAACACTGGATAAAGCAGTTTCACATTACAAATCAGTGTTTCTCTGATGCTGTTTGGCATGTCATAGAAAAAGCCCAGCACCTGCTAATGTGTGCTCACCTTTATTCTCTGATAACTTAAGATCCAGACGTTCAGGAGGCTTTTACCAGGAGCTAAATTATCCACTGAGGTCTCTTTCTCTCCAAACCACCTGATTCTGTGATTTCAACCAGTAAAATCACTAAAGAAGTTAAAAAATTGTTTGGTTTGTCTGTTCTGGGCTACTGTAGAAACACGGTGATGCAACATATCTCCATAGACGAGGACCATCTCCCTATGTAGATACAAACAACTCATTCTATGGTAATGAAAATGCAATGAATCCTATTTTCAGATGATTATTCACAAAAGAAAACATACTTATCATATCATATTCAATTTCTGCCAATATATCTTACTTAATCTTACACACTGGACCTTTAATAAAAACAGGCTGTTAATTTACATAGTGGAGTAAATATGGCTAAAAAGGTCCTTTAAATGTCATCCTACTCAGTTACGCTGTGTCATGGCACACTGGTCCAATCCACTATTGGACAGTCGCCACCTCCTCACTTTCCAGCTGCATCCACTTTCTATGCCAAGCCCCATGAATCAAAGAGATTTAATGCTCAATGTGTTTTTATAAAATTACATGTAGACTTCTGTCCAGTGCATAATATGTCCTCCTGAAGAGTGGTTGAGCTTGTGTTGCCCCTTACCATAAGATGCTAAGGAAAAACAGTTATGTGATCATAATGAAAATGTGATGGCCTTAAGCTGCCCTCTCTGCAGGTGAGTGTATGTTCATTCATTAGTCTCTCTTATTTCCACTCAGAAAGCACGCGGATGAAAATCGCAAGCTGTGTGATGTACAGTGTGTCCCTGCACGGCATGTATATTTATACATGTGCATATGTGGATGCACGTGGGCACACAAAAGTGCGTACACGCCGTTAGATGTTGTATTCTTGTGCATTTGCAAGCGCATAGGCAAGCATCTGTTTTACATTTTTTACATGTAGCGAATCAAATTCTACATTTTTGCCCACATTTGGATGTTTGATGTGAGAGCAGGCAGGCGGTCTGCCCGGCTGCTGTGAGAAGTGGCACACTTGGATCATTAATCAGACTCGACGGCACAGCGGGTAGAAGGCAAGCCACGGGAGAGCCCTAATGCATGCAAATGTATACTCGTTTTGGGGGCAGGTTGAGCCAAGGACAGAACCTAGCCAGCAACAGTGAGAGGGAGAAAGAGTAGTGAGAGAGAAAGAGAAGAACATATCACAAGCTCCAGTGTGGGCCTGTTCATTCTGTTGTGGTCCAATACAGCTGGAGCATGAACGTGTTCTAAATCAACATGACAGTGGAGAAAAGGTGAAATGGGAAAATCATGCAGCTCATACAAAAGCTAGCAGAGACGAATCCAGAGTAAGACCCCTCATACAGTGGAGATTATGTTGTGATGTGGAATCACAGTATCATTTGACTGGTCAGATCTCATATCAGCAGCTATATTATCACCCTCTAATGTCTTCCTGCATGATACGAGGACTGTCAAGCAAGACTCTTCAGCGAGACATCACTTAACATGAGAAATATAAGAATAAAAAAAAAAAAGTCGGAGCTGATGTGCTTCCATCCGAGGGCACAGCTTTGAATTCTAGCCCTTATTATTCTGCTCAGTGCATGAGCCTCATTATGGCTAAGATTGTACCTTGGTGGAGATAACCTTACGTGACTTTTTGAGATGAACCCTTTACAAGGGAGATTAGGGATGTGAATGGAGTGAGATATCGATGCTGGTGGCATCATCTAAAGTAACAGAGGCGCTACAAATCCTCCTCACAGTTTTTCCTCCTTGCCAGGTTTCATCGTCATTTAGGCTTATACAACAGAAGGTTTAGGTGCTTAAGTCTAAGTCGCTGCATTCTGCAATCATGTCGTTAAGCTTGTAAAATGCTTAGGAGAAAAAACAAAAATACAAAACACCAGTGTTATTATCAACCAACCAAATCCAGTGTATGGGTAGCACAGTGGAAAAGACTTGTCTACCACAGCTGACCATCTGCTAAGCCCTGCCCCTTCTCAGTTACTGTTGCTATGCCTGTCAGGCTTTCCATACTCATGCAACACTTGTTATTTATACCTTATATCTGTGTATTTAGTTGTTGAATCTTGATCTGTAGTTGAACTGAATCTTGTTTGTGGGGGGGACACTCAATAAAGACACTGTTGAAAATGAAAAAAAAATGTCTGCAAAGGTTACATAAAGGTTTCTAATGCCTCATTTTTGCAGTGACTGGTGTCTGTAGATCCGTAAATATACGGATGATGCCTCTAGTGTCCAACGCAAGGAAGTGCAGTTCTTTACAAATGGATAGAAACCTGATAGAAACTACCTGTAGCCATGGGGGAGAGGCTAATTTTTTATCTGTTTTTCAGCGTCCAGTGGTTTGGAATATGTGCTTGGAACATTAATGGGACAAAAACAGGACCTGTCAGGTACGTGGCATGTTTTGTGAAATATTTCATATTTCAGTTCTGGTTGCCTCATCTCCGCAAACACATACGTGAATAGAAACGAGGCGTAAGGGTACTATACTGACTGTGTTTAGCAGAAATGTGGCTGTAGAATCCAGCTGACCTTTTAATGTGTTAATCAGAACAAGAAGCCAGTAGAAGGGTCTTACACATGCACGAGATGGCTACATAGATGATACAATACTAAAAGACTGAGGATGAACTTACATGTCACAGGTAAAAAGTTATCATTCTCACCAGCTGATGAGACACTTAGAAGACAGGAAAATAAGGAGCATATATTGGAGGATAAAGCTAGCCGTGGAATGTAAAGAATTTTAAGTACAAATCTAATATAAATGGCTCTTGTTTTTACAATACTTCCGCGTTGTGTTTTGGTGTTTAGAAAGGTTACTACCATCCTCCAGACTTTTTATGTATTGAGTATCATTCTTATTCAGGCTGTCATAATGCACTGTTTGTACAATTACCAACAAAAAGTAATTCGCCACAACTAGTAACCTAAGTAATCGCGAGCCAGTATTTCGTATATATCCCACATAATCAGAAAGGCTACAATCACGTGACTGATGCACTGACAGTGGTGAAGAAGGAAGCTGTGTAAAGACTGAAAGTCCATTCAAGGAGGCAGGAGGGTGGATGGGTCACACAGCACAGGACTTTTCCCCAGGAGACCGGTTTTCAAGAGAAATCAAGTGATCTTTGAATCATTTTAATATATCATCACAATGTTTCTTTTCCTAAACCCAACCTACGTAACTTTACATTAAACATGTCCCTTTAGCTTAAGTACGTAACAAATTTGTGGGGTGCTTACTTGTTAAATATCCTACTAACTATTGTGTGTGCATTTTCATTTTATTCTTATTCATTTTCATAGGATATGTTTGAGAATATGTTGTCTTAGAGTCCCATGCACACCACTATAACATGCTTGCCAGGCCGGCCATGCCTAGTTATGTTTGCTGAGCTACAACTGGACAACTGGTTCAAGGGTGAAGTGAACAGTCAGTTGGCAGTGTTCGTTAATGGGAAGCCAGTGAGGGATCATATATCATTGGCACTGAAATAGCAACTCCTATTGGTTGGTGTGTACAACTAGAAAATGGAATGTGGAAAATGAACATGAATGTCCATGTGTGTTACATCCTCCCAGTGTGTTGAGTTTATGTCAAAAAATAATACAGCGCAATGGAATAAATAATATCCTTTTTAAAATGCTGTACAGAAAATCAATCTCAGCGGTACAATTTGTTCCTCCTTGGCTTCCTTATTCCTGCATTTTATCATTTCATATTATATGTCCCAGTGTCCCAGTGAAGTGTCCCAGGAAAACATCTGTCCACTGGCACTGGCTCATGAATCAAAGTTCCGCTCGCTCTTTTCCCTGGATAGATGGAAGGATGAAGGGAGGGATGAAAAGATGGAGTGAACGCGCAATTGTTCTGCTCTTGCAAACAGGCCATTCAGGGGAAATTCCCCGGGGAGCAGAGCTTTTTCAAGGTTGCGTCCTACTCTAGCTACCTCTGTGTGTGTGCGTGCATGCATGCCTGAGCGCATGTAGTCCTCTGGGTCTCAATAACGTTCAGTCAGGCTGATATCTTTCGCCGTACGGGGAAAAAAAAAAGTGCAAACTGTGGGTGTGTGTTTGTGTGCTGACTCGGCCAAGTGCCAGAGGTTCCCACAAGTCTCCCAGGTCAGATGGAGGGTCAACAGCTGTTGGCTAAGAACATTCCCTATGTTCATTTTGCCTTGCACCAGAGTGAGGCCCAGACATGTGAGAAGAATGAAAAGCATGACAGTGTTATTGTTCTGCGTAAAATGAATGACTCTTGGAAAGAAAATGCCACTCTGTGAATGCATGCCTGCTTTGTGATTTTACATAACACAAACACTTGCCATCAAAAGGTTGCAGGCATTCAGGCTGTATAATGACTTATGCGATAAGGCTGTGTTTGTCTGCATAATTCACCCAAGCTTGACAATGTTTAATAAGGTTTACTTTCAATTTTAATCATAGCGTTCCAATTTTAAACCTCACAAGTAGCTCTGTATTATTTGGTTTAAAAAGTCACTGCAGACAAATGATAACATTTGTTTCCGTGCAGCTGTGCAGCCATAAAACTATAGTAACCCCAGTGACACCACAGCAGCTTTGTTATGGCCCCTAATTTAAGCGGAATTTAATGCAGTAGACTTCATTTCTGTCCACAAACTGTTCTCTCCTGCGCTGCATTGTTAAAAGATATTATTCCACTCCCCACTCGTTGTTCACATTGTTTGTTATTCGAGCAAGAAGTATATGGAAATTGGCCTGAAGGATTTTAGAGGTTGGCAAATTGCATCTCCAATCAATGCCAGGACTCTGCAAAAATCTATGTAAGCCTTGTGTGCAAAATCATGTTTTTATAGATCGGAGCAAAAGCACTTACAAACACACCAGACAAAGTAAAGTAAGAGTCATTATTTCTTTGCATTGTAAATATTTCTTCCAGGCAGAGATGGCAACACTATACAAATGACGGCACGGAGATGGCGGTGGAAAATTAATTAACGGAGGAAAGTGGGGAGAAAAAATATAGCGTGGCTTCATTTTTCTATTGTTTTTAAATTAGACTCCACAGACATCTCCCCTGCTGTTATGATGAGGTTGTAGGGATTATGTTATTAAACCCCTGACATCGCTCCTCTCTCTGTGTTCCTGGCACCATCTTAGGGAACCTTGTGCAGCCTCAGTGGACACACAAGCATGCGCACATACCCAAACAAGAATGCTGGCACGCACATGAGCGTAACATGAAATGCAGACACAGACATCTGGAGCGACCTGGGCCTCTCCAATTTGAGGCAGAGGATAGAGACAGAGTTATGTAATACTCTGCCCTTGGATGAAAGGTTTAAGATAATCTGAAGCAGTGACCCTGAACCAATGGCTCTTTTTCCAAGAAAGACACTAATGACTCTGGTGTAAAATGAGTCTTTAAAATACTGTTTTGGAAATTCTCTCCTACTTTTCCACATGAATGATATATTGTTTATTATTATTATTATTATTATTATTGTATCTTTGACTAATACCAATATTATGAGATATAGATTTTGGAGAGCTGCTTATGCCAAAGTTCAGTGCCTTCAAATGTGTGTTTTCCCAGAAAAGTTGCTTCTGCAGACAGAGATTTTGTCTTTGATTTTGTTTCACAAAGAAACACTGTTAGGATAGTTGGGCACATCCTCAGCTGGTAGTCCCTGTCCTAAGGGTGCCATGCCATTGTTCTAATGGCCCTAAATTCTGAAGTACCATCAGTCTGAAAAATGTCCCATTGGACTGAAAACCCATTTTTGCGACAGTCCATTATCCCAAAAACAAATGCCCATTGCTCCAAAGTCTCAGAAAATACACCCTCCCTGCAGTAGATTCAGTTTCTCAGCACTGGTCGAGCCACCAATCTCAGGTGCTTATACTGACCGAGCCATCAATCCCAAGTGTTATACCGACACTTCGCGGCATTTCCTAGCGATGTCTGAGCCATTGAACCTGGATGCTTTTCATTGACCTCTCCCTGGTTTTCCAGTGACCTCTGTGTCACCAAACATTATGTTTTTTAGCCAAAACATGATCTTTCCCAAAGCAAAACCAAGTGGTTTTTGTGCCTTAACCTAACCACACATTCACCACTGCATGGTTGATAAATGTATTCTATCTGTGGTTGACAGAGATGTACAATGTAAACATTTTTTTGGCGCTAGGTTTATCTAACCATAGGTAATGTGTGTTTTTGAAGAAACGGGACTTGGGAGCGATGGCTATTTGTTTTTAGGATAACAGGCTGTCAGAGAAGTAGGCTTTTGGTCCAGCGGGACATTTCTGGGGGTTCGGCTTGGTCTTTTCCCGGGGTTTCAGCATTCTGGGCCATCAGAGCAATGGGAAGTTGCCATCCTGAGCACACTTTAGCATGTCAGAGTTTGGATCAGATCTCGTTTGGAAGACAGCCAGGGGTGTAGCACAAAATTCTGGACCCTATACACTGGTATTCTCCATGGGTCCCTACCTGAATCCACAGCTATTCATTCTAGTATCTTTGTAGGCCCTCCTCAGATAATGGCCCTGCCAACACATTATCACTCCAACCTCGTCATGTATTGACGTTTTGGTCATAGACTTTCCACCTCCATATACCGTTTGCAAGGTATCGTGGGTGCATTGGTTGTTGACATTCTAGGACACAGTGTCAAGTTCTACCTGTTACACGCATTGTCTTCTTTCAAGGTAAAGACTTCTGTTTTCACAGGAAATTCAACTATGTTGGTACAACACCGCGAATTGACATTTTCTTTCCTTCAAAAACAAACACACATGGTTGGGTTAAGGCAACAAAAACCTTGGTTAGGTTTAGGAAAAAAGAATTGGGTTTGGCCTCAAGATCTTACGGGACATGAACAGCGCTCTCCCAGGTGAAGGTCGGACACCTGTTTTCATTGGTTTCCAACCCATATAAGCCATACTCAATTATTATGGTTTCAAAATAAATTAAAAGCATTTGCTGTATCATGCTCTCAATTTATGCACCTTCTGAAGTGTTCCCCTCCAACCTATAAGCTGTGTTTTTCTCTAAGATAATTACCAGGTATTATTAGTTATTTATTCTTTGTCTGTTTCCTAGGCTTGTGTTCCTTAAAGAGCTCATTAGCTATAAGAGCATTGGCAGTCCTCTATAATAAAATTCAAGGAGAATTCTGAAATCAATCAATTTTATTTATAAAGCCCAATATCACAAATCACAATTTCCCTCACAGGGCTTTACAGCATACGACATCCCTCTGTCCTTTGGACCCTCACAGCGGATAAGGAAAAACTCCCCCCAGAAAAACCCTTTAATGGGGGAAAAAAACGGTAGCAACCTCAGGAAGAGCAACTGAGGAGGGATCCCTCTTCCAGGACTGACAGACGTGTAAAAGATGTCGTACAGAACAGATCAGCATAATAAATTAACAGTAATCTGTATGACACAATGAGACAGAAAGAGAGAGAGAGGGACAGAGACATAGACAGATGCAGGACAGACGGTAATGACAGTAGCTTACAACAACATTAATGAAAGTAATAATATTACAATTATAGTTCTGGCTACTGTGGTACAATATGTTGAAAGTATATATTAATATCTGATATGTGACAATAATCATATGTGTATAATAACAGTAGAAGTATGACTAATGATAACAGCAGCAGCAGGAGGCATCTGGCAGGACCACGGCAGCAGCACAACCACACACGTCACACTATCCAGGCACCGCTGCAATACGAGTTAACCTGAGCACAAAGGTTCCGGAGAAGAAGCCGAGTTAGTGACATCCAGAATGTCCGAGTTAGCAAGATGAAGTAACAGGACACGATAGAGAGAGAGAGAGAGAGAGAGAGAGAGAAGGAGAGAAGGTGCCCGGTGTATTATAGGGGGTCCCCTGGCAGACTAGGCCTAAGTCAGCCTACCTAGGGGCGGAACAAGGCAAGCCTGAGCCAGCCCTAACTATAAGCTTTATCAAAGAGGAAAGTCTTAAATCTAGTCTTAAATGTGGAGACGGTGTCTGCCTCCCGGACCATAACAGGAAGATGATTCCACAGGAGAGGAGCCTGATAGCTGAAGGCTCGGGCTCCTGATCTACTTTTGGAGACTTCAGGGACCACGAGTAACCCTGCATTCTCCGAGCGCAGTGTTCTGGTGGGATAACATGACACTATGAGCTCTCTAAGATATGACGGAGCTTGACCATTTCGAGCTTTATAAGTTAACAGTAGGATTTTAAATTCAATTCTGGATTTTACAGGGAGCCAGTGCAGAGAAGCTAAAACAGGAGAAATATGATCTTGTTTCTTAGTTCCTGTTAGTACACGTGCTGCTGCATTCTAAATTAGCTGGAGAGTTTTTAAGGACTTACTAGAGCTACCTGATAATAGAGAGTTACAGAAATCCAGCCTTTAGGTAACAAAAGCGTGGACCAATTTTTCTGCATCTTTTTGGGTCAGGATAGGCCTAATTTTCGCAATATTGCGCAGATGCGCAGATGCAGTCTGTGAGGTTTGTTTTAAATGAGAATTTAAAGACAAATCTTGATCAAATGTTACTCCGAGGTTTCTTACGGTAGTGCTAGAGGCCAGAGCAATGCCGTCTAGAGAAACTATGTCATCAGATAAAGAGTCTCTGAGTTGTTTGGGGCCAAGAACAATAACTTCAGTTTTGTCTGAATTCAACATCAGGAAATTGGTGCTCATCCCGGTTTTTATGTCTTTAAGGCAATTATGAAGTTTATTTAATTGATTACTTTCTTCTGGCTTCATCGATAAATACAACTGTGTATCATCCGCATAACAATGGAAATTTACAGAGTGATTTCTAATGATGTTACCTAAAGGAAGCATATATAGAGTAAATAGGCTTGGTCCGAGCACAGAACCTCGCGGAACTCCAAAACAAACATTTGTACGTAAGGATGATTCATTATGAACGTGAACAAACTGAAAACAATCAGATAAATAAGATTTAAACCAGCTTAGTGCAGAACCTTTTAGGCCAATTAAGTGTTCCAGTCTCTGTAGCAGAATTTGATGGTCAATAGTGTCAAACGCCGCACTAAGATCTAATAAAACAAGTACAGAGACGAGTCCTTTGTCTGAGGCAATCAGAAGGTCATTTGTAATTTGAACAAGTGCTGTCTCAGTGCTATGATGCACTCTAAATCCTGACTGAAATTCTTCAAATAAATTATTATCATGGAGAAAATCACACAGCTGGTCTGCGACTACTTTCTCAAGGATCTTTGAAAGAAAGGGAAGATTAGATATTAGTCTATAGTTGGCTAACACCTCTGGATCCAGGGTGGGCTTTTATACGTGCCATTTACCTACTTTGTCATATATTTGCACCCACAGATAATGCTAGAGAGGTTTTAGCACCCTCTTGCTAAATGAATATATCCATACACAAACCATGCACACTCATGTCTAAACGAGAATCCCAAATTCCCAGCATTAATTAAGGTAATCTATATAACTAAAGTCTCTGAATTTTTGCTTTAGACACCGACAAACCACAAGACGCGCTGAGCCTCTCTACAAAATGTTGTTTCTTTGTAATATTGTTCAGTAGGCTTTGACCAGAGAGTGTCTGAGGGCCACCACTTTTAGAGCTGTGACTAATGCATGAACAGCTGAGTCACCATGAATAACCGAAAGAATACACTCCACTAATACATTCATCTCTTCACCTCATACCTGTTCTACTTATACCAGCTACTGTTTAAAGGGAAGACTTCATTCTAGTGGTCACACTGTTTTGATGTTGCATCTTGGCCTCCGAGACTGTTCGGATAAAATCTCAAAATGAATTCTTTTTTTGGTTTGGATGATGTGTAGGAGGGATGGTTGTGCTCATCTGTCCACCACCTCCTGTACTGAATAAAAAAATGTAGATTTAAAAGAAGCAGAAGCTTTCTAAAGAGACGAAATAGACACAAATGATGTTCTGACTTGGAGTTTGAATGGGATGATTCACTCATCTGTAAATCTGAATGCACTCTTATAGGACAAACTCAAGAGCACAGCTGCCTCAGGCACAGAAATTCTAAGCACTAAGATATATCTATGTATGTGTGTATGCAGGTGGGTTTGCTGGAAGCAGTGAGAGGGACTTGGTTCCTTTCCATCATGCTAGCTGGCACCCTTTTACTGAATCAGATTGATTGGCTCGGATAGGGTCAAAACATGCCCGCTCTCTGACATTATGTTGTGTCGCTGAGCACGGCTGGGTGCTGGCTGGAGGCGAAGAAGAGATTTGGCCATGCTAACTGGTACACCTTTCCTGAGTAAAAGCTTTATATTCAGTGCAGTAAATGCAGTCATGTTGTTCATGATGGATACAGCAAAGTGAGAGGTGAATTGCAAAATGTTGTACTAAATGTTTCAGATCAAATATAAATCAAGATTTAGCAAATGGATTGTTCTGGTAGGATAAAAGTCTACATAGAATGTCATGTGTTTGCTTTTAAAGGTGTGGAATCAAAACCAAGGACTATATGTGTCTGCATATGTGAACTGTATGTTTTCCCTCAGGTAGCCAATTACAATAGCTAATTATGCAAAGGAAGTTAAGACACTTGCTAAAATGTTTTTGACCCACGCAAGTGATCATGAATTTGACGTATCTCATACAATGGTTCACAGGATATCTTATGAAAATGCACACAAAATAGTTCCTCTTATATCTATTAGTTAATGTAAAGATACGTACTTAACGTAAAGTTACGTAGGGTAGGTTTACATGAGTAAAGTCACTTTCCTTGGGTTTAGGAAAAGAAACATGGTTATGAAGTCCCATAAAATGGCTCAAAGTTCATGTGGTTTCACATGGTTCTGAACTTCAGTCTCCTGGGGAATGTCCTGGAGAAATTCCTGTGTTTTTGTAGGAATACGCATGAATTGTGCATGAGAACACCCTGATCAATCACAACAACAATCTCAGGCCAAACGGGAAGCTTCGGCGTGATCATTTCACGTGTTCAACAAGGGGACAGTTCTGATAAGTGTTGTGGGAACTCAGAGGTAAGGTTAAAAGGACATTCACCTGGTCAACATTTTAGGCAATACACTCATTTGCTTTTTTGCCAAGAGTTAGATGACAAGACTGCTGTCACTCTCATGTGCTGGACAATCTGAACCCTATTAACCTATTTATCTTCAGCCTCTGGGGGCAACAGCCAGTATTTCAAGGGTTCTGGTGTAGCCAGCAGATATATGGATAGTGGATATCTGGGTCAAGTCTTCCTCTTCTGTGCGCCGACCATTGTTTACTGTCCGATTAGCAACTTGAGACATTATCTGTACAGAGTCATAATGTTCAGTCATATATTTGCATATAAATACAATTACATTTTTTTTTAATTTAAAATGTTAATGAATAGCTAAATCGTCATCAGATTATATCCGATGGGTTCAGAGATTGCATGTTGGCCAATGCATTCCACCTCTTTTGATCTCTACAGGATTCCTAAAGCTGGCTCTGATCTGATTGTTGAACATAATAACTTGGACAATAAGTAGAGAATGCTTCCAATACAGATTACGTGCTGGACCATTTTTTCAAGCACAGTCGCTCTCCTGGCCGCCTGGCAACCTCAAAGTGACAACGAGTCCCCTGGAAATAGATGGCTATCTCATCTAACTCTTGACAAGTAAGCAAATAAGCTCCCAAAATGTCACATTATTCCTTTAAAAACAATGTCAGCAACAGATAACAAATCAGGTAAGGTATAGGCTACTGTATGTAGGTGGGGAGGTACTAAGGGGCTTATTAGGGGAATGGATGACGGGTCACTGGCAGGTGATGAGCAGGTGACTGAGGAGCAGTGGTATGAGCTGAGAGCAACTATTTGCTGGGTAAGGAATGGTTGAGTCTGAAATGACAGGAAGTGACACAAATGAACAGAAATGATGCAAAAATAAACTAATATGGTGCTGTTGCCATGATGAGCATTGTACTGTAGCTACTAAAATATGTGACAGAAAAGAAAAGCATAAGGAAATATTTTAGTTACACTATAAAAATGTGAAATTGGTATCAGAAATATTCATATATAGTGAAGGCTTTGGTGAGCATTAGAACCAATGTTTGACACAGCTATAAGTGACTACTCAGACAATATGGAAATGAAGCTATCTAAACTTTTTGTGTATAGTCAGGCTTCAGCTGAAGAGAGAGCCGCATGCTAATACGCACATGCAGCCACCAAACCGAGATATACTGCTACATTTACCCTGTGATTGCAGGCCTTTGAAGAGCGGATGAGCAGAATGTGTGTCTGCACTGTGTAAAACCCATGTGTGTGGACTAATAAATGGACCTGCTGAGGACAGTTACATTGTCCCCTTGTTGCCTCTCTCTGCCAGATAGCCCTGTTAAAAGCCACAGTGGGGGCTAAGTGGCAGGGTCATTTGTTACACAGAGCTTTATAGACTGCTGCGAGAACACTTAAACTTTACTCAGTCCACGACATAGGCTAGATTTTAAATAATGTCCTCCGACTAACTGGAAAGATTGCAGCTCTTAAGTGAATCCTGAATTAAAGAAAGGCACATAGAGTACATCTTAATGGTTTTAGTGGGCTAGTCAGTGGTATTTAAGAAATCTTGGTGGTTGTAAAGAGAAGATGCACCGAAGACAATCTGTTCCTAAATTTGCTCTGTGGATGATGACCAATTCACTATATGATCTAGTATTTAGCACATACTATCCAAAGCTAGTTAACACACTCATTGTCTGATTTACAGTACATAGTGTTCGTTATGTGTGTTTATCTCTAGGAGATAGCAATAGAATCTCTCCATCAGGAGAGTTTCTTTATCATTCATTATTGGTTATGCATCATTTTAAGCATTAAAGCCCCACTCCAGCAAGTGTTACTCTCTGTTTTTTGATTAACTTTAGTTCAGTGGCTCGTATTATAGGAGTCACCCAGAGTTCGAACCCTGGGTGGGGGAGCCCCACTGTGTGGAGCTTTCGTGTTCTCCCCATGTCAGAGTGGGCTTTCTCTGGGTACTCCGGCTTCCTCCCACAATCCAAAGACATGTAGTTTAGGCTAACTGGTGACTCTAAATTGGCCGTAGGTGTGAATGTGACCGTGAATGGTTGTCTGCCTCTATGTGTAAGCCCTGTGATAGTCTGGCAGCCTGTCCAGGGTGTACTCTGCCTCTTGCCCAATGTCAGCTGGGATAGGCTCCAGCACCCCTGCGACCCCTTACAGGATAAGCAGTTACGGAAAGTGAATGATTCAACTTGGTTATATGCCACAATTGTATAAACACAAGCAAAATAGCTGTCATGAAAGTACCCTTTGCTACTTCTGTTCAAATGTGCTACTGGGTTAACTTGCATAAACAAGGTGTGTCAGAGCAGCAGCTCTCAGCTTGTTCTTTGGCTCAGTGGGTGTGTGCTCATAAATACATAAGTTAACTCATCAAAGACATGGCTCGGTGTGGGTTTGTGCTTGTGACGATGACTAGCCAGCTCACAACGATGTTTATCTGTTAGCAGCATGGATGAAAAAAGTAAAGTGCACCTGCAAGCTTGGACGATGGCGTTTGACCTGCAGATTCTACTGTAGTTATAAGCCATCATTTTTGTTTTCACATTTTTTTTCACATTGCACACAAAATTAAGCTATTTGTCAACATGACTCAGAAAAATATGAAATATAAAAATGCAAAAAATACACTGGAGACAAAGTGGACAAAAAGTTATCCAGGGTGACTTCTTGTCGTAGGCAAGAGGCTAAGAGTTCAGTGTCTTGTTGAAGGACACTGATACATCAGCCACTGCAGGAAATTAACCCATGACTTTCTACTTATGGCAGCATGTCTCTAACCACTAGGCACTCCTGTTAGTTGCAGATATTGGCTGTGGTCAGTATAGAGCCTTTAGCTGATCCTCTGTAGAGCATTACTTGACCTGGCTGTTGGGAGAAAGGACAGACGTAAGCTTAAAATATCTCCCAGGCTTGACACAGCACTGCTCCAGCTGCACTCTGTAATTACCAGCAGTGCAATCAGCAGACTCGTTAATTTCCCCTGACTGACAGCCGCTGACGGCTCAATTGCAGAAAATGCACTGGTACAACTTCATAAGTAAATGGAACTGACATCCTGAAGCATTCTTCAGCCTGGGAGGCTGCACTCAGAAAAGTGCATATTATTATGAACACATGAAAAATACAGCTACAGACAACGTTCTCCTCTGTCTGGCAGCCATTGGGATACATGAGATGACTATCTTTGACATGCCTAATCGAAACAACAAGGCAGAAACAAAAAGACAATACAGCTAATATGAGTTCCTCTTCCTGCCCCTTAAGAACACACATACAGCTACACATTCTGCAAAACTCTAATGTTGTATAACATGTTTAGGGTGCCATGAGAAGTGGTGCTAAGAGGGCCAGCACATGGAAGCACTTTCTGATTCTGCAGAAGTATCGATTTAAGTGTAAACCAATGTGAAGTGGTCTAGAGTAGACATTCCACTGGCAAAGTAATTGGGGTGAGTGAGCCAGCAGAATTGGCCCAGATAAATAGGTCACTTAATAGGTTGTTTACGGTGGCGATTTGACATGATGCATGAGAGGACAGGCGGCGAGGGGGTCCAGCTCAAGCCGCGGCGTGGCACAGGTGCAACAGATAAAATAGAGAATGAGAGAAAACGCTCAAGTGGAATAATTTATTTCTAAATATATAAGGTTCATATTTTTGGCAGGACCTGGCTGTACACAACGTGGGCGCACCTTTAGAAATGTTTTAGAACCATAATGAATGCTACAGTGTCTACTCACATGGAGGTTATTTCTCTCTTTCAACGTGCTGTAATAATTCCCTCGCACTACTGAGCCATCTAGGTTATTCATTTCTGTTCCCCTCCTTCTCTTTCACCTGATGGCAGAGTGCTCTTCTGAGGCCTTTCACTGCAGCTATTTTGTGTCCTTCCTTGTACGCAGTTGAGATCCAAAGTGAAAAGAATGCAGCCTATGGCAGCAAATGGATGAAAAGAATGTAAGGTCAGAAAGGAGGGAGCAGTGAGGAGAGCACAACATTAAACCAGAAAGAGCTAGGAATATTATTCCCACCAGGGCCATTCATATTGTGTAAGGAATGTATGCTTTGATGGTACAGTTTGCATAGATGTCACGTCATGTTGGTGTTACTTGTAACAAGACTCAGAGTGAGCCTGTACTTAGGCACAGCAGTGCTTTGAGTTAAATGCTAACATCAGCATGCTAACACATTCACAGTGACAATGCCAACACGCCACTGTTAAGCAGGTGTAATGTTTACCTTCACCGTTTAAGTTTAATGTGTTAGCATGCTAACATTTGCTAATTAGCAGTAAACACAAAGCGTGGCTGAGGTTGATGAAAGTCGTTAGTTGTGCAGGCATGGTGGATTATACAATGGGCCCCTGGGCACAGACATGTAGAAGGCCCCACCATCCCTCCTACATGGGAGTTAGACATACAGACCCCCGGAGGCTGGAGAAGACAGACACAGAAACAGCCAGGAATGTTTTTCCTTTCACCACTTCGCTGCATTCATTCATGTCATTTTCATTTAGCATCAAACAGAACACTGAAACATACCAGAATACCTGATGAGGTCTGAATCTGAATCATAAGTAGACTGATCAAAAACATGCAATAAAAAACTCTGTATCTTGGTCACAAGTATGTCATATTATACAAAAACAATAATATATTATTTGTAATTATAATTACAAATAGGGGTGACCCTGAATAGTCGATGATTCGGTGATTTGATTCGGAGAAGTCTGATTCGACTGCCAGTCTTGCCGTTGAATCGTCGCAAAATGTGGTTATGAAACAAGACCGTACCATTCTGACTATATGGGGGTGGTCACTGCTGCTGAACATCTTGATAGCGCGGACAGCGCGGACTTGAAAATCAGTTTCAGAGTTGGGGGGGGGGGGGGGGGTGTTTCAGAGTGGGGGTTGTTCGGAATGGCGTTGTTTCGGAATGGAGGGCTGTCCCCGGCTGGGCAGTGCGTCTGTGCTCATTTAGAGCATCATACCTTGATGAAGTGAAGGAATAAAGATAAAAATAAAATGATAACCCTTTTACTTTTATTATAATTATTATCTTATTATGCCAACTGAAGAATTAAATTTGTTTATTTGGGTGTTTTAGCTCTTTTCTCTGGAGCGGAAACTGACGCAAATGAGGTCATTAATCAATGAGGGGGAAAACAACATGATTTGACGATTCGTCGGCTAAAGGAAAAATCTGTCAAATCAGATTCGACTATGAAAATTCTTAGTTGGGGACATCCCTAGTAATTAATGGGAATTCCAATGTTATTACTCATGGGTTTTACTAAATGGAGTCAACTATGACAATAAATGTCTTAAATACGACAACTTTATGATAGACGATAGCTGTCACCCTAATCCATTCTTGTGAACATGATATCTCAAGAAATTGGGACAACTGTCCACTTGGACTCAAGGACGAACCAGTTAGATTTTGGTGGTCAAAGGTCAAAGGTAAAGGCCACTGTGACCTTGTCTGTCTCATTCTAGTGAACACAATACCTCAAGAACACCTCGTAGGAATTTGGCACAAATGTTCATTGCACTCAGTGATGAACTGATTTGAATTTGGTAGCTGAAGGTCAAAGGTTAAGGTCAATCTGACCTTGTCCGTCTCATTCTCGTGAATGCGATATTTCAAGAATTTTCTCAAATTTGTCTCAAATGTCTAATTGGACTCAGCAATGAACTAATTCGAATTTGGAGGTTGAAGGCCAAAGGTCAAGGTCAGTGTGACTTCACAAAACGTGTTTTTAGCCAAAATTCAAGAATACATTTACTTATTATGACAATTTTTACAGAAATGTCTAACAGGATAAAATTATGACTGTGACACACACACACACACACACACACACACACACACACACACACACACACACACACACACAGACTTGCAATCAAGAACATAAAATAGATTTGAATCAAACTTCACACACATACTATGACTGGGTGTGGGTTTTTGAATGTAGGACATACATTATGTAGATGTGTTTATCACATAACAGTGTTTGTCAGAGGGACATATGGTTGCTTATGGTGTATTGTCTTTTTTATGACTGCTTGAGGGCAACGTTACAGATGTTTTTTTATGTGTTTTATTCACCTCTCTGTCTTTCTGAGGATTGTTCGGAGCTTGTGCATGCAAGACAAATTAGGTGACTCTGATCTTGAGTATCCACCTTGAGACTGTGCTGATTGTGGAGATCTTCTTTGGCTATCACTATAGGAAGAGTCACTCTCTTGCTGAGAGTTAGACAAGAAGATTAAAGCCACTCATATTTGTGTGTTAATTATGACACTAGAGCAATGCAGGCAGTTAACGTAGCTTAGCATCAGTCAGGACACACGGGGAAACACCAAGCCTGAGGTCCCAACTTTTAAAAAACCCTCTCAGAAGTCATTGTCTTTCATCCATCCATCCATCCATCTATCCATTTTCCATCCATTTTCTAACCTTTCTATCCTCTTGAGGGTCACAGGGGGACTGGAGCCTATCCCAGCTGACATTGGGTGAGAGGTGGGGTACACCCTGGACAGGGCTGACACATAAAGACAGACCACCATTCACACTCACATTCACACCTACGGACAATTTAGAGTCACCAATTAACCTGTTCCCAATCTGCATGTGTTTGGACTGTGGGGGGAAGCCGGAGTACCCGGAGAAAACCCACGCTGACACAGGGAGAACATGCAAACTCCCATTGTCTTCCACCTAATATTTATTTGAGAGTGCCATCAATGTTCTCATGTAGCTCCCTGCGAAAAAAAAGGCAAAAAAGAACATTTTCCAAAATGTCGGACTATTCCTTTAACATCAACCAAGCATACAGTGATTATATCCAAAAAAGCATCAAGCATCCCATTAAAGAGAAACACCTTGTGATTCTAGACCTCTCTGTCTTTTAACCTGTGACTTTTTTTCCTTTGTGTGTGTGTGTGTGTGTGTGTGTGTGTGTGTGTGTGTGCATGTGTGTGTACGTGCTTGGACAAACATTTCCATAGAAATGAACACAGCAGATGATGAACCAACCACATCATTGTGTTCATCATTGCGAGCTACAGAGGTGATATTTACACCATGACAGGAAATGTGATGGGCTATCAATCTCCCATGCATATACATGTGCACACACTCACACATGCTATGAATAACTGTGATGTACTCGGCTGTCGACCATATTTGACGCAGGATACGCATTAGTGTGTAGCTGGAGAAAACTTGATCACCTTGAGTGAATCAGCACTGTACCATTTTCCATCTATTCTAAAGGCATCCATCTATTTTGTTTTGGAGAGGCTTATCAGCAAAACAGATGCTAATGAAATGAAACTGTTTGCACAGCTCTCCAAATACACTATAAATCCATTATAGGAATAAAAAGGTAAATACGTCACTGGAGATACATCATGGAAAGCGCCCAGCCTGTTTAAAGAATTATCATTTTGTAAACTAGAAGTGAGGTTTCCTCTCAAGGTGATTTATTTTTTCAATGCTTTGCTTTAAATGTTGTGTAATAAATCACTTTGATAGGGTAATGGTCATTTTTGGGGGATATTTTATTTTTGAAATGAATTTATCATATCTCTGTTGAGCTAAAGTCACTCCTGCTATCTGCTACACTCTGACAGGACTCTCTCTGCTTTCACTCATTCCATAAGAAACACCATGGGAAAAATCACAGGGAGATACAGCCACTTTGCTGTAATATGATGCTATGAGCTTTAAGCACACTAAATAAACCATGTGTCGAAGAATGTGTTTTACAGAGGTTGTTCCATTTTAATGTCAAGAGTAAGTACTTAAAGCTGCACTAATTGATATTTTTATATCAAGAAAACCATTTTTTAATGTAAAATAAGCTGGTCATAATAACAAACCCGCTGCAAATTATGACTCAATTCTACATTGTTCACTTAAGCCCCTTCTTATTACCAGGGTGTTACAGTAAATACCACTGCTTTGTCACGACATGTGATAGACACCAAAGGCACCCTTAAGTGTGTTTATAAGCTTTTAATTAACGTCTATATAAACTCATCCGCTGGAATACTTGACGCTGAGAGCAACTGATGTAATACAAAGAGCGAGAAAGTCAACATGGGATGGGAGGGCAGGTAGGTGGAGCAAACTCAAGCACACCACAGTCAGTGAAACCTAAAGTTGATGTTGTTTTAACACATTGTTAGCGCAATTTATGTATGGCTGACTATGGTCATGTGACATACTTACGTCATGTTGAGTAAAATTATACTTATTTTTACCCCGAGCATGACTTTTTTTTAACCTTACCAAGTAGTTTTTTTTGCTGTAACCTAACTGTGACCGTTTCACAACATTAACCAAGTGATACAATGTTTTACAGCTGTGCGTCAGATATTTAAGTTTTACAGCTTCCAACTTTACTGTTTTATGACCTCGCAGCTGCAGCTGTTACCAGCAATAAAACAAAACACAACAAAACACTGTACGCTACCCACCCAGCACTTTATAACGGACAGACTATATTAGCAATTAGCTGGTGAACATAGAGCAGCTGAAGAGTCAGACATTTTTCCATCAGCTCCAAAAGAAAGCCAAAGCTGCTCCGTGTCTGCTGGATGTTTAAATCATGGATGTTTAAAGAGAACTGGATAAAGCATTGGATAAAGTTTGACTTCAAGGTATAAATAAATCAAGGGTCATTGATGTAAGCACACCAGGGACTTGGTTTGACTAGACTATTCTTAGCAAACACATTCTCCATATCAACCATGGATGTATAAACAAAACTGGACACAGGGCTGGAGGTGGGGCCCCTTTGATTCCTATTAAAGGGTTAGTGGTCAGCTCAGTGGTTCATGAAGCCAAAAAAAATTCAGATGCCGCATAAAAAATTGTCCAGATGATCAGTACTACTTCCACAGTGTGAGGCCCATAGAGCAGGTGTCAAAGAGACTTCTGCCGGCTGAGCCGACAAATGTTATTGGACTGAATGCATCAAATGCAGATAGTAAAATGAATCATTTGGTGGAGGTTGTGACACTCAGAAAATGTATCCACTGATTTACTGACTATTCACTCACCATTTAAGTCTATGGGAAAACGTCTTTGTGGACCACAGGGCATCACGTGATTAACTTTAAAGTCCGGCGCAGCTCCTGGGGGCCTGATATTGCCAGTATACAGCTATTGTGTTGTGTGTTGACAGCTTATTGCTCCTAAAAAAAATCAGAAAAATAACCAGTTTACAAATCAGAGTTTATAAATATGTTTCTTATAAATAGTAAAATTCTCAATTCTTTAACTTCTTAATTAATTTTTTAAGTGTGAAAGTTTTTTCACACTTTTTAACAGAGCCATACTGACTTGCTTGGTTATCCTATTAACTACAGAGCCACAGAAACATTTCTGCGGACTATTTTCAAAAGAATGCCACATATTTTAAAATTGATTTCCTCTTGAAACAAGAAACTCCAGGCTTGAAACAGAGAAAGCTGATCAAAAGCTCGCCTCAATTAATATCACACAGAAGGGAATGTACATATCCTCATGCACCTCCAACAACAAATTTGGTGAGCAGTGATCTTTCTACAATACTGTGGATTGATTTCTTACCTTCCAGGCGGCCATTAGTTTCTATTCAGCTCAGTAAATGAACTTGCAGAGACTTTCTCGAGGTAGGAAATCAATCACAGCAAATGTCTCATTTTTATTTTGTCATGTCATTTTATCTTTCCATGGTTGCAGGTAGTGTTTTCTGTTTCTTGCTCAATTCAAGCGCTTCAGGGTAACTGACATCTAAGATTTGGCACTCAACTGCACTCAGAAAAGAAAAAAGGATAAATAAGCTCTCAAATATCACTTGAAAGCACTGAGTAGTGAGGTTATGACTGCATACTACGTGATGATAATGTAGCACTGGCATAAAAGAAGAGTTAATATTCACAAATTATCTCAAGCAAATTTCAAGTCTCCGCAAAGACAAAGCAAATATGCAAGAATGAATTGATTACCCTTTAAAGCATTATACAACTGTCAGCGTAACACTAAGATGCGTGATTGTCGAGCATCCACCCTCAGACTCCCTCTCAGCTTCCAATGTGAATAGATAATTACACTGCGTCATTCATCTTTTTGCAGGTTTTGTGGTGTGTTTCAGCTCATCCCACGTCCCTAACAGCGCGTGAGTCAGTGTAGTCCAACACGGAGCCGAGCTGCCCTTTCTTTCTTTTTCTGGTGTTGATTCAGACCCTCCTAAGTATTTTAATGTCTCGAACTGTGCCACAAAAGAGACAGGAAAATCCATTTGTCATGTCCCTCACGGTACAATTCATTATGGATGGGGCACTGAACCACTACAAAAGCAGCAATTCCTTTAAAGGGTCAGCTTTTCAGTGTTTTCTGAAAAACCAATTTCAGAACATAATTAATCTTCAGGGAGAGATGTTTTGTGCTGTTTGGTAAAGGTGGAACTCTGTCTTCGCTGTTGTGGAAAGTAATTGAGAACGGATGATGCTTACAAAAGCGAGGACTCTGAGAACTGGCCTTTTCAGTCCATCGTACCTCTAACACATCTGAGGACAGATAACCTAGGCGCCATATCCTTGGCAGAGTAAGTAAGATACAAAACATAACTCAGGCAACACAGAGATGAAGATTTAAACTGGAGTCTTGATGAATATTAAAACATTCAGAAGAAGTTCACACTTGACATGATATATAAAGGTCTGTGAATGTTCTTTTTTGCAAGACAAACACCATCAACAAAAACTTTATGCCAACCCACACACATATGCAAGATTTTACATCTCTATACTGGATTAAAACACCAGCTGAGACTGACATTTTTATGGAGCGCCTTCCTTGCCAGGTATGCCACTGACTTCCTGGCAGCCAGTGGCACTTAAACTCGAGTGAGGGGAAGAAATGTCTCTTAAAGTCAAATGGGAAGGATAAATAAAAAGTGGAGTCACTGCAATGCACACAGACAGAAACTTGAAACTAAAGTACTATTTTCTGCTCAGAATCCAGATGTATATCATTGCTTTTGTTTTTGATTTTCAAAAGAGAAATAATATTCCTATTTATGTGTTACAATTGTGCTCTCCAGAGGGTGTGAATTTTTGGTTCAGAGTGACACTGTTGGTAATGGTAATTTGATAGGTGCAATATCTGTGTGGGCGAGTGAGCACTGAAAATTGCTCATTATCCCTTGAATTCAGCACAGCATAGCAACACGGGCAGTGAACCAGCAGTGGTTGTTACGTTGTATCATTTGATCTGAGGACTCTGCGCATGTCAGTCATATGTACGTGTACAGTAATATAGAGAATGTCACCTAAAATCCGCCCACACAGGTTATTTTTACAAACAGGAATTTTGATGCATATTTAGGTTTATTGTTAGGAGGTGACCTCTGGTGACAGTTGTAATTATGACGGGAGCAAAAAAGGAATTTAGGCGACACAGTATAAAGAGTGTAGAGGTGGAAAGGGGATGGGTCAAATGGACACAGGACTTTCATCCAGGAGGCTGGTGTTCATGTCCCATGTAAAACCAAAAGTCAGGGCTGTACGTATGTCATGTGAGATATGTCAAGTCACGTTAAAAGCTCAAAGCCTTGAAACTTAAATAGTTGCCATGGTAATCAACGTCCAAATCAGTATCTGAATACTTTGTTTTTTGGTTTTGTTTTTCACCAGTTAACTGTTGGAGGAAACTAAAAAGAGGTGGCAAGTGTCACACACAGATGAGGCCAGCGTCCTCAGTGCAGTCATTGACCCCCGCTTAAACCAATTAAATTGGCAGTCTGACCAAAAAAAGGAACAGGTAAGACAAACTGTGAAAGATTATCTCGGCTGGCAACTGTAGTGAAGCATCTGCTTTGCATCTAATGATGGGGCTCGACCTGTGGCATTCTGAGTTATGAATAACTGACAGAAACATTGCATGCATTGCACGTCTCTGCATCACTCTGTCACACACATGCAGCAGCGCTAAGTCCTACGAAAGTCAGGTTGGTTGTTTCACAATGTCAACCACGTTTTTAAAACTCACTCATGAACAATCACATACAACCTATTCTGTCGTTCACCGGTAGGGGCATGCTAATCTAGGAAATACTCATGTGGGTCATATAAGAGGATAGGAACATAAAACCTATGTGATTGTAACACCTCATTTTCCACTTACGTATGTGACTGCCGTCTGTAGATCCGTAAACATACACATGACACCTCTAGTGTCCAACGCAAGGAAGCGCTTTTCTTTACGAATGGATAGAAACCTAATAGAAACTACCTGTAGCCATGGGGGAGAGGCTAATTTTATCAGTTTTTAGCCATCCAATGGTTTGGAATATGGGCTTGGAACATTACCTGGACAAAAAACAGGACCTGCCAGGTACGTGGCACGTTTTGTGAAATATTCAATTAAAATGACGTATTAACGGCAAAGGAGTCATAATGACAATCTAACTGTATATAATATATAACCACATTCTAACAGAATAACATTACTCAAACTAGATAAACAAGTTATTAACAAGCAACACAGGCAACTGAATTGACGGAAATAGCCTGTTAGCTAAGCTAGCACACAGTTATACAGTCTCTTCTTAATCCACCGCAAAAGTTCCATTTTTTTTTTAATGTTCTCGAAGCAAATTTGGGGCTGAAATATTACAGAGGGGAGGAGTTTTGCAAGCATATCGGATATCACGCAGATTGCCACAGGACTGAATGGACTTCTGGTTGTCTTGTACGGTGGCCGATAAGGACAAAGGGACAAAGGGAAAATGCAGCAAATACAGAAACGTGCTGCATTTACTGAATGCAGATTGCAGCTGAAGGTCTTCTCTGCAGACTGGATAATGTGCTGCAGCCTGTTCTTGCTGAAAAATGTTGTCTCTTTATCTTTTTCTCCCTTTGTTTGTCAGGGTCAGCATCGGGCAACTCCACAGAAGAGGATCTGATTCAGAAGAAAGAGAAGAAAATGGAAATCAATAAAATGTAACACATCTGTATAATCTGTCATTTGACTTTGTATGAGTCTACATGGTCACTGGTGTGTGAGTATACCTTCACTGTTTTCTGGGGTCCATGTCATTGGTTCAACAGCCCATTGGTTCGACATCCCATTAGTCCGACTGTCCGTGGTGCTGAACGGCTCGCGGCAGGTGTATGGTGCGCCGCAACCTGCTTGAGGCAGAGCAGGCTCACGGCTTATGTGTTTGCCACTTTCTTTTTCATTTTAACCCACACCATGATCTTTTCCTGACCCTAACCAAGTGGTTTTTGTGCCTAAACCTAACCAGACCTTAACCACAGGGCATCATGATGATTTCGGAACGGACTTCGGAACAATGAGTTTAATATGGTCGGAACAATGGGATGTCGAACCAATGGGCTGTCGAACCAATGTGTCTTTGAAAAGAATTGTCTTTCTCTCCCTCTCTTTTATTTCCCTAAATTTAAGAAAGGACTCTACACCAGACCTTGCTGCTACAATGAAAATAAGAAAAGACAGGAATGAGACATTAATTACTCTTATTTATTCATTACTCCTTTATTAACTCTTTTAAAGGGGACTTATCATACATTGCATTGCATTGCAGGCATGCATTTTTCCTCATCTCATATATATAATATACATGTATGTATATAATGTTAAAATATCGGCACATGGCCAAAGTTTCAAATAATGGGATAAACCTACGTAGAAGTAATCCCTGTGAGTAGAAAGCACAAGCCTAAGACTGTTCTGAATGCAAGCTGATGTCATCTCGCCAATCGATATATTCCATATTTCATGTGCTCACAAGCACGTGGTTTCTAAGACTAAGATTCATGCAAAGCTCTCGTGGAGTCTGAGGATAACACTGGAAAATGAGCAGATCCCCTTTAAGCTCACTAAAGGTCTCATCATTGATCTTGCAAGTCATTTTGAAACACATTTAACATGCTTGTAACTGAATTAGGCAAGCAAGATAGTACCAAGATCCATTTGAGTACAAGCACACACAACAAAAGCCTGGGGAAGCTGTCACGGTAGATCCACAGAACGGACAGTAACGTTACATCTGTGGGGGAAAAAAAAAAGAAAGTTTGCAAGGTCAGCGAGCTTATGTGAGAGACAGTGGATAGTTAGTTTTCCTAAATATTTAAACACTATTATTATCTGATTACCTTCATCTCCCTGTGCTCTCACCGTTATTTACCTGCAATCGAGTTGTCATCTCTTCACAGCTTAAATTATTTATGCCCTCTGCACCTACATTTCTTTTTACACACCTTCTCTCCCTTTCACCTCACTCCACCTTCCTCTTATTCAAAAGCCCATCACTGATCAATAAAGTATCCAATCATATGTGGAGACGAGGTCGAAAATAAACTAACGTTAAATGCAATCAAATCCCTGGGGTGTCCCGGAAAGTAATGTTAGTTACAGTACTGTTAGCTAACATTACTACTACGGATACACTACTCGTGTAGAACTCAAAGTCTCTAGCACGCTAACGTCAGCTGTGTAAATCAGGTTCACTTTCATTATACAGTAAAATATGAGGGCCACAAGAAAACAAGAAAGAAAGAAAAATAAAAAATATATACTTACCTTTCTGTGTTGCCTGTCCCGGCTCCAACTTTCCTCCAAACATAACTTTCTTCTTCTTGCTCACTCATCTGTCTCTTGGGTGGAAGCTCGGCACTGCCCCTGGAGGCCTGGAGCACTTCCGTTGTATGAGTGTATATGCAGTGTTTTCTTTTTGCTTTGTTTTTTTATTTGCAGTGTGTTTCTGTATATGCAGCACGTTTCTGTATATGCAATGCGTTTTCCCGTCGCATTTGTTTTCTCATATGCAGTATGTTTCTCTATTTGCAGTGCGTTTCTCTGTTTGCATCGCGTTTGTCCTTGTCGGCCACCGTAGTCTTGTCTCCGTACTCTACATAAGTGGAAACGAGGGGAAAGGTTGGAGGACTTGCTGATAATATACCATGTTGTGATTTATGAAATAACATAAATGAAATCTAACATCTAGTGGAAATAATAATAATGATGATAATAATAATAATACATTATACTTATATAGCGCTTTTTAAGGCACTCAAAGACGCTTTACACATTCAGGGGCAAAACAAAAAACAGACAAGCAAGAAAATAAATAAGGGATGAGGAGAAGAAACTGTCAGTGATTGAAAGCAGCGTTGAAATCAATGCTAATGGTAGCAAGGTAGGCTAATTAGCAACAACCTTTCAAAATAAGCTGTTCAGCCTAGCCTGCTAGCTTCCTTTTTTGTGTGAAATCCAAACTTACTATTGGTCATTTCAAATGTTTCAAGCTTTAAAGAGAATAGATGTCTTCAATTGCTGACAGCAGCTACATGACCACCACTATCTGAGCTTGCTTTACAGGTCTGTACACGGTTATAACGTGCTGCAGTCGGTAGCCATGAAACTATGGAAGTTCCTAACAATGTCTGAGCACTGCTGGCCATTTCCAATAATAAATCACATGTCCCTTTTGAAAAAACAAATACATTAGCACAATATCTGCAAAAGGAGAGCGAAGAGAATTCAAACTTCACTTTGACTTTAAAGTGATGAGGCTAAGTCTTGAAAAAACACTGTCTCACTGGTGCAGATAGCCTACGTACATGCTGTAAAGAATGAGTCCCATTCCGTCTCTTAAGTGTTGGCTACAAATTTCAGGACGGGGCCTTCAGGTACTGAGCGGCACATTAAGATGCAGGACACATAAGTAGGGAAGATTAATGTCACTGTCCTGGCCTGTTTGACAAACACTCTCATCTCTGGATATTCTCTCATCCTCCCACTGATCAATTACCAACACTGCTGAGATCCAGGGTAAGTGCTGCTGCTAATGCTGTGTGTATCTGCCAGCATAGAGTGTGAATCTGGAGGACACCTCTGATGGCTTAGCACATTAAAAACATCTCTCAAGTTGGGTTTTATGTTGTTATTAAGAGCTAAAACTTGCTGTAGTTTAGGGAATTAATATAACTTTCAGGAATACGCAAACAGATCCTGCTGTTTCATGATTTATGTCCTAAATAAGAAGCTCTTTGAGGGGGCTTGTACTGGCCGTGTGAGCCAAATGCAACCGCAGAGATCAGACGGGGCTCGCGAAAACTTGAATGTATGTGTGTGTGAGACTCGTTGCCAAACAGACAGCAGGACCAAGAGAGAGAGTGTGTATGATGAGAAAGCGTGAAGAGTGAGCAGAGGGAATGTGTGCCTATTCATCTCCTCGCTGGGAGCAGGCAGGTACAGAGGTATGGCAGCCTTACAAGGTCAATATTTTACTTTGGCTTGTGCTCGCTAATTAAATTACAGGCAAAGTGCCCCAGGAGAGCACACAGAGAGATATAGACCCTGCAACACCCCCCCGCCCCAACCCACAGCTCTGCAAGCCAAACAATTTGTAGCATGAGCTGAGATGTCGGCGCGTTTAGTCATCGCAACACAGCCGATTTGGAGCAAATTTAACGTGTTTCAGGAGATCAGGGGTGTACTGAGGCACGGCACGGCAGCCAGGGTGGAATTTGAGATAACAGTTCTTTCAGTGTGAAAATCTCTTTCCTGTCGAAATTGAAACGGAGCAGGAAAAGTTCGCTAACCTTGAGGCTGCGTTTGGCATCCGATCTGACCTTGAGCACCAAGTGTCTCATGCAACATACAGTAATAGCCTATGCATGTCAACACGTGTTTGTCGTCAGAGGGCATATCAAGCTTCAGACACGAGCTGCTGATGAGCCTGACTGATGTAAAATAGTCTCCTTTGTTTATAGCAGGGCCTGAGGGGCAGGGACACGAAGCACTGACAGCCTGTCACCCTAATCGTCACTAATAAGAGGGGCAATGTCACAAATCCACTCGCTGTGGAATAATTACACTCTGAATCCCACAACCAGTTTGCGTTTTTATTTGATCCGTGAAAGAGAAATCCAAACAACAGCAGAATTATGCAATTATTTCTGTGCCACAGGGCAAATGCAAACTCAAAAAGAAAGTGAAGCTTCTTTAAGAGAGAGTGGGGGGAAAAAGCATCCAGAAGGCGCAGGTTAGAATAATGCAGCTCTGTCATTGGCTGAGCGCACCAGGAAGTCCAACCGCTGTTGCTGTCATCTGACTCTGACGCAGGCGCTTCCTGAAAGTCAACAGCGGAAACATGGCTCCCAAACTTGAACTTCCAAACGCTGCGGCGATCATCTGGATGATCTTCCTCTCCCTGATCCCCCCTGTGGAGGCTTACGATGCGGGCGACGCGTTAGCCCTGCTCCTGTGCACCATCCTGACCGTGGTGGGCTTCTGCGCGTTCCTCGGCTGGTACGCACGGAGGCGGGACGGACCGCAGTGACAGAGACTCTCTGAATCCTGCGCCTGCCTTGTCCTGTTATCATCCACTGCATTAATACCTCTCTGTGTGATCTAATGTGGATCTGGCACAAGGTTTGTGTCGAAATGACTTATATGAAACGTGCCTTATTGGAATGAGTGCGTCAGGCGCAACGGGGAACCACGTGCAGAAGCCGGAGGGGAGGTGTGGGAATGATCCAGGAAGTCGGGGGAGCTGTTATCTGTTGCACTGCTGAGATTAAAGACCAAACACTGTTGCCTTCTGTGTGAAAAGACTGCTGCAGCTGCTGAATATTATCCCAAGGATGCTTGCATTGCACATTGCGCATATTTTTCCCACGCTTGGAGCGATCACCGTGATTTCCTGATGTGTTGATGTCTCCAATGTGCAACATGACATTGCCATTGTTTTATAAAGCACAATATCACAAGTGTGGTTACATGAAAAGAGTGGAGCTGTTGTTGCAATTTCTGCTGTTAAAATGTGTGACAGTAGCTCTGAAAATAAATTGATTCATTTGCTTGTCATAACTCGTGGTTTGTATGATATTTGAATTATCATTTAGAAAGTGTGTTATAGGGGTTGGATGTGGAGAATCTATAAGGGAGACGAGGATAGCCACACATATATTGCTAAACTCTCAGCTAAATTAACATTACATTAATTCATCTGTTGCATACTGTCAGAGTTGTCTAAATATGTGACAAAAATTTAAAATCTTGACCAACTTAATGTTGAAAGAAGAACCCAGCAGTGCCGGACTTAAGACATTCGGAGCCCTGGGCAACACCACCCACCCTCACCCCCACCCCAAAATATCATTATTATTATTATCTACACTTTATTGACAAGAGCGATAGCTACTGAGAAATCAACATAAATAAACAGCTTAGCTAAGAAACTATCACAATTCATTTGCCAATTAGCCAGTTTTGTATCCGTCTTGTTTCCTACTGTGCCCCATGTGGCTTTTGCCTTTTCATTTTCTCTTGTCTCACTGTGATGCTCTCCACATCACACTTGACTCCGCCATTTGTCTTCTGTTTGATTTTTTTGACATAAATTAACAAAACAAAACCCTGGGATACTTGAAGTATCAAAAAGAAAACTGGTTATGCAGAAAATTGTCAAAATGTGTGAGCAGTATTTTACTGAGATGGAGATGATTTTGAGAACTTCATTTACAGTACAAGTAGGTAGATTAGTCAACTGGTTACTAACGTAGGGGTCAGGCCCCTCTTAAGGGTCGCAAGATGAACCTGAGGACTTGTGGGATGATTATCGGTTTACTAATCTCTGCATTTTGTGTGAAATTTTGGAGAAAAATTTAACTATTTGAGCCTCGGATAGATATTTACATAAAAGGTTTAGAAATTGTCTTTTTGGAATAACTCTCAGACATCTGGAACATGACCAGCGGTCCAAGTAGACTTTGACCAAGTGCTTTGTAGAAGGGGTCACAAGCCAAAACCATTGAGATCCACTGGTTTTATCTTTAACAATATTTTAATTACGTAAAATCAGAATCTTAATAGTTGCATGAAATGTTATCACTCAAGTAAAGCACAAGTAATTTAAACTTGTAATTAAGTAGGCTACAGTACTTGAGTAAATGTACTGAGCAAATATAATAAGCTTGAAATTCTCATATGAATAGGAAACACAATAAGTGATCAATTTTATTACCTTGACTACCGGATGATTTAGAGTTATTATTTAACCTTGGGATGATACATCAAAGTGTTTATGAGGTCTGTGCCATAATGAGTGATTGTTCATTAGAGAATATGAGGATGTGCACAATCTCCCTTTGCTTTAATCATTTTAATTTACCTTTGTCTGGGTGGCAGAAAGAGTTTCTTTTGGAATAAAAATCACTACCACTCACTCACTACCACTGTATCCGCTAATAGTGCGGTGTCAACCTCTGTGACTGTTGGCATTAATTATCAATGAGCAGGTCACCATGACATTTGGTAAGCTGTGACTGAAAAGGAGCTGGCTTCACTTGGCTCTCACTCAGTTGAAATCTTTTTTAATCATTAAAAATAGAAATCTGCACACTGTACCCGACTGTGTTAAAGTGGTAACACAGTAGTGTCACATTTCCTACATGCATGATCATAAAAAAAATATGTTTTATGGCCCAGGTAGCTACAAAGAAATATTTCAGTGTGTGTGTGTGTGAGTGTGTGTGTGTGTGTGTGTGTGTGTGTGTGTGTGTGTGTGTGTGTGTGCAGTTGTGTACGTACATGTGGCTGATTGAATCATTGTTCACTTGTTACACTGCTCATGGCTGCTCATGACATCACGGCTCTCCATACATGGTTGAGAAATCAAATCCCATGAATTTATCATGCTGCCCGGGCAGAATGAACAACAGTGCGCAAAGTGCTCGTCAATTATGCATATACAGTACAGGGGGAAGTCATTCTACCTTGAGGTGAACCAGGCTGCCTGATTTAACCCTTCGCTTTGTACATAATGGTCGACATCTCTGCAGAGTGAAAGATGTATGAGCAAAATGGAAGCAGCAGTATGCTATATAGCTTATTGCATCTGATAGAGACAGCAAGTAAAATGTCCAGCAGGGGATTAAAGACTGTAATAAAGATCAGCATAGATTCATGATTACTAAACGGGCCTTGACTAGCAGGCACAGGCTCAGGGGCCTTGAGTGTCAAGGGCCCCGCTGGACTTCACATACAAAATGTCACTCAAATTAACACATACTGACCTGAATGAGACACAAAACAACTGCAAACAGACATAAATAAAACCACAAGGAGACACAAAATGACTCCAAGGAGATACAATAAACTACAAAAGACAAAATCAACCACAAAGAGACACAAAAACTACAAAAAGACAACAAACAACCACATGGGAGACATAAAATATCTATAAACCGACCCAAAACAACCACAAGGAGACGCAAAATGACTCCAGAGAGACACAAAATGTCCTCAAAGAGACATAAACAACTACAAAAAGACAAAATCAAACACAAAGACACACAAAATGACTCCAGAAAGACACTAATTTCTTAAAATAGACATAAACAACATCAAAAAACAACAACCACATAAGAGACACAAAATAACTCCAGAAACACACAAAATTACCTCAAAGAGACACAAACAACGACAAAAAAAACAACCACATAAGAGACAAAAAAATTACTTCAGAGACACAAAATAACTACAAACAGACCCAAAACAACCACAAGGTGACACAAAATGACTCCAAAGAGACACAAAATTACCTCAGTAAGACAAAAAATGTCCTCAAAGAGTCACAAACAACTACAAAAGGACAAAAAGCAACCACAAAGAGACCCAAAACAACTTCAGAAAGACACAAAATGTCTTTAAAGGCACACAAAAAACTACTTAAAGACAAAATCAACCACAGACACAAAATGACTACAGAAAGACGTAAAATTAGATCAAAGAGACACAAACAACTACAAAAAGACAACAAACAACCACAGAGAGACACAAAATAATTCCAAAGAGACACAAAATGGCAACAAAGACACAAAATGACCAAAACAGACACAAAATTATCTCAAAGAGACACAAAGTTAGTTCAAAGAGACACAAACAACACAAAAAGACAACAAACAACCACATGGGAGACACAAAATGACTTCAAAGAGACACAAAATTATCTCAATAACACAAAAAATGTCCAAAAGAGACACAAACAACTACAAAAGGACAAAATCAACCACAAAGACAAACAAAATGACTTCAAAGAGACACAAAGTTACCTTAATTACACACAAAATGTGCACAAAGAGACACAAAATGACCCCAAAAAGACACAACATGTCCTCAAAGAGACACAGAAAACTACAAAAAGACAAAATCAACCACAAAGACACACAAAATGACTCAAAAGAGACACAAAATGACTCAAAATAGACACACATTTACCCTAAAATGTTAAATGTTTTGTGTTTAAAGAAACACAAAATTAGTTCACAGAGACCCAAACATCTACAAAAAGACATAAAACAGCGACGAGGAGACACAAAATGGCTCCAAAGAGACACAAAACAACCAGCTGCTCAGCTCATAGGGACTTGGCTTGGGAACCAGAGGGTTGCCGATTCATGTCCCCGTATCAGTTCACCAAAAGACACCAAAGTGTCCTTGAGCAAGACACTGAACCCTCAACTGCTTGGGGTGCCCATCCAAGGCAGCCCTCTTGCTCTGATATCTCTCCATTTAATACATGTAAAGGTCCTGTTTGTGCTTGTGTGTCTATTCAGGCCTGTGTGAATGTGACAGCAGATTTTAAAAAGAATGAATTTCCCCTCGGGGATTAATCAAGTAAGTCCCCTTCTTTAAAAAAGACACAAACTGAGAAAAAAATGGATGTCTTGCTCCTATGTGTGAGAGGTGGTGGGGCCCTTTGCACTTCTGTGCCCAGGGCCCCATTGTCTCATAATCTGCCCATGTCTAGACTGTATAAGCTTTTGGTATCATTTCATTTTAAACGTGATTTAAATCAATCTAAAACAATCAGGAGAATGATGTGTGTAAAACTGTCACTAAACCAGTAATCCATTTCCCGTTACACTGGGGGTTAATGAGTCCTGCTGTAACGCGTTACCGGCCAGCAGCGGCCACGTTGTGCAGATGTTACCGTGAGAGAGAGAGAGAGAGAGAGAGGGGGGGGGGCTGCTGCCGCTGCTGCTGCAACAAGAGACAAGACGCGTCTTGGATCACAAATAGGGATGCAGGGCGCATGCGCACTGGGCTCCGTTTACTGTAGGATATTCACCGTGGAGGGAAAAAAGGGGGGCAGGCAACAAATCAGGCTTTTTTTTTTTTTTTTTTACAAAAACAGCAAAAACCCCGACTCGTGCAATGTAATTAACCTGCCGGAGGGAAACCAAATAGGATTATCAACAGGTAGGGTTTTGATTGATCTTGTGATCGGCTGTCTCTTCTCTCTCTCTTTCTCTCGCTCCCTTCCTCTTTTTTTTTTTTTTTTTTTTGGCCTTGTCTTGTGTGGTGGCTGCGAATTCTGGGCAATTCATAGCAGGGGACTTGGAAATTATTCTAGTCTAATGGACGTACGGATCTCCGCTTCGCTGTTATGCTTCATCCAGCCGGTTGGGATGCGAGGACGATGGTTTTAACCTGCTGTGGTTTTCCACCCGAATCTTTCGGATTGAAACGCGCGTAGCGAAACACTCGGCTGACAATCGGGAGGACGCATTTAAACGCGTAAGTAGACACCAATATTCATCATAATCAGATGTGGCTGTGTGTCTGGTTTTTTTTTTTCCAAACAATAAAAACAAACAGCGATCGAGCAGAACATCCCATAATATTATCACCGGCTGGCTTGTTATTGTCACTTCCATCCTGACTGATAATCACTCCCGCGCATTAACGAGCCAAATGATGTCGAAATGCGGCTTAAGTGTGTGTGTTACACAGTATATTAGGACATAGGAGATGATAGGGAAAGTCGAGCGGCTCCATAACGCCCTATAATGAGAACACTGCTTATTAACGTGAGAGCTGTAATCCAGTTAACCTTTAATCAGACAAAAACACGGATGCTTTATTGTGTATAATGCACCCTCCGTCGATTTTTCCACAATGCACGAAGGCAGGGCGAGTTTATTCGAGGCACCCACCGCTCCAAAGAGCCGTCCTCTGTTCTGCAGGGTGGAGGGTGTGATCGAGAAGAGCTTATTTTGGATGCATTTCTCTTAATGTTTCGTGTCCCCCCCTAAAAAATCTATCCAAACAGAGCCTTTTCTTAAAATATATACATAATTTCAAAGGTAAAACCAAAAATGCGTCGTCTCCTAATGAAGGCTGGGCTGTGCTTTGTGCCTGCCTTTTGTTCAGAGAAATTCCGAAGCCACAAGACGTAATTGTAATCCTGTAACAGATTAATGCTTTAGTCTAATCAAGCTCCATCACTGTCTGTCTGTGTGTCAATCTATCTGTCTTGTACTGGAGCCGAGGCAGAGCTCTGCACTGTGCCACTCTAAATGTTAAAATGTAAAATAAATATATAAATGGCAGGCGGAGGGAGGCAAAATGATTGCTTATCACATTCTAGATTGTGCAAGTGCAGTTGGAAACAATGCAGCTGTTGTATGGGACTGAATGCTGATGGGAGGATAATATTTTTCAGGGTTTTTTTTGTTTTTTTTAGGTGTGATGAGACAAAGGAACAAAGGATGCCTTAGAGGAGAGGTTGCCTATATGCCTGGAAACCTCTTCAAAGCACACCGCCAAATGGATCTAACGCCTCCCCCTGCCACCTCTAGATCATGATACTTGGCTGAAGCTATTCCGCTATCTTTATGATCCCTCCTCCATCTATGGCGAACTATAGCCATGCAGGGGACCACACCATCTTGCAGAATGTCTCTCCTCTCGCCACGTTCCTCAAACTGACCTCTCTGGGTTTTATCATCGGAGTCGGTGTGGTTGGAAACCTCCTGATCTCCATCCTGCTGGTCAAAGACAAGAGCCTACACCGGGCGCCCTACTATTTCCTGCTGGACCTTTGCGCCTCTGACATCCTGCGCTCCGCCATCTGCTTTCCCTTTGTCTTCACCTCGGTCAAGAATGGATCTGCGTGGACCTATGGCACGCTGACCTGTAAGGTGATCGCCTTCCTGGGTGTGCTTTCCTGTTTCCACACGGCGTTTATGCTGTTCTGCGTCAGTGTCACGCGCTACCTGGCCATCGCGCACCACCGTTTCTACACCAAGAGGCTGACCTTCTGGACCTGCTTAGCTGTCATCTGCATGGTGTGGACGTTGTCAGTGGCTATGGCGTTCCCACCGGTGCTAGACGTAGGGACGTATTCTTTTATCCGGGAGGAGGACCAGTGCACGTTCCAGCACCGTTCCTTCAGGGCGAATGATTCGCTGGGCTTCATGCTCCTGCTGGCGCTCATCCTCCTGGCCACACAGCTGGTTTACCTCAAGCTCATCTTCTTTGTCCACGATCGTCGGAAGATGAAGCCTGTCCAGTTCGTGCCTGCTGTCAGCCAGAACTGGACCTTCCACGGGCCAGGCGCCAGTGGGCAGGCGGCGGCCAACTGGCTGGCTGGATTTGGTCGAGGCCCCACCCCGCCTACCTTGCTAGGCATCCGGCAGAACAGCAACGCAGCAGGCCGTAGGCGTCTACTGGTATTGGATGAATTCAAAACAGAGAAGAGGATTAGTAGGATGTTCTACATCATGACGTTTTTCTTCCTGGCACTGTGGGGGCCATATCTGGTCGCCTGCTACTGGCGGGTGTTTGCAAGGGGCCCTGTGGTCCCTGGAGGCTACCTGACGGCAGCCGTGTGGATGAGCTTTGCCCAGGCTGGGGTCAATCCTTTCATCTGCATCTTCTCCAACAGGGAGCTTCGGCGCTGCTTCAGCACCACACTCCTCTACTGCAGAAAATCCAGGTTACCAAGGGAACCCTACTGCGTTATATGAAGGTTTTGCTGTGGGTTTTTTTTCACATCTATGTCTCTATTTCCCTGATTGATCTTGATCTGGGCTCGTTCCCATTGTACAGCGCACTGTCTCTTCTATCTCTCTTCTCTTCATCCTCCAGTTTTCCTCCTGTTCCTCCTTCTCCTAACCCTTGTTTTCAGAGGTAGAAGGTGGACCGCCAATCACGAGGCTCCGGCCGGGGGTGATTGAATATAAAACGTATCAAACATGGAGGCTGAAGGGAATGGGAATACGCAGGAGGTCTGGATCCCCTCCTGTGTTTATGTTCTAGTAAACAGACATTTTTGGAAGGCCATGCCAATGCAGAGAAGCAAAAAGCTGGAAAAAAAAAATAGAAAAAAAGAAATGACAAAACAATAAAAACAAACCCTCTCTTGCTTTGGATATTTTGAAAACGCGTTATTCTGTGAGGTGTGAAATACATAAATATGAAAAGAAAAAAAAAAAGAACAAAAAAACAAAGAAATGATACCTCTCAAGGAATCACTGGAAATGTTTTACATTTTAAGAGTTGCACTAAAAAGAAGATGTAAAGATGCTTTTTTTGGTCAACAGTTGCCAGTTGCATTGCAAGGACAACTTTTTTTCGTTTCCTTCTTTTCCAAACTAAACAATGAATGCTTTAATTTGCAACAGACTACACAATCGCTGTAAGTAAAGCAAAACTTGGTGACTGTTGGAATACACCATCACAAGAGGATAAAAATGGTTTTAATGTAAGTGATATCTTTTTCATTTACCGGGCGGGGGCTTAACGACGGGGATTTACAATGTGTGGTTTTTTTGAAGTTGCAACTTAAAACTAGAAACGATTTCTTGTAGTTTTACGATCCATATGTCCCTAGTGTCTGGCATTGTTATTTTCTTATCACCTTTTACAAAAAAAAGAGGAAAAAAAACGAAGAAATGATGTTTGGATTTTGAAAAAAAAAAAAGTTGCTTTTAAGAACAAACTTGTGCTTAAAAAAGACATTGAAGAAGTAGTTAAATGTTTCATCATATCCATGTACCTAAACACTATCATATTGTTACAGTATTGCTGATGCCACTCCGGGTGTTCTTGCCTTAATGGTTATGATATTGTCATGTTTCTTGGTTGTTGGGTTATTATTTTTTTTACTTCATTTTATTTCATTCACTCCTAAGAAGTCGTTTTTTTAAGATGCAAGGGGATGTTTTTTGGTTTCTTTTTCACATCAATGTGAAGTGCATGTCCATTTTTTAAAAGCTGGTCCACTCCCATGAGCATCACAGGCCATACACTGAGCAGCCCATTTTTATTCTGCAATGGTTTGCTTCACCCCACAGAGTGCTCAGAGCACAGGGAGTGTGTGTGCGCGTGCGTGCGTGTGCGTGTCGGTGGGTGCATGTGTGTGCGTTTCAGAGCGTGCTGCGTGGATCAGACAACAGTCACTTCAAGACCAGAGCCTTAGTATGAAATCTTGCACAATTTGTAAAAAATGTAAAAGAAAACGAAAAAAAAAGAAGACATTTAAGGCACACCTGTCTTGTTTCTACTTTCCCTACATTTGCTCTCTACTGATTGTTTTCAATGACTTACTTTTTTCTCTTGTGGCCATTTTAATATTTATTATGTATTCTTTTTTGTATATTATAGATAGATTGTGTGTAAGTATGTGAGTCTTTCATTTTGAAGTCCCGAATGTGAGTACAGTTTCAGTTAGGATTGCATTTGCTGAAAGTTAACTGTGTAATCTGTTGCTTTTTTTGAAAATAAAAAGTTTCCATTTTACAAAATTTGTTTTTTATCCCTCTCATTGGGTAGAAATCTGAACCGTATGGCCATGCTGACATCTGGGAAACATCTGCCAAACCCTTCGGAATTGGTGCAGTTGTGGTAGTGTTTTGAAATGGTGCTTGGGCAAGAGATTACTTACCAATCCCTGCAAGACAAAGATTTATATTTTTATCTCTAAAATGTCCTTTTCTCACCTGAATTCATGAGACTTCATTACAAAACACTCAAAAAATCATTACCCTGTGATTACTTTATACTTTAAAGCCACTGCTGAAATGTTAAATTGTCTATCATTTGTATTTATGACTAATGTTGGTTGGTATTTCTACAAGATTTCTGTGTGTCATTGAGAAAGTGATAACATTTTCAAATGTGTCTTCTCTGCAACACAATCTTTTCTGTCATTTGAGTCCTTGGGACAGCTTGTCAAAACAGAATATATGCTAAACCTTGTCATTGAATGTGAAGTGTGTTTGACATTTAATGGGAATAATCTCCATGAATATATCCCTGGGCACACTCACCCCTCGCAGTTTTTTCATTCCGTGTTAAAGGGGAATACCACTGAATTTCAGATATAATATTATGCAACTCCCATATGGAATGATGGCAAGCCACTCTGGATTAATGAATACCTTTGCACGGAGCCCTGTAGCCAGGAATGACATATTGGTTTGTCACATTCCCTCATTTTTGAGGTCACACTGATGTGCAGCTGTTATGAAAATGAATTTCATAACAGTTTGAAACTGAGGCTAGTAAAGATCACAATACCAAGGCATGTTTATTCTTAAATTGAGTGGTATTCCTCTGTAAGAAGACTGTGATTACAGAATGTTGGCAATGTTCAAATGCTAATACGTGCATCTGCAAGAATAGAGAGTGAACTGAATAATATGACATTTGTAACTGCCAGTTCTGTATGATTCAGACACATAATATGATGCTGAAATGGCTTGTAAACACTCCAGGTAATTGCATGCAGGTTCCCCTGATGACAAATATCTATTAGGGGTCTATTTTCATCAAGGCGTTGGCAATTACTGCTGTATTTTGGACACTGATCATCAGTCCAATCTGGACCCAGAAGGGCCGAATCAGATGTCGTGAGAGCTCTGGTCTAGTTTTACATCATGTCTTTCTCTTTGCCTTTTGTCTGTCATGAACCCTGTCCCATGCTTCTTGACATGGATGAATATGACGGTTGACGATGAAACAAAAAAGGAAAATGTGGGATTTGATCTTTAAACTGGGGCTGAAACTGTGCTACTTGAGACTGGAGCAGGAATTAATATCTCACTTATGTATATTTTAGCCTCATTCAGCATATGCAAATCACAAACTGTGTCATTTTTGAGCACTGGCCCATTTCCTCGCGTGTTCATTTCAGTGTCCCAGTAATTCTGTTTCCCTCCACGTCTGAGGGAAGATGACAGGCAGAGGTGGTCGGCTTGAAAGCGGTTCATTCCGGCAGACAAGCTCTCACATTGAACTCTTTTTCCCTCCAAGGTAACGCGTCTCCCGAGAAACATCGAGAAGCATATTGTTCCTAATCAAAGCAATTAGGAAGCTGTAGTCTCGCTCTACCATCTGACTGGGATTGGTTCTTTGCACTTGCGTTTAGATCACGGAAGAAAGCAAAAACGGATTTTTTTTTTTTGTGAGGCAATTATAATGCTTTGCTGGAGATACTTTTCATTTAATGATCAGAGGACTTTGCTATTGGATTTTGGCTGCCAATGAATAACACGACCATCCCTAATTCCATGTCACTCTCCTTGTATCTCAGTGGATTTGTGCACACAATTTCAGTTTTTTAATGGACTGCCAATGGGCTCGGAAAAAAAGCATCTCACCCTAGCCCTCATTTGCTGTCTATAATTTGAGTAAATACCATCTGTTGACTGAGAAACATTGGCTTTTTTTTCTAAAAGGGGGGAAAAAGCTTATCTAATGTGAGCCTTTCTGCATTCTTAAGCATTTTCTGTTGGTATAATGCATGCCAAACCTTAATTAAAGTGCAGTAAGGGTCCGTGCCGAGAAGCACTCAAATATGAATAGCTGCCTTGAATGGAATGGAGTGGACAACTCAATCTTCTGACAAGCTACTCAGGATAAAGGAAGAATTGCTTTCTGTGTTGGCATCACCCTACTCTGCATATTTGTTTGATTGTGTGAGCTGGAAATATAATGGTTCAATATGCTTTGCATAATTTCTCCAGGGCATTCATTTTTGTTTCGCAAAATGACATTTACTTACAATGTGTTTGGTGGAGTTTTCCGTGGGATGTTTGGTCAAATGATTTACTCTGTTCTTTGTGTGTATATGTGTGTGTTTGACAGTGTGTGTGTGTGTGTGTGTATGTGGCTGCAGGTTTTCATGTTTTTCTGTGTGTGTGTTTGTCATCACTCACAGGTCAATCCACTATCAGTGTGTCAGAAAAGGCTCTGAAGCCAAACAGACCTCTTTTCAGCTCTAGACTACATGGTTATCAGTCATCAAAGTGCAGAGCCGCAGTAGTTTTTCCCTCTAATGGCTTTACAGCTTTATGGCTAATGTGCTTCAGCAAATTGGTAATGGTCAAATGAATGATAATGGGGAGGTTCAAAAAATGTGTGACTGTTTGTCTACATGTGTAGGTGTTACTAAAATGTCACTATTTTTGTCTGTTTTTTCCGCTGCTGTACGAGTTTAATTATGTCCTGCGCTCTGTCCATTCATAATCCATTGTTGCTATTATAAATAAATGCCTATCATTTTCCAATGCTGTTAGATATAATATCCAGAGGAGATGTCCAGCACTAAAACATCTGGGACAAGCTGGTTCTGTAAAAAAGGGGGATTTTTAATTAGAAAAAATACATGTGAAAGATTTAAACATAGATAAATCTGAATGTGTGTAAACCTCCTACTGCATATGTAATGACAAATAAGATGTCATTAGATGAAGATGCAGGAGGAGAGAAGGTCCAATAAAACACAGCATAATGATGATTTCTGCTCCCTGGAGGGGGGACAGCCCTGGGAAAAAAAAAAGTTGCGGCATTTATTGTCTGACAAGCTATTATGGGCAGCGCAGGCCTCTGAATACCAATGATCAACGTGATGCCTGATAAAAATTTGCAAGTGGATAAAGATTTCTCCACATAATATCCCACTCTTTATGTCTTCATTTCCAACAACCACCCCCCCCCACTCTCCCAGCTCCTGCAGCCCATCATGCAAATGCCTTATATAAAGAATATCCCTGCTTTAAATATTAACTGATTAAATTGCGGATGGAGCTTCAAAGGTTCCGTCCTGCATATTTTAACAGTATTTTTTTTCCTCTCTCCCTCCTGTAATGTGAGATTCAGTGGTCGGATCATTTCTCTGGAAATTAGCTCGAAGCAAATTTTTTTAAGGAGGACGACTTAGTCTTAGTTCTATCTTTGGCATCACACCTGTGTGCACCAGAAGGTATCTCTGGGCTATAGTGACGTTTTTTCACGTGTTCTGTACATTTAATGTTACAGCTGTTTGTTTGCTATCTTTGTCGACTGGAAGATTAAGAGGGAACACCACCTAAATTAAGAATTCTAATATGTTATTGCCATGGCAAAGGAAAGTTCAATCAATATTTGTGTTGCTTGATGAGCTACTCTCTATTGAAGCCAGAAACCAGAGTAGTATGTCTCAAACGTGTGATGTCATAGGGTTTAAAGTCTGGAGCTGCTTCATAGACAATGAATAGGAGGCTGATTTTAAGAACCCATAGTTTGTTTGTTATTTTTTTATTTCCAGATTAGCTTTATTCTGTTGTAGTGTTCTCAGTTCTGAAACTAAAAATGTACCCATATACTTAGAACATTCCCCTGGGTGCTCTCAGTGTCATCTAGAACATCTTTCACCATTCATTGTCTATGGAGCAGCTCCAGACATTATATCCTATGACATCACAAATTTGAGTTTTAGCACTCTAGTTTTTGGATTTGTGAGACAGTTGCTAATGCTTATTATTGCTTATAATTATATTTTTGGACTATTTTAGACCTTAGGAGTAACATGTATGAATTTTGAAAATGGGCAGAGTTCCCCTTTAAGGCTACTAGATGATAGATTTTTCAAAGAACTTTAAGACTGTGGAAGTTGTTCATCATTTTAAGGCATAACCGAGTATTTGCATTACAAGAATGCACATTTTTGGCTCTGCACTGTTTGAGAAATACGCTTATTTGCTTTTTTGTTGAGGAGGTTGATACCACTCTCATGTCTGTATGCTAAATACGAAGCTACAGCCAGCAGCTAGCTAAATTAGCTTAGCACAAAGACTGGGAACAGGGGCAAACAGCTAGTGTGACTCTGTCCAAATGCAAGTAGCCCCTGCCAAGAAGGAGTCTAGATCATTACATGTTAATTAATGGGCTCTAGAGGTGCTGCTAGGCTGAATTTGTTACCTTTTGACAAACCCAGGCTAGCTGTTTCCAGTCTTTATGCTAAGCTAAGCTAACTGGCTGCTGGCTCCAGCCTCATGTTTACCCTACGGACATAACAGTGGGATCAATCTTTTCAGCTAACCCTCTATAAGAAAGTGAATTAATGTATATCCAAAATGTGGAACTGTTCCTTAAAAAGCTAAACAAAAACTTTAGTATGGATCCCTGCTTCTTATACGACTGCCACACTGTTTCTGCTCTGTTGTTCCACCATGAAAAAGCAGCTGTTGTGGAAATGCTGCAGCGATAATGCAGGACACATGCAGGGTTGCAAGTGGTTTACATGTTTGCGGTTATTCCTGCCAGTGTGGTTATCACAGCTGCACAGAAAAATCCATGGTGTTTTTTTGCTTTGATATCTGTAGGTACACTGTGTTGTGCAGAACATCCCATGCAGGATTGAGCTGTTTATCCGAATGTAAATGTTGCAGCATAATGTCATCACGCTTTGAAAGGATGGTTTGAGCGGCGGAAAGTGGCTGCTGCAGTGTGTTTGGAGTACAGGTCAGGATGTAAGCTCGCATAGGTTCTGTTTCTTTACTGTTAAATCCTCTGGGCTGCAGTGGGAGTCAAGAGTAAACATGTCTCCTTCGCTGCTAAGACTTAGGATGAGTGATGGAGCTGCGGATAGAGCACGATTGGTGGGTTAGTACTTAAGCACATGTAGACCAAAGTTGGAATATGTGAAGAGAGAGTACTGGTCGGGAGTAATCCTCCAACAAGGATTACCCGTGTCTTTCATGCCAGATTAAAGGGTCCCATGATACTCTGCCGGCCTGTCCGAGTCCTGATGGGGAATCAATGTGCTGGACGACAAACTATCAGCGTCCTCATCTTTGTCTCTTATCGTTGTCTGCCTGATGATGAATATGATTTGGGTGACTTTTTTGTGGCATTCTTCAACACTCCAGATTTGGGGAGGCTGACCAATTGCGAGCCAAGTGGTCTTTCGCTGTCTGTGTTAAGATAATCATCTTATTCACCAGGCGCTATACAGCCAGTCTGAAATGAGGAGATCTAGATGACGTACCTCCAGCAGTTAGTGGGAAGGAAAGGAAATATTTGGGTCACATGAAAATTGAATAGGGTGTTGTGATTTTGGTAGCTGGTGCCCGAAAAACGCCTCTCCACCAATGAGCAGGGCCAGTCCCTTTTATTCCACTTTTTATTGTACTCAAATTAGACCAAGCTTGTTGGATAAAACTGACAAAACTAGCAGGCACTGCAAACATTTTCCTAACAGACTAAAATATTCAGAAGCTGCTATCTGGCTTATAGGGGCTTTCAGAGTATTATGATTCGCAGCAAGGAGGCTGAGACTACCATATTCTCATAGCACTGCGTTTGCGGAGGGCAATCTGTCGTGATAAAAAGCCAAACATGTACATTATGGCGCCTATTTAGAACATGCAACCGACTGCTTACATCTGCTCACAGTTGGGTTTGTCCGCCCCCAGGGGAACAGTGAAAATAAATATTAAAGAGAACATGCATTTGGAGATCTTGTTTAAAGCTTGGATGCAGCGTTTATGAATGTTCTGAGGATGGCATCATTTTTTATTTATTTATCTAATTTTTGCGTCATGGCAATTGGGGAAAGTGTTTAGGGGTGTTTATACAGGCGATTTGTTCCCACTAATTCGGCATGTTTTGTGATGAATCCAAGGGCTTTTGGAAAGGGGAGGAGGGGGTGGGGGATGGGGATGGGGAGGGAGTTAATCCACTCGTTTTCTTGTGTTCCAGCCTGTTCAGCACACTCTCTCTCCCGCTATCTCCCTCCCTCCTTTATTTTTGGAAACATCTCATTCTCGTGAGTCAGGCCCGTCATGCTCACAAAGGCTCGGTCTAGTGAGCTCTTGCCTCCTCCTCCTCCTCTCTGCCCTGTGTCTCTGCCGTTTATGATATCAGAGCAGAAGAGAGCCCGAGCAGGAGGGAAACAGAACTCTTCATCTCTCTTTCTCAGACGGAGAGGGGGAGAATTAATGCGTTGTGAATTCTTAATTCACCTTATTTACATAGTTGACAGGTAATGGATGGATGTGTGTGTGATCACCGGTTTAATAACCAACTGAAAAGGGGGCCTTGAGAAGGTGACAGGCGGCAGTTTCTACCCCGAGCTTGCGAATTTAAAACTGCATTTATGCTCCATTTGTGGAGCAAAATCAATGCGATGATGCAACCACATTTTTGGCATCCATCTTAATTTGTCGAGCAGCATTGATGGCAGTGTTGATTGATGATGCCTGACTTGACTGATAGCCGTGTCACCTGCGCTTCTGTCGTCCATTTGTTGTTTTATCCGCATGTACACGTGTATATTCCTCCTTTTTGTAACAGCGGTGGCTCCAGAGGGAGCAGTTAATTACCATGTTTGCAATGCAGTGTCATTTCTTTGAAGAGTTTTCTTGCTAATAAAGCAGATCACTTCCAGGAAAAAATCTGCTGAATTAAGTTGCCTTGGAAACACCAAATTATACAACAAACACTTACATCATCCTACTGGCTGAGTTTGAGCTCTGAATACTGGATTAAATGGCTCGTTGAGATGGACATGTCTGCTCTTTTTTGTGTTTCATATCATCTTTAGAGTATATTTGACTCAGAGATGTTTCTGTTATCTTTCAGCGTGTGTGTGAACGGGATGATTCATCTTTTTTTTGGGTGCTAATTATAGAGATAACCTGCTGTAACAAATCAAACATTTTCTGCAGTGCACAAATAATAATAATAAGGGCTTTTGTTGTGTTGGATGAGGATTTCATTTGGCTATAGGCAAGAGCTGAATGTTAAACCATTCTTTGAATGTGTTTGTGTTATTGTGTACCTGTGCGAAGAACATTTTAATCAAGAGAACCAGTTTAGGTGAGCATCCGTTCCCCTATGGATGCACATCAGCAGCTTCATCTCTAAATTTATCAGCTGTGTTGCATCCTTTAGGGTGGTAAAAAAAATAAGTTGAAATAGTTTTGTTATTTTTTATTGCAATCACAAACCTCTAACGTGATGTTTTGGAACAAAGTGGCCCGGCAGCTTTCCTACAAAGAAAAAAAAATCTTTTTCTCCTACTGTAAACATGGTTACAGTGAAAAAGTAATTTTCTACCTTCTGTGTCCAAGGCATTCAATTTTCCTCTTGAAGAATTATATTTGCTGCATAGATATAATAGCTTGCTTCTCAGAGACTGATTACACTGTTGGTATTTGCACAATTTATAGGCTTACCATACTCCAGTTCACAAACAGTACAAGCTGTATGAGGCAATGCTCTGCAGCATGGTTTATTGTGTGTTTACCTTTGATGTCATATGCCCTGATGTGTCTTAGAATGCAAAATCGACACTGTAAACAACCACCACATGTTAATTGATAATTGCTGTGCATCGAACAGTCCCTGATGCATTTTGCGTCTTTATGTATGGTGTTGGGAGAGCAGCGAAAGGGGGGGGGGGGGGGGGGGGTTAAGAGAGCCCTGAGCAAAGCAGCACAGAGCCATCATCATTAGTCACCAACAACAGCACATGGCCCCTCAAAGCACATTGCTGTGAAAGTTTTCTTCTGAATCACCGCAGCCATTCTTCCAGCCACTCGGCCTCACGTCCCTGTGGGCAAAATGCTTTCAGACACTTCACATAAAGCAACGGAAAAACCTGCAACCCCGAGTAAATCACGGCACTATTGGATCTGCTTTGGTAGTTTGCATGATGTGTTGTAATGCTGTTCAGCTGGTATTGATTGAATTACACTCAGCTTGTGTTCGCTACTTGCTGAACACACTGGAAATTGAATATATAATGAATAGTTCTGCTTTTTGTATGTGATGTGCGGATTATTCTACTTATAGAGGAGAGGTGGTTCAGTTGGGACAGTGTAAACAAAACAAAGGCTTTATTTAAGTAAGAGCCACTATGAAGAACCTCACAGGCCTACATTTCAACCCCTGAGCATATTTTGAATGTACAGAGTTTAATTTTTTAACCCTCAAGTTGTTTATTTGACGTCTTTTTCTTTGCTTTTTTATTTAAATGACACAAACTCAACAGCCTACATAAACCTTTAAGCTACATGTAATCTATGGCAACCACATTAGGCTGATAGGTGCAGATGAAATAAAGACTTGGGATGACAAATTCCATATATCAGTAATTTATGAAAATGTAATATTAGAAATGTTTTTCTGTGGTTGTGGCTTGAGCAAGATATTGGACCCCAAATCACTCTTGATGGCTGTTCCATTGGTGTGTGAGTGCGTGTGAATGCTTACTGAGTAGCAGGAGGCACCTAGTACAGTAGCCTTGGCCACCAGTGTGTGAATGGGTGAATGTGACTCATAGTGTAAAAAGCACTTTGAGTGGTTGGAAGACTATTTAGGCACTGTGTAAGTGCAGTCCATTTACCATTTACCTTTTTTTTTTTTTTTTTAAAGATGTGGGAACAAGCGACATTTCAAATATAAGGTGTTTTCAATTTGAATATATTTTTCAGCCCAGAACAAGATGTCCCAACCATTTTTGGGAGAGAACTCCTTGTACTTTTTACAAAACTGTGCCTTCACATTTGGCTTGGTCTCTAAAAACATGGTACCTTGTTAGCAGACACTTGTATCTGTTCTTGTATCTGTGAATGATAGAAGGTTATTTCATGTCGACACGAAAATGTCTCAGTTGACCGCACTCTCCTGAACATTGCTGTTTTTTTTTAAATTCTATAAATGGATTATATTGTAAATGCAGCACAAAAATATTAAGTACAGTCCCTATGCTGAAGTTTTAAAATCCCAGCCACACTATGAGGGCAGGTTTGAGCTGTCATCTCTCTTGACCTGTGCTGCCCCAGGATGAACGTCCATTTATCAACATGATTGTTAAGGTTTAAGTACAGTGAACTGTAAGTCACCTCCCTGGTGATTTGTTTTTATACTAAATCTATCATCCACTTGAGTTTAAATTGTGTTTGGCTCCCTGCTGAGCCATTCCCCATTCATATCCCGGCTAGAAACACAGGAAAGAGGTCAATTTTGGGACTTTGATGTAAGAGGATAAACCTCACATTGCTGTTTTTTTAAATAAGAAATCTTTATTTTGCACGAAGACACGGAGCTACAAAGATTCTGCGAGACCAGCTGACAAAAGAACCTCCTCACCATCTCTTCCCCATTGCTTCTTTAGTCTAAGATTAGTTCTTAGAAGATGTTACAGTTTGCCCCGAGCTCAGGAGAGAAGCAGCTGAAAACAGCAAATGTTCAACTGGAGCTAATTCTTCTGCAGCCAGGCAGCCTCGCTCCACAGTCTTGTGTGTGTGACTTTCATGAACTCCCAGTGATGTTTTAGAAATAACTCCTGAAAGGGTTTTCTTGCCAGGATTTTCTTCCCTGCTTACCACATAAACAAGTCATCGCTCACAGCTTCCTGGTTACCACATGAGTTAGCATAGCAACCACTTAACAGAATGGGAATGCATCTTTAAACCATCAGATTGCTGCTCTGTAATTACGCATTATATAACCCGTGTTACAGAGCCACGCATGCATGGCCGGGTTGGGCATAAACAGAAGCACATTATTTTGCTCATTGTACAGTACTTAAAACAGCACGTCAGGCCGGACTGCAGCCTCCTGACCTAAAATAATAGATTTTTATAGAAAATAGATGGGTGAATGTAATTGACCGTTGCATAATTCTTGTGTTATCTTTTCATAGCAGGAAGAAAACGCTTCTCAGACTGGGTCAGGTCAGGTGTATGTCATAATTGGTCAGTACTGTCTGATATTATGTTTTCCATTTGGTAAAAATGTTTTTCTTTTTAATACAAGTATTTCATCTTCAAGTGCTCCACTCTTCACAGGGATACAGTACTGGTTGCTACTGAAAAGCATAATCACTGTTATTTAATGAAAAAAAAAACATCATTCAGTGTTCCTACAAAATATAATAGGCTAAATAAGCATATTCATTATGTCAGCAAGGACTTTCATATGTGTCTCACAATCAGTTTTAATTGTAGCTTTTATTAATTACAGTACAAGGTCTTTGGCTACATCCACACAAATACGTTTTTGTTTTAAAACGCGTAATTATTGCTACGTTTACACCTAGCACCCACTTTACTCCTGCATTTGGGAACCCCTTTAAAATGGAGACCTTTGACAACGCTGCTGTTTTGCTTTGAAAAAGATAGAGGTTGTGTGTTAGTCAGAGCGAGTGATGAAACAATGACGCACACTTTCATGTTTGCTTCCTGATAGGGTCTTATCTGACACAATGCATCAAGCCAAAACACTAAAGCTATGCCTGACTTAAATACATTATATGGTTTTATTCTTCTTGCATTGTTACTATGGGATAATGCTCCCAGTATTGCTTTAAAATGTCGCCATATTTGCCTTGCAACAGCTCTCAATCTGTTTCCCGTCACTTTGATGGTCTTATACTCAAGTGTTACTCTTACTAACAGGTTCATCTTGTCGTGGGTCCAAGCAAAGAAATACCTGGTGTTACGTTTCGCCATCTTTACAGTATTTTCTGCAATTAGGCATCCAAACACAGGGTAGATAATCTGTTTCCTGTTTACACTGGCACTTGCATGCTTATTCTCAGGCATGTTAGTATAGGCAGAGATTATTTCTGAAACAGTGCTGTGATGCTGATGTGTATAGGGATTGTGTCTGTTTTAAAATGCTGTTCGAAAATGGAAGCGCATTAGTGAATCAAACTTGACACCAAGGTGTTCAGAATTAAATTGCATTAAACACTAACACAGACAAATATAGAATATACAGAGGAAGTTATAAAAAGAATAATGTAACCTAATAACAATTTATTTCATTATTTTTTAGTGTTATGATTATTTATTTCACAACATCTCATTATTGACTGAATTTTGAACACTTTGTATCTCCATACCATCAGCTGCTTTTGTTATAGTGTTAACTAATACCAGTATACTCTATGCTAGTGGTTCCCAACTGGTGGGTTGTGGTCCAAAAGTGGGTTTTGGGTCCATTCTGAATGGACCACAAGTGACTTTTTCAAAAACACACTTTATTTTGAAGTACCGTCAATTTCCAGCACAGAGCTTTTATTTTGAAGTGTTGTCCCTTCTGTAGAGTGAGTGACTAAAGGACAGCTGCTTGACAGAGACAGCAAACTAGCTTGATGACATGGCCAAACACAAGTATGACACTGAATATAATTAAGTGTGTGGACCTTGAACTAATGACTAAGGAGAAATCTGGACCCTGTGGCTGGACCAGTTGGGAAACATTGCTCTATGCCACTACAGTATGTTCATTAACTGGCATGGACAAAGTATTTGGAAGTCATTACAAGAGCAGGCAGCACTTGCATGCTACTCAAAACAAGTACGACGTATGCTAAAATTAGTGCCAATCAATGCAATGAAAACATCCGGTTTTCTGGTTGCCAACCTGCCATTTTACCAGTGAAAACGTGCCAGATTTTATCCAGAACATGCTGTCAGCCTAATAACTGTCAACCTCTCTAGATACTGCTTACTTCAAAAATGATGCATCAACAATTTTGGTCCATACATTTTGCATTATGGATCACAGGACATGTTGTTTATGTCAGGCAGCTGAGACTCCTGACTGTACTGATGTCTGGGGAAACTGTTCAAGCACACATTAATGCAACTCAGCACGTTTTCCATCAAGTCTGTTCTTGGTGTGTTCTCTCTTTATTTGTGCTCTTATGTTGCTGCGAGCCTAGTAATAGTTTTTGGTTTATATCCCCGTGTTTTAAACTACATCAAATTACATTTCTCTTTTTGAATTTAAAGCTTACAATGGTTAAAAGAACCGCTGGACTATTTCAAACCAAGAGCAGCTATGTATCTTCTGATAGGCACTTTCATTGGCTCACCACTTAACTGAGCCATATCCACGTGTGCTGAACTCTGCTGCAGCCTCGCTCCATCTATACGGTCAAGAGCTCTCTCACTCTGGCTAAATTAGATACGAAATTCTGATCACTCACTCCAATTATTTCAATGGACAGCGGGTCACATTAGCGCTAGCAGCCAGCAGAAAGCCAGTGCGCTTTGTTGAAACTAAAAGAGTGCAGTGGAGAGATGAAGATTGATCTTTGTATGGAGGGATAAAAGAGCATAGTGATGCTGTCTTGTTTTTGTTTTTTTTAAGATCATGTTCCATCTACAATCTGAGACTCTTTTGTTACATGTCCTGTTCTGTGCAGCTATATGGAAATAGCCTGGGAATGAGACTGGTCTGGCAGATGCATCTGGTCCCCCTTCTAGTCAGACAGATTTCTAGCTGGCTTCAGATTGCCATTAACACTATGGTGAGCATAAACCTTGTCAGTAAAGGAAAGAAAAGAAAGAAACATTTAGTGAAAACAATCAAGATGGCTGCAGCTGATGAGGAACTTTCACTTGAAGCCACTATCGCATCAAATGGTAACACTCATTCACAGGTATATTGATGCCACACCATCACGGTTTATCTCTGCATGCTGTACTCCATTTACATTTGTCCGTCACTCAGTGCTAGGTCACATATTTCATTGCTTTGACTGGTTGTAGGTCTATCCAGATGCACCCAGAGGCACTTTGGTCTATGACCACTCATAACACCCAATGGAAATTTGAGAATTAACTAATTAAAGCAGTGTCAGACTAACTCACATCATGGATCTATAAAGAGAACTGGATACAGCGTTGGAGGCAGGGACACTTTCATTCTAATGGCAATTGCTCAGTGGTTCATGAAGCCAAAAAAGATTTACATCTTGGGTGTAAAATTACTGGCAACTTCCATATCAAGGGACTGTGACTTTTGCGAGCCAAGTGCCTAGCTTCCAGTTTAGCCCTCTACCAACATGAATGGAGATGAAATGATTTGATCATTTTCATCACTTCTGAAATGTTATCGGACTCAATGATGTAAATTCCAATTTTGAAATAATTCCTTTTGCCAGGGTTGTGACAAAAAAAATCATCCACTGATTTACGGACGTCTCTTTAACAATGCAAGTCTATGGGAAAAAGTCTTTTAGGGCCCAGTGGTATCACGTGACGGACCTTGAAGTTGTAACTCCACTGTTTGGCTACTATCAAAATTGGCTTCAAAGCCCGGCGCACTTCCCAGGGGCCTGACTGCAGTTCGGTTTGGTGCTGTCAGGCTCATTTTGAAGAACCTAACAATAGCAATGTTAGCCAGTTGGTTTATCTGTCTATCCAAGACTATAACACTAAGGGGCAAGGCAAAATTGAAATGGGCTTGGCTTTTCTTTGCTATAGCAATAGCATGAATGTTGATGATGTACAAAAAATGCTGCATGACAGTGTCAGCAAAAAAGACTTTGTTGCACAAATTTGCCTATCTTTGAAATTAGCTAAACTGTGACTATTTTGTTCAGTCTCTCTAATTCTTGCATTGCCCGATATCAGACAGACCTGTCAACTCGTTACACTCTGTTTCCATCTTCAGTCTGATGTTGTGTCCACTCTAACTGTTTTCCATGGGGGAAAGGGATTTGATTTTCTCTTACCAATCACTAGGGACCCACGCATCCGCCTGAATCTAATGTTCTAAGTCCATACTGATGCGTAGCCATGCCAACATACCTTTTCACTGGGGTTTTAAGAGTGGAACAGAGCAAAGCAAAACAACTACTACGTGTTGTGATTTTGAGAAGACCTGTCAATTTAGAACAGCCTCACTTGAGAGCTTGACAACATCTTGACAACAGCGCAAGTCTTGCCCATGGTGCTGATTGGCTAATCAAGTCTCTCCATGGTGCTCATTGATTTTTTTTTTTTTTTTTTTTAACTTAGAGACCACTGTTCATGTCATGATGCCAGCCAAATCAATGAACTGGAACTTGATGGAGTGGCTGGATTGAAAGGTCTGGACCCAGGCAAATTTTTCGTATAGTGGGTTGTAATGAACATAGCAGCCCTTAAGGGTTGCTAGCAACACCTAATACCATCAGTCTAGTTTATCCCCAACGAAACACAAAGGTATTGTATTCCAGCTGTGTGTTTGTGTCGAACATAACAGCAGTATGTGATGTTGAGGTAAAATTTACCAGAGTAAAGGCAACAGACAATGAAACCCGTATATATGAGATTAGTTGGGAAACATTACACAAAATACTGGGGGGATTGTCGTGTTAATATAATCAGTTCCATCAGCAGCTTGCTCGGCAGCTGAGGGCTATGGTGTGTCACTGATATGATTACCTACTCATCCAGAGCTCTGATCTCATTGTTCCCTGACATGGAGGTGACTGGATAATACCTGCATAATAATGTAGGAGTGTCCTGCAGATAAAGCTTCGGTGATTACAGTGAAAACATGGTGCATCAGAGATCAGTTGTAGAGGAGAAAAACATCTGATTCTGGGTTTACTGGACATACCAAGAGAGGGATTTCTAACAAGTTTATGAAAGAGAAGTTGCCAGTTCCGGATCCTTGGTAACAACTGGTTGGTTGACATGAATAAGCTAGAGTGTTTACACCCATAACAACTAACATTCACGCAAACAACACACCAAGATTTATATTCTCACAAAGGACCTGTTTTTAAGCTAACAGCACCAGGGGGTAGTGCTGGTCTTGGCTCTTGGTGTTGCTTAGCAACAATTGAAAACCAGTATGAAGTCTGGCATCTTTTTGCTAAAATTTGAAATATTGTTATCTTCAAAGCACCCCGCACTGTTGGAAATGCACAACAGCATGTCCTTTCTATGGCAAATATGAGATAAAGAGGTCAGCGTGGTAAAGACGGAGTCCTCACTGATGTGTAAGCTAATCATCCCAGCGGTGTTGCACAGTGGCTAATAAGAGACGACCGCAGCTCAATTGGGAAGCTTCCAGATATAAATATGCATTAGCATGGCATTGCTGAAATTAAGCATGTCCTTGGTAAATCAGCCTAAACAAAAGGGAAAGGAACACACACTGGTGAAGAAACCAAAACGGTGTCGCTTCTCTGTGCTTGTGTAACAGCCCAAATTTGCAAACATTTCTGTATTTTTAATGAGGAAAATTATAAACCCTGACCTAAATCTGATCGACATGAGCAGCTGCACATTCCTGAAAGGAGTTAAAGCCCACAAGAAAATACCCAGAAGCAACCTACCTGTCACACTCACTGGTAAAAGAGGCAGCAACAGTGACAGGTTTTTCACAGCAAAATTGCATTCGTTTGACAATGTTGTCACTGAACTGAAACCTTTCGGGAAAAGTTTCAGACAGCAGGTCCTAAAACCTGTAGCTGCATTGCTTCATCTAGACAGTCAAGTGAAGAAAATGGTAACATATATAGCATAAGGCATTCTAGTTTAATGAAAGGAGTGTTGCACTGTAATGGATCATTATAATGGTGATTTGGGGTGGTAACTCTTAAAATTCTGTATATCAGCTCTAGTTAAAATTGGACCTTTTTGTTCTCACTTACATTAGAAAGCTACATGTCCCTGTATAGTATTTCTATAATGTAAGAGTAAAAAAGTGCATAGCAGAACCTGTTTTTACCTGGTATTAGCATGCATTTCGGTAATCTGAACACAAGTGGACAGCCGGGACACATTGTCTTCCACATCTGTGTCTATCATGCATCTCCAGCTGACCATTTGTGTTCAGATTTTGTCATGTCACTCATGCTAGAAGGTCAAAGGGCACTGGACACAGCTATTACCTCATGCTCTCGCTAGCTGCTCGCTAGTCACGTTAGCAGTAGTGTCAGCAAAGCTGGAGATATCGCTGCCAGGAGAATTCAGCCAAAACAACCACCACGTCCAACACTGATGACGAAGTCCTTGTCAAGGGTGCATCACAACGCATTGGCATCTACTCACCTGAAAAAACATGTGATCAAATTGGTCCCAGACCACCTTGGAAAGTGGTTTAAGAGTTCGGATCATGATGTGTCTCATTGCTTGTTAACATTTATATTAAGTGCTATCCACTCATGATAGAATCAGATGAGATGCGTGTTAATACCAGGTGTAAACAGGCTCATTGTCTCACAAATGAAGCTTAAAGAACTTAGAGACATAACTGCACAGCTTTGTGGTTTATGGTACAGTATACTGTAGACTGATAGCATAGATAATGAGCCCTGGGCTAAATGGGGGGAAATTCTTCTCCGGGTCGTTTACACTTGCTTGCGTCTGTTTGGTGCTTCTCTGGGAACACTGAAGTGGTTCAATGAGGCGTCAGCGCTGTCAGTTCAGTGTATGCTTTCTGATTGCAAGCCGTGTGTCCTTACTCGAACCCACTGAGCAAACACTGAAAATAAAGCCCATGCATAATTGAGTCATCTGGACTGAAATAACAACTACCAATTCGGTGGAGAAAAAAAAATCCTCCAAGGTACTGTGAATGCGATCACAGAGCGTGGACAAAGGGAGATGTCATGTTGGCTCACAAAGTGATAACTCTGGCTTTGAAAACACGGTGCAGAGCAGAACTGAATTATGTTTGTGACAATTCAGTCACAGGAGAAGGTAATTAAAGCAAGGAGAAATGTGTTAAGTGTTAAATAAATATGTGAATCTCAAAAGCCTCCGGGATGGTATTCTATTACTTTGCGGCTCGGGTTTTCATTAGGAGAGCAGGGTTGATGCCCAAACAGGCGGTGGCTGATAATGCGCATTGGCACATTGGCACACAATGGCTTTGAAAATGAAACTGTCAGGCTGAGGTAGTGTGTCGATCAGTGGGAGAGAGCTTGAGTATTTCTGACTAGTCTCATCTGGTTTCTCTCCCTCTCCATCTTTGTCTCTGCCACCCTACCCTACCCCACTCCACCCCCCTCCTCAGACAGACATATTCTCATCTGCAGTCTTACTGCATTGTGTTGTGCAAGCTATAAGCTGAGGCTGCCTGAGTGTCTCCATGGACTTTTCTCTTTTGACTTGGCCTCTATTTCTCTTTTCTTGCTTTCTTGTTTCAATGCCAGGCCAGGTCCAGAGGCGGGCCTGTACTTTATTAACACAAAACATTCCACAGACCTCCATGCTCTGTTAATGTTGTGTAATACATGCAAGTCTAGCTTCTTCTGATCATGCTGCTTTGTCAATCCAATTCCCAGAATAAATGCTGACATTGTACGTTTCTGCAAACCACGTGGTTTGCAGAAACGTACAATGCCAACATATATCCTGGCTGGAAATGCAGCGATGTGTCCGTAAAAAAACAATTGCCTTTCATAGAACTTTAACTGGTGAAAATACAGCCACGGGTCATTAAAAAAACCAGCCACATTTGTTCGTTAAAAAGCTGCTGTAAACATGGTGATGAATCACTTGTTGGTCTTGAACGGTGGTCTGCAGCTTGGCAGGCATCTCCCTTAGATGATACGCCATACATCCACCATCCAAGCCACCTCCAGATGACAAAGTCAGTTCATACAGTATGTTACTCTAGGAAAGTTGATATGATACGTATGAAATGTACAAATGTAATGCATCTGTGGTTGGAAATGTACCTACATCGCGCTTACATTTTCTTCTGGCGACTGGGCTGGCATACTGGTATATGTTGCTGGTCTCATATCAATGGGATTGCCTATACTGTTCATTTGGTCTTTTAGTGGTTAGTTATTTGGCTCCACAAACGATCCTTTGCTGAACCTCATCCCCTTAATAACTATTGCTACACCTCTCAACTGTCTGGTTGATAATGATGTCTTTGGCCGCCTTGTTTAAAAAAATAAAACTGAGAAAAAGGGTCAGAAACACGCACTTGATGGCTACATATGTATTATCCTGATACAAGGCTGATGCTCACACGGCTAGTCTTTTAGATCTGTGCGTGGCTGTGCGGCCCTCCAACAAGTGAAGACTACACGGAACTGCATGAAAAAATGAGTATGATTTGTTTAAAAGTGATTAAAAATAATACCATATTGTACCAGGGTCAATGTGATGCAGCAGAGCAACCTTATGGGTGTATGTTTCACATTGAAATAAATCACTGAAACCTGTAGTTGAAACAATCCTGTTAATGAAAGTTGGGCATTTTAACATTGGTGTCTATGGGGACTGACTGGCTTCTGGAGCCAGCCTCAAGTGGCCATTCAAGGAACTGCCGTTTTTGGCGTTTACTTCATTTTTCGGCCCAGGAGGTTGCCACTTGGTATTTACATCATGCTAAAGCATCTCTCCAGCAGCTTGATGAGATGCAGAGTGTCTAGTCTGTGCTGAGCGCTGCACGTTTGACATTTTTTTGTGGTTGCCAAGAGTTGAAAAATATTCAATATTCAGAACTGGGCTCATCACTGTCACTTTTTACCCTGCCACTGAATCACAGTGGAGGATTGGCTGCACAAATACCAAAAGGACCACAGCATTGACCAACGAACAAGGTGTCAGCCCTACAATTCTGAAAGGGAGGCTTGTCAATGGAAGTTTAAATATTTCTTTAGGCTTTTTGAATTTATATAGATTTAAGCATTCATTCATTGTCTGTAATCTATTACTGCTGGAGCCTATCCCAACTGACACTGAGCAGGAGGCTCTGGACAGGTCGCCAGACTATCACAGGGCTGACAGATAGGGACAGACAACCATTCACACTCACATTCACACCTATGAGCAATTTAGAGTCCCCTGTTAACCCAAACCTGCATGTCTTTGGACTGTGGGAGGAAGCCGGAAAACCATCAGAAAACTCACACTGACACTGGGAGAAAATGCAAACTGGTGGGTTCAAACCCAAAACCTTCTCGCTGTGAGGCAATAGTGCTAACTGCTATGTAGATTTAAACAGACCCTGCTGAATAAATGTCAAACTCCAAGACTGAAGTATGTTTTCAGAAAATGTAGGCACAGCTTGATGTAGTATTTCAGCTAATACTCTGCTTCCAGATTTCAGAAGGAGTCAGCCCCACATCCAGAACTGTGATGGTATTAAACTCTTCACCATAATATAACACTATTCTGGAAGATTATACCTGCAGGCTCCAAAAAAAAAAAAAACCCTTCCCCTGGCCTTTTCAAACAAACTGTGCCTTTAAAGAGACTTGTAAGCCTGCCTCCACAGCTGTGTGATTCCGATCCGATCCATTGAGCGCGAAGAGGAAGCTGTTTGATTGTGAAGCGGGCTCCATCCATTCCCACCCTGACCACAGACATGCAGGTTACAGTGTCCTGTCTGCCTTATCTCCTGGTGCACCGGCTCGACTTCAGACCCACGAGCTCCGGCCCGGCCTCTGCTCAAGATAAAGCCCAAAATAGACCACTCTCGCTGACAGCAAGGCAGTGCTAGATAAGACTGTTGTGTCCACAGCTTTGAGCTAGAAAAGGGGAGGGGAGGAAAGGGATGGAGTGCAGGAGAGAGACAGTAAGCAGCATACTGTTGCTGTGAATGCATGGTAGGTTTTGTTCCCTGCCCTTTGACCCTCTTATTGGACCACTGATAAGCGAGGTCATGGTTATAGAAATGCACAAATCTGTTTTTCCTCTCTTTTTTCTCACAGTTGAGGTCATTGATTGTGCTTATTGACCCATGTAGTTGAAGCCCCAGCCAATTTGGTCATCATGGCTTACAGCGATAAGAAAATTACCTTGCACCGCGTGCACACCTCTGTGTGTGCATGTGCTCGTGCTCATATGTGTGCATGTCTTTTAATGGTTACGCTCGCTCCCCTATAGCTTATTATTCAGCCTCTGCCAGATGGCAAACTGCAAAAGTGCATCTAAAAAGGTTTTCCTCTGTTGGCATGCAGAAGCCAATCAATAGCTGTGTGTCTTAGTAAATTAGATCATGTAGACAAGAGGCAGTAGTCAGCAGAGCCATCCCAAAGTAACCCCTTGCCTGGTTAGTTCATTCTCCATTAGACAACAGCCCAGAGTAATTGAATTGGCCTGTACAATCTCAGGGCTTGGCCTTCGCTTTTTCGCCTTTGACAGCATATATTCAGGTCTGATAACTTTATACACCAGCCAAGGGCCAATGTATGAGTATTTTTATGTGTCTGGCAATAGTGTAGTGGGCAAGACCCTTACAAATGGAACCACAGGTAACCTATAGATTCTTGTCAGAAGCCTGCACTGTCTTCTCAGTGTCTCACAACAAAAATTTTCATGGGGAGGGGCCTGAATACAATGCTGCAAGAAAAATCAACCTTTTTAGAACCCTACTCCCAAAACCCCTTTATTCATACATGGACCCCTTTTGTGTAAAAAGTCCAATATGTAGAATTTAGGGAGACATATTGGCAGAAATGGAATATAATATCCATACATATGTTTTCATCGGTGTATAATCAGTCAAAAATAAGAATGGTTGCATTTTTGTTACCTTTGAATGAGTTGTTAATATCTACAGAGTGGGTCCTCTTCTACAAAGTCCGCCATGTTGATCTACAGTAGCCCAGAAAGGGCAAACCAAACCCTGGCCCTATAAAAGGCCATTCAACTTTTCATGTATTCACTTCAGCCACTGTAGTTCTTGGCACACAGAAGCAGTTTCATTTGGTTGCAATCTGCAACGTCACTGCTCGATGCCGCTAAATCCGACTCACTGGACCTTTAAATTATATTACAAATAAATAACAGACTTCAAACTCTCTGGGCTGCCACACTTAATAAGACATGTCTGTCTTCTCTTGTTATATGAGGTTAAATAAGTTGGTGTCGCAATGATAAGATGCAAACTAATTATCTGCTTCGAGCCAATCAATGACAATGCCAAGCGTCAGTATAGAAAGAGCGCTGTAGACGGAAAGAAAGAGGGAGAGTGGGGGAAAGAAGCACTCCCTCTTATAGAAAACTTGCACATCAAGATTTTTTTTCTTGCTGATGAAGAGTTTTAGGTCCTCTCGGTTCACATACTTATTATACACTAATATTAAGCATTCAAAGCATAGAAGGCTAATTAGGGCACCATTAATATACCCCTGTCTGCCGCCCCCCCTCCAGCCTCATTATTCCATAACTTCTGTATCTGTTGCTGGCAGACCAAAAATGCCATTTATCTTTTTTTTTTATCCATTACTGTGGTTACTCTACTGAAGTACTTAAATTTACATAATTACCGAAATACAGGACGAGCACAGGCTTGAAGCCCTTACATTGTCCTACAATAAAACGCCATTTTTTTATAACCTGTACTGCTGCATTAAGGTATATCTGCATCAAGTGGTTTTAATTCAGTCCCTGCATGTATTTATCCTGCTTTTCAGAGCTTGTAACGCAGCTAAGTAGATTTACACTTACACCAAATACCCCAAATATAGGCCTCTACAGCTTTACAATGAGCAACTCCATTAAAGCTTCAGGCAAGCAAACATAAGTCTTTGAAGAACATTTCTCATCATCTTTCCCCTCACAGACTTTCTGTCAAGCCTTCAGTCAGAAGCACATGCAATGTTTATTTTTTTTCCCACTTACTACATTAAGCCTTGTGTACTTGTAAGTTGCACTGAGGTAGGGTTGATGCGAGCTCAGATGGAAAACAAGCAAATGTTTCGTTAGGAGAAAGCATGATGAAGTATTCAGGCTGTTAGTGAACCATTACTGATGGGCCTTTCATTGTCTAGCATGCAAGCTGCATTACAACATTATATCTCAGCCCATTTCCTTCTTTAGTTTCCTTAGATTCCTCAGAGTCAAAGCAGTAATTATAATGTATAAAACTTATTTAAATGCTGGGGGGGGGGGGGGGCACATACCTCTAATATTCATAGCAAATGCAATCAAAGTCATAAATAAACTTAACAAACTACATGATAATTGCAAACAAACTACTCTATTATTGCAATGCAGTGGTTAGCATTGTCGCCTCACAGCAAGAGGGTTCCTGGTCCTAAGAGTTTGCATGTTCTCCCTGTGTCAGCATGGGTTTTCTCCAGGTACTCCAGCTTCCCACAGTCCAAAGACATGCAGGTTAATTGGTGGCTCTAAATTGGCCGTAGGTGTGAATGTGAGTGTGAATGGTTGTCCGTGTCTATGTGTCAGCCCTGTGATAGTCTGGTGACCGGTCCAGGGTGTACCCTGTCTCTCACCCAATGTCGGGATAGGCTTCAGCCCCCTTGCGACCTCTAACAGGATAAGCTGTTACGGAAAATGAATGAATGAAGCTATCATTATTGTACCAACTACCAGTTCGAGTACTATATTGTACTGCAGTTCTGCAGCACAAGCTGTTGTTGGACAGCTATGGGTAAGAACAATCAAGGTCAAAACTCTATTTCATTACTTTCTAATTTTACTCTGTAATGTGTGTTATGTAGGCTACATTCAAATTTTATGAATGGTGTTCTTCCAATGATATGCTAAATTGCTATCAGAACATTAGCTAGCTAGCATATAGAGTGCTCCAAGAGTCCTAAAACGTAAACATGAGTTACCATTTCAGCACTCCCTGTTCCCTCGTCTTGAAGTCAATGGGTTTTTTGTTAGATGCCTGAAATAAGATCTGTGGTTTACGCAAGTTTAAGAGACTTAAATGTTTTGTTCTATGACATAAAAGATGTCAGTAAATACCCCGCTTCTTCATTGTGAAGCTTCTATTAGTCTTCAAAAAGGCAGTTGCTAACAAGTCGCAAAATGGGATCATCACTCCGACATGGCTTTACAGCTGTTCTGTGGGGCAACTTTAAGACATACAACCATGGCCTGGTTTGTTTATAGCCCAACATTAGCTTATTTTCTGCAATGATCCAAAATCCAATGGAAAAATCCCATAGGCTTTTTGATGAGGGAACCAGGGCGATGCTAACTTCCACATTGAGCTGAAGAAAAATGCCATCTCTGGAGCACTCACTCAAGACATGCATGAGAAGGTGACATAGAGGTTTGCATGTTCCTACAAAAAGTACGAAATCATGAGATAGTAATATGTGTATAACCCATTACATCACATAAGAAGGCAGGTAAGGGTAGTGGAGGAGATGGAAATGAATGTAAACTTTGAAATGTGTAAACTTTGAGTCATTTTAAGGTACGTCATCAACATGTTTCTTTTCCTAAACCTAACCTACTTAACTTTGCGCTTAGTGCGTAACCTAATCTGCGAGGAACTAATTTGTAGTATATCATACGAGCCGTTGTATGAGGTTACATTGTTTTGTGTTGGAACTGTAAGTGGGGACAGGACGCTAGACCCCCCAGCAGATTAAGTCTTTGAAAATAGCAGGCAACTTTAATTTACAAAAATATTAAGAGTTGGTGTGCATCGTACTTGAAAGTAGTCTTTCATTGCTAAAGACGAATTAATAAAAGTTGCTACCTAGTGCGTCCTTGTATGCTTCTCCAGTATTTATCTAATATCCTCGTCCCCTTAGACACAAATTAGTCTATCAAAGCAGTGCAAGCATTTCACTGCACTTCTAACAACAATCCAAGAGTTGCTTCAACCCAAAACATATGGATCAGGTGACCTGTTTCTTGCTGCTATAATTGCAAAGTGAAAATTTCCATCAACATAATTGCTCCATCATGCAGCTCTAAAACGGGAACAACAAAAACTGCTGTCTCAACATGCAAACCGGGGGAAAGTATGAGCTGAGTATTTTTCTCCAGCCACTGCGAGAGTCTTTCTGCGACAAAAACAACCAGCGGTGTATGTGGCCATAATCCCATGTGACATGGGCAGTCAAGGGGAAGGGATTGGAGGGCTTGGAGAAAAAGACAGAGGATGGCAACTCTGAGTGAGAGGGAGAGAAGGACAGACAGAAAAGGAAAGAGAGACTACCCCTGTCCATGCCTTGCAGAAAGACATGTGTGTGTGTGTGTGTGTGTGTGTGTGTGTGTGTGTGTGTGTGTGTGTGTGTGTGTGTGTGGGGAATCAGGCTAATGCTCCCACTTACGTCCCCCTTTAAGAGGCCCCTGAAAAGATGGGCAGGGTACCCCGTCCCCATTACTTCTCAAAATTAATTCAATTCATTCTCTTCATTTGATCCACTTTGTTCAGTGGCAAGCCACTACCTGAACTTGCAGAGACAGTTGGCCAAACACAGATTAAAGGGGAACACCGCAAGGGAACACAGCTAATACTGGAGCTTCTCTCTGTCAGAGCGGCTGCGTGGGAGTTTGGTTTATCACGTCTGGGAAAGTGGTTCAGTGTGTTCAGACAGCAAAGTGTTGATGATGCAGCCATAGTTTGAGGTCAGGATAAGCACATACAGTATCATTTTTAATCCTTTCCAATATATCCATACAGCCCAGCTGTCATACAATACAGCTGACATGTTGAATTTGTTACATATATCAATTATAATTCACCTAGATGCTAGCTTTACAATAACAACAACACTTAGGTAGATCAAACGAACAAATGAAAACGTCATTATCATCTTTAAAACCACAGAGAATGACAAAAAAAAAAGGATTTGGGTTTTATATTGCTCTTTGCCATCCTCTTTAATTCCAATTTTCCTGTGTTCCAGTATCTACTAATCCATCTTTCTCTCCTTCTCACCCCCTATCATCCCGCTCTCCATCCGTTGCTCTCACTTGCAGTCATCCTTTATACCCTAGCCGCTCTTTTGTTTATCCCTCCATCTCTCCCTGTCCCTCTCTCCCACCATTTCTCTTTGATAATGGCGGCCTCAGCGCGGGAATCTGCCGCCATCCATTCCAAGCAGCAGGTAATGGATTGAGCGCGGGACCTGATCTGGCTATGGATGAGCCAGCCCGTAGGTGTCTGAGTGGGCGTTCAAATGGATTCGGAGAAGCTCGCCTAGAATAACACACTTTGTCACCGCGGGGTTTGTCTCCACAGATCCCCCCCCCCCACCCCCCCACCCCCACACACACACACAACGCACCCCACCCCATCCCTCCCTCCAAAGACAAAAACTCTTTAAAACAAGACAGCGGTGTGCCAACATATCGCTGCCTGGCTGGTTAAGGGACGTTTTCATACTGTCAGGATGCCTCTCCTTAGCACTCCTTAATCCTTGTAATGTTGCACAAGCACACTGCTCCACTTCTCACTCTGATCTCTGTTTTTCACAAAGGGACAAAGAAGCAGATGAAGAGGATTGTGGAACTGACGCCAGTGTCACGCTACAGCACTAATGCTGAAAATCATAAATTGTCCAAACAAGAATGTTCTCAGTGGTGATTCTGGCAGCTCATTGGTATTGTGCTCCAAGCGGTTGTGTGCTGCCACTGAGGAGCAGAGTAAATGACTCCAAAAACCACAGGGATGTTGCAATCTCCACAGAGTCCTTGCAGATACCTGGAAACCAATATAAACCAACATCTGGTAATGAATTATGGATGGAGATGAAATGCAACTTGGCCTGTCTCTCTATCAGGGATGTTATTTACAGTTCCACAGAAATATCCTTGCCATCATGGCTAGTGGAATTAGCTGCGTGACATGTGTGGCATTATAATGCTGTGATATACAGTTATGGATTATTCCCAAGCCATAAAATACATAAACTGAGATGATATGTTCTGCAGGAATATTTCTCGTCACATCTGAACATTAATAAAACACGATTACAGCCTAATATATCTCTTGCTTCATAGGTCTGTTTCCTATGCGACAGGAGCCCAGGTAATTAAAATGTGTTTATCTGTTGGAATAACCTTTGTTGCCAGAAAAATATGGCCTAGTGCCAGACTGAGAAAATATGTTTGTGAGTACTTGTGTAGATATGCGTGCATGTTTACATATTTGCATATGAGTGTGCATGCTGGCAGTGATCCCAAGTTGTGTGCATGTGCGGGAGCGTGTGTGTGTGTACAATGTGTATGTGTATGTGTGAGAGAGAGAGAGAGGGAGATGATGGAAGCGCGGTGACTCTGCCTGGAGGCAGCAGCCACCCCATTGTGGGGGTTGAACACGAGGCCAGACACCTGTTTTTCCCAAAATGAATTATGAAACGAAGCCAAGCGCGTGTTATTCTCCACACAGCTGACAAGGCCAAAGACCTGAGGAGAGACAGAATGAGGCTGGCATTACGGAGAGCGCTAAACAAGAAGATATCCACAGTAAGAAAGCATGAAGGTTATGAGTCCTTGTTTACTTTAAGAGACTCTCTCATAATGGGGAATAGAATCCTAATAGACTTTTGCATTGCGTGCCTCTCTTTGTGGCTGATGCAACTCAATTAAAATAGCTTGAGAGATCGTTCAAGTCTTATGAAATATTCATTGTTTACAGGCACTTACGTTTAGACAACTCATGGAATAAACATTATATTGAAGATGGAGCTGTTGTTTCAATATAGCATGAGTCATATGTGCTTTGTACCACGTTAAACTTTCCACAACAACCAGCTTCCAGCACAGCACGATCAATGAATCAGCATCAGTGGATTTTCCAAACTAATTTCCTTGTGGTGGAAAAACATCTAAACAACTGCAAATGTGCTCTATCAGACTGACTACTCATCCTTTCTTGTTTCACGCCACTGCATTTATTTGGCATTATCTATTTATACCTGCACCCTTCTATTTATGTTGCCGTTCTAATCTGATATATAAATTTCCGGCCTCGCTAATGTGTACAGATGCCTCACCTTGTCAGGCTGCAACTCCTAATGTAAAATTGAACCACAGCTCCTGAAATAAACAGGACAGAGAGAAAGAGAGAGAGAGAGAGAGAGAGAGAAGGAGAGAGCATTTGGCTTTTACTGCAGTGTGTGGGCAGCTGTCGACTGCACCCATGCACTAACCTGCGCCCAGCGATGTCACACACGCCACCCAACTGTTGTGTCAGTCTCCAAGATGCCACTTCATGCAGAAAGCAATTGGTCTCATGTTCAGTCTTAGGATCTGGAAAATACTCTGCAAATGTGGCGAGATAATCCCACTTATTAACTATTTATTTCTCTATATGATTGAATATAATGAGGCTGGAAAATAGGCTAATTTGCAAGGAAAATTATCTAATTTATTTAATATGCTGCATATGTTAAAGCTCTTTAAGAAACCCACACTTGATGGTACAGTAGACATACAGTACAGTATTTTGAACTGTATGCCTTTGCCTTCCATATACAGTAAGGGAACACTAATGCTGAGCGAACACCCGTGGCTTCCTTCACCTATGGACAATCAATACACAATTTAATTAAAATCTTTTCTTTAATCCTCAGTGACAAACAGCACATGGTTTATGAACACAAATACTGTAGTGTCTGTTTGATGCAAGGCTGGCTCAAATACACATGGACAAGCACAAATCTGTATGAGTATACATACGAGACTAGCCTTCCCCTAAAACACGACACAATAGGTTGTTTGCACAAGTAGCTTATTACTACCCATGTCTATGTTTATCATTAGTTGGTGACCTCTAGTGGCTGTAGGTATTGTGACAGGAGCAAAGCAGTAAGTCAGGTGACGTATAACGAGTGACAAAGTCTGTGAGGGAGGAGGTTGAGGGGATAGCTGGATAAGAGAAACACAGGACTTTAACCCAGGAGAGCGCTGTTTGTGTCCCACATAAAACGAAAAAGTCATGATGAGTTATTTCAAGTTACATTAACTGATGTAGCATCACTGTATGTTACGTTACATTTGTGATATCAGTTACAGCACATTACATACATGACATCAGGTAACATAATGTTATGTATGTGACTTTAGTTTTGTAACTAACATACTTATTTAAGTCTTAACCATTTTTTTCCCTTAACCTAACCAAGTTTTGTTGCCTAAATCTAACCAAACCGTGACGATTTCACAACATTAGCCTTGTGTTTAAAACCACTTGGGGTCAACTGGTAGAGTGTACGCCATATAGGCTAAGTCCTTTGCAGCAACTCGGTAACGATTCCAACCTGCAACCTGTTTTGCTGCGTGTCATCCATGTAAACATACACACGAACCATATACACATTTATTCACATATAAATCCCCCTCAGAGGACGCTGAGCATGAGCTGTAGCTAGCTAGCTAATTCGGTGAATTGGCTTAAAAGTTTCAGGTGATTGAAATAAAATGAATGAGTAAAACATTCCTTACAAGTCTGCTCCATCCTCCAATCTCTTGAGTGACCCAGTATTGTCCTTATGAGTAACACATGCACGCCGCTTTGACATGTTGAGAAATCCAAAGTTTGACAAAAGAGCTGCACTTAGCAACATTTGCTTTTGCAAGATATGATTGGTCAATCACAGCTCATTTTTGAAGTTTTGAAACATATTACAAAATGAAAAGGAATGTAACATTTGAGACGTATATAGGCCATTTTCCAGCGTTGCTTGTCATAGAAAGGTGATCCAAAGCCCAAAAAATGGATCCCTGAGGATGTGGGCATGGATAGATTTCCCTTTACATGGTAAGGATGTTAAGATGCATCATCAGGAGAATGTCTGCGCTTATGTGGATGAGGATGAGCACAGTATGTGACAACAGTATGGGATGTAAAACCCTTGCTGAGTTTGGGACCTTGGGGTCAATCTCGGAACCCATCGGCTATCATCTCACAATGACATAACCTCAGTGTCAAAGGCCAATACTTCAAGAGAGGTGGTGTTGCCAGCGGATATCTGGGCCACATCTTCCTTTTTCGTGCACCACTCGTTGTTTATAGTTTGTGTATCAACTTGAAAAGCTAATAAAAAGGGTAATCAATGTCAGACAATAGCTGATGGGTTCCAAGATTGCATTTCGTTGAATGCATTTCAGCTCTTTTGCTCTCCACATGGACTGTTAACCTGCAGGCAACTAAACAATGCAAACATGATTAGTCATTACTACCAAGCAGAGACCAGCCCGCTTCTATTATCAAAATCATTTAGAGATGACCTCAGGATCAGTTTACATCAAATAAATATGACGTTGAGATGAAGAATGATGATCCAGTGAGTCTACGTGTCACCACATGACAACAATCTAAGTGAAACTGGAATACACTGGTGGATTTTATCTTTAAAATGCACCGTCTACGTCCTTTGTCACTTCATGACAGGCATGCCTGATAGTGCCTGAGGTATGTCCCAAGTGTTCAGGAGGATTTTATTTTCTCGAGACATTTGTTCCATCCAGGGTATAAGGATGTCAGACTCTGAGGAAGGTTAGCGTTGTTCCTCTAAATATCATCGTTCACACCTGGAGGTCACAGGTTCTGCATTGTCTACTCAGAGCACATCAAAACGCGAGACGGCAGCTCAAAATACCATTAGCATTTCATCATTAAGTCTATTATACACGCAGGAATGTCAATTTGCATAGCTTGTCATGGCCAGCCGGAGGGTGGCGGGACGTCTGTCTGCCTCCCTGCGTATTTGTCTAAAGACAGGAAGTGGTTGACATACTCAGGAGGTGTGAATTTCCTACCCGTGATTAATTTAGCCCTTCCTGTGGCGGCTGCCTGCCACGAACATTTCCTGGGCTCAATTTAACTCTGATCAACACGCTCACAGTGAATGCCATCTGGTGATTCGATTCTGACAAATTACCCCCGTGTTGTGCTTGATAATGCCTCGAAACCAGCGTGTTTATTTACCTTTGGTGTGTTTTTTATTGTGTAAGTGGGGGGGGGTATCGACCTGACTTGCCACTGAGCTCACGGTAAAGTACAACCGGACAGACAGCGATGCTAAATAAGTTTGTCGTTCCTTGATCCATCTCCTGGAGGGATTTGTATTTTGATTTGTGTCGCTGATGGTGCTGCTCACCGGCACCTCACCTGAGGGTTTCCTCACCACAAAAGTCAGGCTGGATTGAAGTTGTGTGATGAGGAGTGGGGCTGAGTCTTCACTGGGCAAAGCCTCTAGTGTACTGTTATCTGCCTCCGCCTGTGTTGTGCAACCCCCCGCCTCCAAGCCTTCTCGCCACCAACTTCAGGCTTCCTCCCTTCTCATGTTGTGCCTTTTGAAAAACTTCGAAGTCTTTGCTTCACAGGAAAAACAGCTCAGTGGAAACATGCAAACATGCGTAGGCAGGACCGTAAGGAATGGGCTCATAAAGCACACAGTATACACACAGATGCACATGGGCTGAGTAAATTGGCAGCGGTTTGCTTTCCAGGCGAAGTTGAAATGAAAATATTCTGTGAGCATTTGTGTACAGACCACAGTAACCCCACTGAAGATAATCACCAATTGAGAAAGCAGCCACTGCCAGCATTGCTCCTGGTCTCTAACAAATACCTGTGGGGAGTTAAATTGCAATATCTTTTGCTGTAATGATAAAACATTATAGAGTGTGTGTGTGTGTGTGTAGCTGCTGTGTTCATTTTTCCACCATCCCACACTGCATACACACACACTTACACACAGGTCATGCATGGCTGGCTTCCCGCCTCTCATGCACAGGCTAAAACCTATGTTTAATTTCCATTCTCCTGCCGCATTGGCTGCCCTGTAAATTATTAATGTCCATCGGCGGCAGCGGTAGTTCGTTTTCAAAGCTCTGTATTTGTGTCGATGAAAAAAAGAAACAAACTGAGATAAGAAAGTATAAGAAGGGAGAGAGTGGGGAAGAGGAAGGCGATGTAAAGGGAGTGTGGGGAGAAAATGAAAGAGATTTGAGATTAGGGGAAAAGGGGGAGTCATCTGTGCCGTTTGTCATGCATGATAAACTAACACAGGGGACAGGAGGGGGGGAACTTCTGCTCATTTCAGCATAATACAGAGATAGGAGCAGAAGAGGGGGCAGAGTGACACAGAAAGGAAGAGGAGCGAGGTGTGATGCTGGAGGAAGACCCAAGAGGTGGTCAAACAGGGGAGCAGATCCTGACCTCCGTGTTATTAACGCCACACTCTGCTTCAGGTGGCCTCTCGCAGGTCAGGGGGGCTTTGCGCAGCGACACGACAGCCTCTCTCTCCTGCCTCCGCCACCTCTCTGAAGGTTCGCGCACGAAGGGAAATGTTATATTTAGCTGAGACCAGTATTTTGTTTGTTCACTAGAAGCAACACTGCCCTTGGAAAGCAGCCAGAACACTGCAGCATGGCCCCCTCTGCCTCCATCACTCTTGCTGTCCCTCCATGCCTCTCTTCCATTTTGCTCTCTCTGTCAACCCCCCCCCCCCCTTCCTGGTTTCTGACTCCTTCTCTCCATCCCTTTTCTTTCCTCTCTTATCCTCCTTTTTCTGTAGTAAGCACAGCTCAGCGTACAGCATAAACAAGTCCACAGCGCGTAGCCGGCAAAACAGCCTCCCCCTGCAGCACACAGGAGGAGGGGGGTTGAGATTTATCGTGACGCTGTTTGGAGACAAAAAAAATTAAAAATGAAGGATTGTCTTCTCTCCTTTGCGGGAGCACTCAGAGACAGGGAAGTGGCAGAAACTAAACAGGGTTGTTGTTTTGGTTCTACAATCAATAATCTACATGATGTGTCTATTCCACACTTGCCCGTGTCTCGAAAAACTTCAATGCAGAAGGCAATCAAAACCAGTTTTCTTTTTCTGCTGAGCTGAAAATGTTTTGCTGTTCTTGTTTTCCCCGTTTTTTTTGTGTGTGTGTTTTTTTTAAATGTTTTCCTGATTCATCACCTTGGCAACAAAGTGATCGTGATGGGAGAGTGGGAGTCGTAATTTGGAGCGCTTGGTATAAAAGCTCAACATTATAAAAGAGTGTAAATGTGTTACTGACCTATATTCTCAGCCCGCATATAGAAACCCATCCTATGAACCAGATCCCTCCTGTATCAGCCCATCCATCTGCTGTAAGTCCTTCTCCCCAGAGCCTGGTGGGAGGTAACACCGTGCTGTTTCTATGCTGTGACAGGTGGAGCCGACTGTAACTTGATTCATGGATAAATTGTCGCAAAGTGATTCTTTGTGCCTACGAACATCTCCCCCAGGTACTGTATCATGTATACGTATATATTTGTATGTGTATGAGTCTGTGTGATATTCATATGTGTGTGGGGATTTGTCTGACGGATAAATCATCAACATAATTACATTCAGAGCAACGGTTTTGAACAATGTCAGCCCCAATTACTGTAACCCTTGTGATTCACCGCGAGATCTAGGTGCAATCTACAAACAGTCACACCAAAAGCCAGGTAAAGAAACATCAAAGTAGGTCGGAAGTAACTTCAAATGTTCAACTTCATAACCTCAAAGATTCTTTGGAATACCTCAAGGCAATGTTTGTTTTTTTCAAAACACATTGCTCTTTTCATCCAGCAGAATTCCCCAAACCAGGAGAGGTAAATATGAACAGTGGAGGCATGAAATGATACTATATTGGATTTATTTGACCATTACATTTTTTATTTTCTTTTTCAACTTAGAGATGTAGCCTACTTAAGCTTTTAGGGAACTGTTTTCACTGCAGTGTTCCACATTACTCATCCTAAACAAACTGGATGCAGCTAAAAAATATGCCATGGTAATTCTAAAATACACCGAAGTGCACATCATCAGATTTCTGACGTCTAAAGGCAGTGACATCTTGTTTCATAAAGTAGTTGAAGTACAAAATAATGATCCCACAGTAGCCATTGTTGAATTAGAGGATAGTAGGCCTAATTCTGATAATAGGACTAAATTGCTATTTAATTTCACTACACTCTTTCAATTTGACATCGTTTTCATAGTAGCCATGAGTTGCAGGTATCTATCCAGCAAAAATAACTTTCAGTTCCTTAGCTTGGCTACTTTGAACATTTTAGTGTATTTAAGACCTTGTTGATATGGTATGGGGCAGATCTCTGACTACCACTGAGGGCACTGAGGTCATCTCCTCTCCTGAGATCGTCTGTATTTTGGTAGACTTTGGTGGACTGGAAGAGTTTACATTCTACAGTACAGATTTAAAAAGCATAGCATGAAATCACTGTACTTCAACCTAACTACTTTAAAGACTTTGAAACAGAAAGTAGATGTTCACGTTCGGAATTTTAGCACTATAGGAATAGGAGTAGACCTAATCTTGGAACTCATCATCCATCGGTCTGATGACCTGAAGCCAAGACTTGCTGATCCGAAGAGCAAATGTGACGAAACCACTGCTTTCTGAAGAGTAAAAAGGTTACAAGACGTTGCTGCATGCCAATGTGTAGGACTTTAAGGAACTGTGTGCGACATTCAGAGCATTAATCTAAAGGCAAACCACCATCTGCTATGTAAAGATAGAGTTGGAGTAATAGCATACTGAGCAGAGAATGAAGCCATGCTACCTCTATGTCTGTTGTAATCCTAGCTTCTCTGTTATTTGTTGTGGAAGATGTTTCAGCCATGCTATATGTGTGTGCCCACTGGCCAGCTAATCCCAGCTACTCTGCACTGTGCTCTTAAGGTGATTACTGCTGATCTTGGGACAGTGGCATTGTGGAAACACCTATAACTCTTCAGTTTTGCCCCAGGTTAACAATGTTAGCTTGACAGCAATGTTGCCATTGTTAGCGCTGTTTTTTTATTTGTTACTTAAGTTTTTTGGGGGGCTTTTATCACCTTTAGAACAGCTGAAGAGTGACAGGAAAGGGGCAGAGAGAATTGGGACGGCACACAGCAAGGGGCCACAGGTTGGAATCGAACAAAGACTTAGCCAACATAGGGCGGACACTTAAGTGCTGTTCATTGAGTAGGTATTGTTAGCTGCTAGCCACCAGCTCAGCCAACTCCATGTGCAGGCTATACCCGCATACTCGCACCCCAGACTCTGAATCATAGATATGTCACATACAACTCTTTTAATCATGGACCATATAAAAGATGGATGACATGTCTCCACTTTCTCCCACTGTATAAACATAAAACCCGGATACAGCTAATGGACTTGCACTTGTATGGTGCCTTTCTACTCTTCTACTCCAAACTACTCAAAGCAATTTTACATCGTGAGTCACATTCACCCATTAACACACTGGTGGCCAAAGCTACCACTTAAGGTGCCACCTTGCAGACTAGAGCAGCCACGAATCCAACTGCTGATCTTCCAATTAGTGGATGCTGGGCTCTACCTCCTGAGCAACAGCTGCCCCAAACGGGCACCGCCATCTCGTGCTGGTGATGTCATTTGGAGCCAGATTCTGCACAGTTGTGGGGATGGAGCTGTGCTATGGGGATCTTGACCATACATTCGCCTGCCTTAACTGCAAGTTAATCCCCGCTTTCAATCATGATGTCACATCCCTTTTTTTCAACAAATTATAACCAAACTCATGGCATGTACTTTAATTTTTTTTTTAGATTAGCCCATGTCCTATCTGTTCACATGGACTGGGAGGGGTTTATGACCTTTATTCTGCACCAGGGGGCAATCAAGATGTCTTTGCTTCCCTTTTGGGGAGCAATCATGTCATCCATCTTTATATAAACTCTATGGACTTAGCATGGGTATTTTGACTCTGATTATTTGCTGCTGGCTATACTGCCTTGAGATGTAAAGAAATTCAGAAAAAGCTAGAAAAGCTGACGTAATGTACGTCTACCAGGTTAGACATTCTACCAGGTTAGCTAGGGGTCGCCCCAAACAGCAACATTTCAAGTCACAGCAATGAAAAACAGTTGAGCATGATCCTGCATCAAGTGTCAGGTGTGTGTATCAGGTGTGTCTATGATGAACCCTGCACCCTTTGCCTACCTATAGTAATCAACATACACTACCGAAAAAGGTCATCTAAAATATTTTCAGCTAAGTATTTCCAGCCGCGTGATGTGTAATTATACTTGACAGCAGAACATACCTGAACTGTCTTGTGAGTGCCAAAGTGTGGGACAAGGTCATATACAGTAGATGCATTATGGCTTTCTCATCCTGAACCCACACTGGGATTAATGTTAAAGCCCTGTCAAACAGGATCCTCCACATTCCAGAAATGTCAAATGATGACTCTTCATAAATATTTTCTCAAAAAGGACATGCAGCTCCTTGCATTGGAACCTCATTTGCATTCGATGCTGCACATCAGCAGACAGCACTGTATCCTCGGGCTCATCAGAGCAATCTGCCACCGCTGTTCCCTAATGACACCCAAGCACAATTAGGAATAAATGTTTGCAACAGCAAGACACTGTTTGAGCACACAAGGTTGATAATGCCCAAATTACATGGACATAAAGGCACCCACACATGCTCAAACATGCAACACACACATCAGCAAAACAGTGACTGGTCTGGAATCGGTCAAATCACATCAGATGCAGTCCCCTCAGTGGGAGAGTCAATGATGCTGCTGCTTGGTGAACAAATAAAACAGTCATCAGGAGAAAGGTACTGTGGGAGAAACGGACACATTTCTCTGTAGCAAGCAAGTCAGACTATTTGCTGTCCACACACAAACTGAATATTCTTTTTGTTAAACTGAGTGATGAGAATTTGATTTCACTTCCAATCTCTGGCAGGATCTTGTGTGTTTTTTAACAGCACACATAACACAGTGTCAGTCCCACATGTTAGTCACACAAAATCGTTGGAAAGGGAGCCAGCAAAAAGATTTGTCACCATTTCCATCCTGTTCCCTACTATCACTATTACTGAACATTTTCTGAACAGTTGGTAATTGAGTTTGGTGGACTCATGGCCTCCAGTGTGCTCTCAATAGATGCTGTCCAAAACCATTATTCAGATTTTCTGGAAATGAACCATCTATGAACTACATTGCCGAGGGATAAAAAAAATAAAATAAAAAAAGTCAAAGCTTTTAAGGAAATTCCTCCCTCCCTCTCCTTCCTCTCTCTTCCTCTTTTGGTTTCTTTTCAGAGAAAAAAGGGGCTGGCCTCGACCTACGAGCTGCAAGCTTTGTAGTTCGGTGGTGGTATAATGCTGCAGAGCCAACAGAATTTCACAGTGTCACTTTAACCCAAATGTTTTTTGTTCTGCTGAACTCTGCCTGGGCGTGCTGAGTTATTTCCTCTCTCTCAACCCCGGGGCACTGGCCGGCACTAAAGCAAATAGAAAGTCGAAAACTAGATGTGACTGAGATGGCAGAGCACTGCAGGCATGGCAGAAGATGAATACATACACAGGTTAAAATTCGTTTTTCTTACCTTGAGACCATTGTGGAAGCAATGAATGTCCCTAATCTTTTATAATTATCGGCAACTCTCCTTCCTTGTTTAACATCTAAACAGTCATACACTACCATATACATTTTCACCTCACTGATCACTTTCATTTAAATGGATAGTTCTACATTTTGAGTAATATGTGTCATTGTTTTCTTGCAGAGACTAAAATGAGATGATCAGGATCAGGAGCCAGAGCCTTCAGCTATCAGGCTCCTCTCCTGTGGAATCATCTTCCTGTTACGGTCCGGGAGGCAGACACCGTCTCCACATTTAAGACTAGACTTAAGACTTTCCTCTTTGATAAAGCTTATAGTTAGGGCTGGCTCAGGCTTGCCCTGTACCAGCCCCTAGTTAGGCTGACTTAGGCCTAGTCTGCCGGAGGACCCCCCTATAATACACCGGGCACCTTCTCTTCTTCTTCTTCTTCTTCTCTCTCTCTCTCTCTCTCTCTCTCTCTCTCGTATTCTATTACTGCATCTCGCTAACTCAGCCATTCTGGATGTCACTAACTCGGCTTCTTCTCCGGAGCCTTTGTGCTCCACTGTCTCTCAGATTAACTCATATCGCAGCGGTGCCTGGACAGCGTGACGTGTGTGGTTGTGCTGCTGCCGTGGTCCTGCCAGATGCCTCCTGCTGCTGCTGCCATCATTAGTCATTAGTCATACTTCTACTGTTATTATACACGACTATTGTCACACATGTATACTGCCAGATATTAATATATACTTTCAACATATTGTACCACAGTAGCCAGAACTATAACTATAATATTATTACTTTCAATAATGTTGTTGTAAGCTACTGTCATTACCTGCATCTCTCTCTCTCTCTCTCTGTCTCATTGTGTCATACAGATTACTGTTAATTTATTATGCTGATCTGTTCTGTACATCTATTGCACGTCTGTCCGTCCTGGAAGAGGGATCCCTCCTCAGTTGCTCTTCCTGAGGTTTCTACCGTTTTTTTTCCCCGTTAAAGGGGGGGTTTTTTTGGGGAGTTTTTCCTTATCCGCTGCGAGGGTCATAAGGACAGAGGGATGTTGTATGCTGTAAAGCCCTGTGAGGCAAATTGTGATTTGTGATATTGGGCTGTATAAATAAAATTGATTGATTAATTGATTGATTGATTGATTGATGGATGATCAATACCACTCTCATGTCTATACTTAAAATATCAGGCTAAAGCCAGCTGGTTAGCTTAGCTTAGCATAAAAACTGGAAGCAGCTATCACGATGCATAAAGTGACTACATGTAAATGGGGTCTAACTATAGACGGTATGAAATAATGGACGTAGCCAATGTGACATCACCCATTATTTTGTGGATGCCTGCTCTGAAGCCTTGAGTCTGCCATTTTGGCCATTGTCACCCTGAATTTGCGGAGCCAGAATTGACCATATTTTGACAAGAGGGTGGAAATAACTCAATCACTAGTTGCTAGCTTGGTTAGCACAGCCCCTCCAGGAAGTGCACCAGACTTTGAAGCCAGTTTTCGTAGTGGTCAAACAGTGGTACTGTAGTTTCTAGGGTCTGTGCCCTGTGGCCCAAAAATACTTTTTCCCATTGACTTTGATGGTGAGATATCTGCAAATGAGTGGATACATTTTTTTAATGTCACAACCCCCCGCAAAATGACTCATATCACTATCAGGATTTGACTCATTTGGTCTGATAGCATTTCAGAAGTCTAGAAATCATTTTATCCCCACTGAATTAAGCAGAGCATTAAACTGAAAGTTAGCTGTTTGGGCGGCAGAAGTAACATGCTCGGCCATACCCAGTCATTCTCAGCACCTGTAAGTCTCTAGTATGCCTACTCTATGGGCCACACAGTGCGAAAGTAGTGCCGATCATTCCTGGATCATCCGGGTAATTTTGTATGCAGCAACTGAACCATTTTGGCTTCATGCACCACTGAGCAACTCATGGGAATGAATGGAGCCCCGCCACCAATGCTGTATCCAGGTATCTTAATACATCCGTGGGTTAGCACAGTACATTTACAGCATTTGTTAGCTGTGACAATACTAATGCTAATTTTTACTAGCAAAAACAGGCTTTAAACCATCAAACTAAATGTACTTGCCGGAAAAACTGAACATCTGACTCCTTAAGGGTACTTTTGCCACAAACAAACACTTTTAGGCTACCAAAATATAACAAACAACTTTATGAACTGAAAACACACTGAAATAGTGACAGCTATGACAACGCCTATAGTCTGTGAATCTGGGGTTACACCGTGGTTAAATTAGCTGACCTACATTCTCACAGTGGTAGCAACTTGTCAACAGATGGCACCCACCTGTCACTCAAAGCGTCCATGCACATAATTATGTGAAACTTTAAGCCTTATATATAAATATTTATCCCCTGCACAGTTGTCATTAATTGGTAAATTACCTATAGAGACCAAAAACATTTTGTTTTTTTTGTACCAGGCTGTAAACATGCCCATTTCTGCTGTAACACTGGGCATTTTAATAGGGTGTCTATGGTTACTGACTCACGTCTGGAGCTAGCCTTGAAGTGGCCATTTAAGGAACTGCAGTTTTTAGCACTTTGGCATTGGCTTCATTTTTCAGCTCTGTAGGTTGCTGCTTGGGTCTAACTCTCAGGAATTTCCCAAAATGCTAATTTATACTTTGAATACAATACAGCTACTTAAACTGGGTCACAAGCCTTTGAAAACAGTCCTTGATTTACAACCAAGGTCTCACCTTTGGGTTTGTTGCTCATTGTGGTGTGGTTGTGGATTTTGTACATAGTGTAAAAACAAATGATGTTTTCTTTTTCACTGCAACTATGGGAAGCAAGATTTGGCATGACAACATTATGGCGGAGGGGAAAAAACACAGAGAGCAGAACTGCCGCATCCTTTATGTCCGGGCTGCCTTCAGCTGGCTCTGAGGTCTACGACCTAAACATGCTTATCGCAGTCAACAGACAGAAAAGACTGTGACACATGCTTTTGTCTCAACCCACGTCCACCACTCCCACCTCTCTTTCCTTCCAACCCCCCCCCCCCCCCCCCCTTGCGCCCCCCTTTTGAATTCTCTTCTATTATCACGGATGCTTCCAGAACAAACAAACGGGTATCCACCAATTAGTGCTGTCATCCCACACCCTCTGTGAACCGTTCTGTTTGCTAGAAAATATATCTGCTTTAACGACAAGACAAGAAAGGGCTGCCATACTGGAGCCACATCCACTGCAAATGCCCCAGTTCAGAACATCAGCATTATAACATAGCCTGGGAAAGCTTCCAGTGGTACGGCCCACGTCGTTACTGAAGCTAAACGAGAGCTTCGCAGCCATGATGGGAGGCTTTCAGGCAGTCAGAGCTAAGCGGTCTGGCTTGCGCACTCGGGTAGTTGTTTGTTAGTTTGCCTGCTACAGTCTGGTCCAGCTACATCACTGCAGAGTGCTTGCCCCGAGACCAACTTAATGCAGCCTTCTGCAGTCTGAAGCATGCAGTACATCCTCTCTAGCATCATCCTTTCCTCCCTTCTGCCTCTCTCAGTCCATTGCACACACACACACAGCTTTTAGAGTTATAAAGATTTAATGTAAATCATCCACAAACTGAGTTGTGTAAATCCAAGAACCTGGGAATGCACAAGAAGGGGATTTATCCAACTTTTCCTGCATGTACAGACAGAAAGAGTAAAGCTGGGTGTCAAGTGAGGCCCGTATCTCTCTCTGCAAATATGATTAATGAGCTTATGCTGATTTCCATACATTTGTTAAACGTATGGCTCACTGTGCGTTGTCATCATTAACAAAGTCTTGGCGTGACACCTAATGAACAAGTCAAGACTTCCTGTCCTCCCCCTAAATGAAGATGTATCATCACATATGGAAGGGAAACGCAGGTTCAAAACCTTATCTGGCTGCTTTCCTCTAACACACTTATCAGGCATGCCACAGTGCTGTCTTCCCACAATCTGGAAAGGAAAGCAACTGTTTTGGAGATGAACTGCTAAAAAAAGAGCAGTTAATTTTGCAACATTATGCAAAAAAATTAGATCATTTGAATTATTTTGATGCTTTGTATCAATTTCTAAAAGCAAATGTGACTTTATCTTTTCAGATTTTCCTGTTTCGGACTGGAACATGTACACTGAATGTACACATCTAACCATGCTGAGGTTTTTATAATAGTCTCCAACATGTTGATTGATGACTCCTGAGCATAAACCTGCATTGTAGCTGACTTGCAGCATTGCCTTACATACAGTAGTAGTTTGAGTTGTTTATGACTACCAGCTGGTATATCTGCACTGGGACAGTTGGTCTATTTATCACAATCTGAATGCACACAACAGAAAGGAAGTGGTTAATCATAATGAAGTGTGTAGACATAAAGTAAGAGACTGCAAATTTATTGTGGAAAAACATGCAGAAACTATATAAAACTGTTGAATGTGGTGGTGGTGGTGGCGGCAGCAGCAGCAGCAGCAGCAGGGTAGCGGTGATAGTCGGGTGGCTCGGGGGGGTTCCAGGGGATGGCATAAATTTTTTGCTGTATTTTGTCAAAGTCCCACAGTGTCAGCCCACCCACAGGCGAGTAAACAATCTTCGGGCATTTTGAGGTAATTATAATACTATTAGTACCATAACAATCTGGTGTGAATCTGTGCAGCAGCTACATCAGAAGTGACAGAGAGCAGATGACCATTAGCAGTTGTCAGTTCTAATGCAGTGGAGATCAGAACAATGTCTCAACAATGCCATGTGGCATCCTGTCCTCATCTTTGTCCTGCTTCTCTAGCACCTTATAAATGAAAAAGAGAACACCAGCTTTGAAGTAGTCACTGTTTATGCAATAACCAAAAAAACTGTGTTGTAACTGTTTTTGTTTAAAATGGCCATACCAGTAATCAAATGTGCTGAACTGGTAGTAATCCATGTTTTTTCCTCTCAGCCTCCTCTTCATCTTAGTCTCATTTTTATCGCTGTCAGAGCTGGGCTTTACTGCTTCCCTGCTATATCTCCTCTTCAGTCCTTTGTCACCTCCCATCACGCTTCATTTCCCTCTTGATAGCCCCTACACACACACTCCTCTGCATCTAAGTAATCCACTGTCGAAGTCATTGGCTGTATTAGAAAACGCCTACTTTATACTTCTGATAAACGCATTATGAGTGGTATGCAGTATGAAACTGTAAAATCAATTTATTTTGCAGCATGCTAGGCCAGGCTGTGGAAAAAAATTGCATGGCTAATAGCAAACCGCTGCTACTGTATAGTGGTGGTTCACTAGTGGATAAGGGCTTTTGTGTGCTGCTCTGGCCCTAATAACATTATGTTAGATTTGAATTATGTACGTCATGCTGTTTTCTTATTTACAGCTTGCCCAGGTTAACATTGCTGTCTTTGGGATATCAAAGTAGCTTAAAAATTACAGCTTTGTTATATGTAGTAGGACAAAGCAGTTATACTTTTGTTACAGACAGGCTGTAGCTTCGTCACAGTTGTGAACTGTTCTCCTTACACAAAATTAAGTAAGAATAAAATGTTAGCTGTTGCGATCATTCCAGCATTTTGTATTGTGGGACACAGTAGGCAAGGTAGAGTGGTCGAATCAGTATGGCATGTGGGTATTTTTGGCATACTGCAGATTTTGCTTTTGGTTCCATACTGTATACTACATGCTACATTTTGCCAAAACCACTCCTACTGCCAGTATAGTAGGCTGTTTAGAATATAGCCATGGTCTCTGTTGATGCTGGGGTAATTCGTTACTTCATCCAAGACCCTAAACGTATCCTTATACAACGGTTCGTATGATATCCTCTGAAAATGCACACTCAGTGGTTCGAATGGTATCTATTAATTAATGCCCATGAATTACTTAATGTACTTAATGTAAAGTTACGTAGGTTAGGTTTAGGAATAGAAACATAGTGACAATGTACCTTAAAATAACTCAAGAGTTCATTCAAAGTTTACACAGTTCCGACCTCCGGTGTCTTGGGGAAAGTCCTCTGATTTATGATCCATCTACTACCCCAACCTGACTTTTATGAGGACCGCTTCCATCCTTACTCCCATCAGTGCACTGGTCATGTAATCACAGCCTTCCCAAATACATGGATTACACACCAATCACCGGCTCATGATTGCGTAGGTTATGTACAAATTTTGGTGCATTACTTTTTGTGGGAAGATATACAAACAGTGCATTACACAGCCTAAGAGCCTCTTGGATACTTGCATAAAGGGCACACATTTTTGAGCTGTTTACTCCTTCAGATATTCTCCCAAACACCTGTATGGTAGACTCAAAATATACTTTAAGAAAAATTCATTCTTAAGGTCCTAGCAACACATGGAAGGTCTTTTTTGTTCTCACGTAAGCCAGTTGCAAAAGCACACCAGCAAGACATCCGGCTCCCTCCATGTCTCTGTGTGTTTTTCCTGGGCACTGCATATAATCATGACTTATCAGAAGCCCCACATTCCAAATTATGAGTGAAAGTGCCAGCGCCCCGGCCCCCTCGCTCCACAGCAACTAAATCACCTAATTTCAATATCCCACCACAAGAAAGAGCACAGCTTGACAGTCTCGGACAGTTCTTTATTGGTAACTGGGGCACTGCGGGGGGAGAAAAAGTGCATTTCTCCCAGCCATCTGTGGGTGAGTCATGACCAGAGTACATTACAGATTGATATGTCATTATCAAACACTGGCCTTCTGGCTGTGAAGAAGAGAGGGACAGACGGATGGGTGCCAGGGATGGAGAGTAGAAACTGGGATGAAGGATGACGGAGGAGGAGAGGGCAGTGGGATAGATGAGAAAGCACAGAGGGGAAAAAGGAAAAGATGAGCCTCGGTAGAAAAATATAAAGTTGCCAGAGTTTGGTATCAGGACCCGAATGTTGGCAACAAGGTATCGTTTGAATTTTTTTTTTATACCTGTGCTAATACTGAATAACTTTTCTCAATAGCTTTTCTGAAATGCTTTTTTTTCTCTACTCATTATAAATTACTAATTGGAAAAGCAATTAATTATAACTCAGCAGCAAAGGTAATTAGTTAACACAACATGACTTATCACATTAATTTTTTAACTCAGCACAGCTCTATCAAAGGACCCAATGCCCATGCCTTTTCCACAGAGGACATTTTTACTTGCCTTCCGTAGCAAAAGCACAGGTGTTACTAATAACATTAATGATGACTCAGTTTGATTAAAGTAGCCCCTGAAACCAAAGCAATACTTAAATGGAACTGAGCCATCATTAATTTAATAATTTACATCTGTGCTTTTCCCTGCCTTGCCATGTCAAAATGTATTCAGTGAAACCGGCCTACTCCTAAAGCCTCATTTTGCTCCCTTTGCATACAAAATAGATGTCTGTTTCAAACATTGTAAACGTCACTGTCCTCATACTTCCATTGGTTCTTTATAATGGCATAGATACTATACTTGGCACCAGAGGACAAAGTCAAAAGGTTCTGACAACAATAAACTACAGTAGGTGATGGTGTAGGAGGTCGGAATATTTTACCTTTTAATGGAGGCAGTGTTGTAGCGGTGCTCAGCGGTGGTCTGTGGGGCCATTATTTACATGCATCCCGACAAATGGTAAGAGGATTCTTTTTACTATCTCACTGATTTGTTCCGTTCAACTGTTATTTAAATTTCTTTGTTGTCTCCTACAGTTGTATTCCACTTGAACTACACTGCCTCCACTATCTCCAGTGGCACTGCTCCATTTTGTCCGTATCTGTAAGCTTTCAGAAAATACGGACAAAAGGTAAGTAGAGCACTAACAGAGGGCTACGTCTGTCTTTGTCTTTGTATCAAGCATTGAGCATAAATGAGCCCTAAGCCTTAAATTCTGTATTTTACACATGCAGTAATAATAAAACGACACATTGCACTTAAACAAGCAGTTAGCCCACAGTTTTAAAAACTTGCGTTAGCTTAGCCACGGTGACTGCATGCAGCACGTCCAGAAGTCTTGTTGTCACACAGAAGCTGCATGGTTCATACACTCTCAAACTCTAACAATAGAAAGCCGGTTAAAAGACACAACATGTCAATTAGACCTTTTGGAGCAATAGGGAGGTGCATCTTTTGATGCTAAACATCAACAACTAACTAACTAACTAACTAACTATCTAACTAAGCTAACACATACCGTACAAGTTCCTGCACTTACTGCATGGAGATATGAACTCTTCGTCAAACTTTTGGTAGAAAACCCCCAAATGTCAAAGTAATGAAGCATCATAGGAGTGGAAACTGTAATGTAACCACTGTATTTTATATTGTAATCCCCTTACGCCAATGAATGACACCATTGTCAAATGAAAGGTTGCAAAGTAATGCCCAACTAGAAAATAGTTTAGTATTTAGTTTTGAAAGTCTGAACCAAGGTTTGCATATCAAGGCTCTCTAAGTCTTCATAAGCTTGAGAAGTTTTTGTCACATACAGCTAACATCTCCTCACGATCGCGGTGCCCAGAGAGGCAGTTAGAGCTACAGGCTACAATGACGTTTTTCCAAACAGCTTTTTATGTCGGGGCTTCAGGACACTTGGATCACTACAGACGAGCAGTATGAAGATATTTTGTGATGTACCTTGCAGTTACATTGTGTACAGTTTATCCAGTTAGCTTTGGTTTCACGTTGCAGTTATGTGAGCGCACTAAAGAACTATACATGATATAGGTCCTGTCCTTATCACCTCGCATCTCTATACTCAACATTGACTGGTTTGTAGCTGGATTACCCCATCCTCTCATATTCTCTCTCTCTCTCTCTCTCTCTCTCTCTCTCTCTCTCTCTCTCACATCCTTTCTGAAATTAATTGACAAGAGTCAGAGTTTTTGTGAGTTTACCTGTACATTAGCCTACATTTACTACCACTTAATAACTATACTGCTCCAATTGCTGTCTGCTCTGAGTGTAGCCACAATCATTTTCTCTGTCGTTAGACCACACACTACGCACTACTCTTATCACTTGACGATAGCCTCCCGAAATTTCCTGTAATAGGTCAGAAAGTCCAAACCATCCAAAAATGTTCTCACCCCAGAAATGAACCAAAACATGATTCAGTTGGATCCAGGCCAAGTCCACCTCTTCACTGGACCAAGGTTTAGCTGTTTGGTTCAGATTGTGGTCTGCGTGAGGTTTCACCTGGAATATTGATTTGGCTCAAACTAAAACATCCAAAGGTCCAGACCAAATGAGTGAGATGTGAAATGGCCCCAAGACCAAATTTTTTTCTGAACTTTTACAGTTTTTGATGTCCATTTCAGTCAGTGCGCAAAAACATGTTGACGGTTGAAACCTAACACCTTGAGGCAGCTGCAGGGCCCTTGGCCATTTGTTTCCAATTAAAAAAGGTTTCATCAAAATTAAAAAATTAAATGATGCTTTGTTCATACACTTGCTCCTAATTCATTAGTCAACAATTTGCCAATGAAGCAGCACAGTATAATGCTTATGTTCCTTTTTTCATGGGGCAAACTTGTGAATCTCACCGTTACTGGTTCATTATACAGAATGGAAGCTCCTCGTAAAAAGGGAGAAAGCCAGGGTCTGAATAAACACTGTGCTGTTTTACGACTGAAACTCTGCAGCAGATGAACCGTGCCAGTGATAGCTCTGCCGGGAAATGGAGATACGGAGAGAAAAGGGAAACAAAACAGTACTGAATAATAGCAAGGCTTGATTTTACTGTGTTTCACCCTCTAACCCCTCCAGAAAAGACTTTTCACAATGGGCTGTTAATGCCACCTCTCCCTCTCTCTCGAAGCCCCCCCAAGCAATTTCTGTGCAGACACATATTTGGTTTGTGCTTTTTTTCTGAATGCTCCGACTCAGCAATAGAGTAGAATGTAATATTCAAAGTACCTTCAGTACGTGAGGTAATACACCAAGCGTTCTATTTTAACTGCAGTTTCTTATTTGCTCACTGGGGTTGAACTTTGTAATAAATCCTCATATAGCTTCGGGGCTTGTCATATATTTTTCTTTCATTTCTTTACTTTTCATTTCTTCCAGACGCCCCCATCCCTCTCTTTCTCTCACACTCTGGCAAAATCCCTGCTCTCTTTCAAGTGTTCTCCTAATCTAGTCTAAGAGAAGTGATCTCTCAGGTTGACACAAAAAAACGTTTCTTCTTTTCTCTCCATCCTCCTCCTCACCCTTCTCTCCTCCTCCTCCAGCTTTTTTTATTCCCTGATCCACCTCTTGTTATTAGGCTGAGAGCTCACGATGACTAAAACACATGCTTAATCAAACAAGATCACAACAGCTGTTTCAGGAAGGGGTTTTTTTTTCGTGATAGAAGGTTGCCGTGGCGACGGCTCGACATGTCACTTGCTCTCTCCCTCTCTGTCTCTCTGCGATGATTGGCGTTCCTTTTCTAATGCCACTCGAAGCTTGGAAAAGAGAATGACTCAGGACAATTTCATGTGTCACTGCAAATGGCTCTGACAGCACATCTGAGCATTTTATGATGTGCTGTTGACTCAGAGAAAAGGAGGTCGCACAACGGTCCCGTGTAGGCCCTTAAATTATGCATACAGTACCTGCATGAATGCATACAATCGACAAATATTACTTTAATCTAAAATGATGATGACAGTGGCACTGATGGCTCAATGAAAGGGCGCTTTTTAAATTTATGTGGCAATGATTCAATCCTAAAAATGCGTAGGGAAGTGAAAGAGCATAAAAATATCTTGCGTTTGTTTACAACCTGGCATTGTCTATCTGCAAATGATAGCACCATACTGTGTCAGACAGCTCACATCTAGTAATTTGACGACTTTAAAATGTGAGTCCTCTTATGAAATAATTACACTCTCTAGCCCGTTGCCAAGCCTAATTATCTTATTTAGCATTCCCTCTGAATCTTCATGATGTAAGGGCAGCCTACATAGAGCAGTAAGCATTTTGGTCTTGATGTTTATAATGAGTTTCCACAAAAAGTGGAAAATTATGCACTATACGCACATGTTGGAATATTTAGACTCAGCAAAGGGGCCTGAACTCCCTTGATATAAGTCAACTAACATTAATCTTGTTTTTAAAAGTAACTGCTTGCTGGCATGTCAGCTACAAGGTTCAAGCAAAGCACATGTCTGAATTTCAGAGCCAATAAAAAGCTCATTTTCTGTAGCACTTTAGGATCAGAGGAACATTGATGGAAAAGCTGATGGAACATATTAATCCCACATAGCTTTTGAGCAAATGACTATTATTTGCTGTTTCTTTTTTTATTTCAAATTGCTTGATATATCTTGATATTAGTTTCCTGCCAGTGTGTTGTAGCCGAGTGAGCAAGTGAGGTGCATATTTGGTTGTCAGCCTCTGCTGTCAGTACGGCTGACATTCAGTACATAAAGCAATACATTTACCAGGAGTGATTCTACCCGACATAAAATGTGGTGTTTTTAGGACTGACTTTTATTAGATTGCTGAAATGCTTGACATCTAGCTATCAGTCAGTATCCAGTAACCTTTTGCACTTTTTCTGTGAATATTAAAAGATTCTGAATGTTAAGAAAGTACGAAAATATACACTAGCAAGTCAGTTAAACTTCAGGGATATCAGTCTGTTTATTTAGGAAGCACAAGTGATTGTGAATCAGTTTCACCTGCTTTAGTGCAAATAAAAGTGAAGACAGGTGCAATGGAGAGGCAAGACAACCTCCAAAAAAGGGAATGGTTTTACATGTGTGGCCACAGACAGTAGCTCTCTCCTTATCCTTCCTGACTCATTCTTCTCTGCTTTATGTTCTGCTATTGTCCTTGTCACTACTGGTAGCATGAGGCAGTACCTGCAGCCCAATCAGGTTGCACAGGTAGTCCAGATCTTCCAGGATGGCACATCCATATGTGCAGTCACAACAAGGTTTGCTGTGTCTCCCAGCACAGTCTCAAGAGCACGGAGGAGATACCAGGAGACCAGCCATTACACAAAGAGAGCTGGACTGGGCTGTAGAAGGGCATTAACCCAGCAGCAGGACCGGTATGTGCTCCTTTGTGTGAGGAGGAACAAGAGGAGCACTGCCAGAGCCCCACAAAATGACCTCCAGCAGGCTACTGGTGTGCATGTTTCTGACCAAATTGTCAGAAACAGACTCTAGGCATGAGGGCCTGACGTTCTAGTGGGACCTGTGCTCACAGCCCAGCACCTTGCAGCTCGATTGGCATTCACCAGAGAACACCAGAATTAGCAGGTCCACCACTGGCGCCCTGTTCTCTTCACAGATGAGAGCATATTCACACTGAGCATGTGTGACAGATGTGGAAGAGTCTGGAGACGCTGTGGTGAACGTTATGCTGCCTGTAACATCATCCAACATGGTTTGGTGGTGGGTCGTACAGACCTCCATGTCACAGCCAACAGTACTCTGCTGTTAGGTGCCAGGATGAAATCCTCAAAGCGATTGTCAGACCTTACGCTGGTGCAGTGGGCCCTGGGTTGCTCCTGGACAGTGCCTGGCCTCATGTGGCCAGAGTGTGTAGGCAGTTTCTGGATGATGAAGGCATTGATGCCATTGACTACCCACTCATTCCCCTGACCTAAATCCAATTGAGTTCCCCCAGGGACACCATCCACCTCACATCAGGAGCATGCCAAGATGTAATCAGGAGTGAATACAGGCACGCGGGGGCCATACACACTACTGAGTCACATTATGAGTTGCCATGATAAAATTCACACAAGTTGGATCAGCCTGTGATTTCAATTCTTTTTAGTTTTATTTTCAATGTGATTTTGAATCCAGCCCTCATTTTTTTGATGATTTTGGTTTCCACTTACCATTGTTATGTCATTTTGTTCTCAACAAATTATACAATGTACATCAGTAAAGATTTTCAACTTGAATAATTTGTTCATCAAGATCTGGTGTGTCATTTAAGTGTTCCCTTAATTTTTTTGAGCAGTGTATATTGTAGTTGGGTAACATATTGGTGTAATATAACAAAGTGGCAACCTCCAGAACTGAAAAAAGAAGCCAATGTTGAAGTGGAAAGGGGGTCATCCCTAAATTCCCAGGGTCCGATGTCTTTTGATGTCATTGTCAGACAGTGACAGTTGACTGACTGTGAGAGGCTGCCTTCACAGTTCAAATTACAAAGAACAAATGGATATGGAAGTTTCAAATGCAGTTTGAATGAAAAAATCCATTCAGCCATTGTGGAGATATCAATGTCTAAAATCTAGTCTTGCTCACAAATCTGAGGGCATAGGTTTTAAAGAGTATAACAGTAGGCTGTGAGCTGTAGGGGGGTGATTTCAATATGTTGACCCAGGGAAACATACACAACATTTGACCATGGACATAAACATTACTGAGAGCATAAAACCCTTTGAAAGCTCTCCTTCATGAGTTATATTGAGGCCAGAGATGTACTTGCTTTTATCTGTGCATTAATGTGCTTAAGATGGCTGTCTCATAAATCCTGTGTGCATTTGTTGGTTGTGCACTGGTCAAAAGATAAGTTCGGCACACACAGGACAATCAGCAGAAGCAAACAAATCCAAATGGACGAGGCAGAGGCAGAGTCAAAATACAAGCTAAGTCCAAAAAAACAAGATAGAGGCACAGGGAAACAAAAGGCTGGAACGTTAGACACACAAGAAGCTAAGACGAACTGGCACAGACAGAAAACAAAACGCGCACTAAATACTGTGGTGAGAGGAGGGATAACAAGGCACAGGTGAGGCTAATCAGGGCGGGACAGACAATCAGACACCGGTGAAGCCATCAAAAGGGAGGGAAAACACTCAGGGGCAGGAAGTGAAGTGATCTGAAATGAGAGGAGATGTGAGTTTCAAAGTAAAATAGATAAAAATAAACAACATGAATGAATGAATGAATGAATGAATGAATGAATGAATGAATAACAACACAACCTAAGAAACTTGGACTGTGACACTCGGGCACCCTGCTAACTCTGTCCCACAAAATCTTTAGTTCACCCACACAGGTGTTTTTACTTATTTGGCTAAATTAGACCTTTTTTCAGGACTCTGTGGGCGTGTAAAGACTGTGTTTGGCTGACATCTCCATGACTCTCCTATGAAAGTCATCAAATTAAGACATTAATGGCATTCATTTACTAGCATTGTGCACAGAAATGTAACTAGATAATTGCATGACGTATCTGTGTGGCAGAGTCTCATATTGTGTAACAGAGTTCCTCACTGATTTGATAGGACTTGATGTTCCATGGCTACAGCAGAGAGGACTATTTCTGTACCAGTGCAGATTACACAGGTGCTCTCCATGAAGTGATTTCTGTCTAGGCTGTAGCTTGTGTTTATTGTACTGTGCCAAGTACAGTGCTTAGATGTAGTGAAAGTGGAGAACTGCGGTGAAATCTACAATATTAGCTGCAATGAAAATTAAAGAAATGCATGTAATAATCAGTTTGTGTAATTGCCAGAACACAACTTATCAAACAGATTGTAAAGATGGTATCAAGGACACATTTATGTGAGTATTGCTGCACCAGTGGATTATTCAAATTTATGTGAATGTGTAAGAAAAGAAAAATAATTAAAAAAAAAACTTGACTAAGCAGACTCTTGGATCAAGTGTCTGATTCACTGACAGCTCAGTGACTGCACTATTATGATATTAATTAGGTTGTGCATTTTTGCAACAATATCTGTGTTGTATTTTGTAACCCTTAAGCCACTTAAAAGGCCAGACAGAGGCAGATGAGTAGTAAGGTTTTGAAATATAAAAAGCTATTTTCACAGCAGCTATTTGACTTGTCAGAGCAGGAAAAGCACAGGTGTAGCTGATAAAGTTGACACTCCGTTAAGGTGTGTCAGTAACCTATGCCAGTAAGGTGCTAGTAAGGTGTTCACATGTACACAGATATTTTTGAAAACAGGGTTTCAATCCACACACAGTCATAAAAATAATCTTTGTCCAAATGAAAAACGCAAAAACACAATTGAGGGGCTGTTGAGAAGATGGCAAACCAACTGGCAGCCATGACAGTAACCATGTTGGCCAATCAGAAGCCTGAATTAAAGCTACTACTGGATGGCTACCAGTGGCATTGACCTCCATAGTGCATTCTGACAACTCTGTTCCTCAGTATAATAAAAAAAAGTAACTGTACATTTATGTGTCAACATGTAAAAAGTCATGTGGTTAGAGGCAACTATGTTAGTTATGTTCGCCAATGTACTAAATATTGCTTCATTTGTGACACCTTGTGAAGAAGAAGACAACAGCCAAAGACTCAGTTTTACCTGTCTACATGGCAGCACTGAAATCTGAGTTTCTGAAAATCTTCACCTTGGACGAGGTTTTTAGGGACTTAAATCGCAGTTTGCATGTGAACAAAAGGCCAATATGCATAACAAAAACCATGCTTTTCAAATATACCCATGTAAATATGGACTAGGCTCAAGACAGCTTACACAGGACTAGGACTGTAGTCGTTAAGAACTTCATTAGCTGCAGCTGTGTTTGGCTGGTCAAATGCCTTTGTTTTGAAAATCCATGTTCTTTGTATTTAGTTTTACTTTGTCACAAGGTCCAAAATCGAAACCCACCAAGCGCCAAATGCGGGTAGATTTTCTACTTGGTGAGTAAATCTCAGAAGACTATCCATCACATTTCTCCAGTGATTGTACCAAAGCCAAGCCATAGCCACACACTCGTGCAGGTGTCCAAATGGTGCCACTGTACTGATGACTCAAGTGCTCCGAGTTTTGTGGCACTGTTTATGTACATTGGCTGATCCGCTAAACTATCACCATCTGTCTATCTATCTATCTATCTATCTATGTATCTATCTTCTAATGTCAAGTCAATGTCAATGTCAAGTTTATTTATATAGCACATTTAAAAGCCTAAGGCCAACCAAAGTGCTTTACAAATCATCAGCACCAATAAACAATACAGGCAGAAACAGTACAAAGCAGAGAGGGAGAAGAAAACAAAACAAAACAAGACACAACAACAGGTGACTCAACTCAGCCAAAAGCCAGGGTAAACAGGTGGGTTTTAAGACGTGTTTTAAAAATAGAGAGGCTAGTCGCAGACCGCACAGACAGAGGCAAAGCGTTCCACAGCGCGGGAGCTGCCACTGCAAAGGCTCGATCTCCTCTAGATTTTAAGAGGGATCGAGGAACGTCCAGAACTAACTGGTCAGCTGACCTCAGGGCTCTGGAGGGTCGATGCACCTTGATAAGGTCGGATAAATATTCCGGGGCCAATCCATACAGAGATTTAAACACAAATAAAAGAATCTTAAAATCAATCCTGTATCTAACCGGAAGCCAGTGAAGTGAAGAGAGCACTGGTGTTGTGTACTCATATTTCTTTGTCCCGGTAAGGAGACGAGCTGCTGCATTCTGCACAAGCTGTAGACGGTTAAGCTCTGATTGGCCGATGCCGACGTACAGGGAATTACAATAATCTAAGCGCCATGAAATGAACGCATGGATAACCTTTTCTAGATCAGCCCTTCTTAGATAAGGTTTGACTTTGGCTAGGAGCCGGAGCTGAAAAAAGCTAGCCTTAACCACAGAGCTGACCTGCTTGTCCAATTTAAACGCCCCATCAATAATCACACCTAGGTTTCTGGCCTGGGAACCTATATAGGGTGCTAGTGGGCCAAGGGAGCTGGCAAGAACCTGGACAAGGTCAGGATGATCAAACAGGACAATCTCCGTTTTGTTTTCATTTAATTTTAAGAAATTTAGGTCCATCCATGTTTTAATGTCCCTCATGCAATTAAACACAGCATGGAGGGATTCCTTGGAGAGGACCTTTAATGGCAAGTACACCTGCACATCATCAGCAAAACAATAAAAAGGAATACCATGCTTCCTAAATATCAACCCCAGGGGTAGCATATATAGGGAGAACAGTAGAGGGCCTAGAACTGACCCCTGGGGGACCCCGCAGGTCAGAGGGGCCACAGAGGAGGAAAACTGCCCCAACTGCACACAGAAGGATCTATCAGCAAGGTAGGATTTGAACCACTCCAGAGCGGAGCCTTTAATGCCCACACTGCTGCTAGCTAGCATTGCGCCCAAACTTATAAAGGCTATAAAAACCCATAGTTTGACTCAAGATGGCAAACTCTATTCCCTCCCACACTGACAGCAGCAGCATTTTAGCTTCACTTCTTTAGTTTGTACCTTTCACAATAAAAGCCCATATACACTGCATAGCTGCTTACAAGAGGGAACTTATTCACATGCTGAGGCTGTGGTGATGAGTTGCTCAATATGCTAAAATAGTTTTGCTTCAGTTTTTACTCTGGCCTCTTCTTTAAGTTTGTATTCAACATTATACCTTGATATGTCAATGAAATGAAATATACTGAAACAAATGTCTATGTGACATAAAAAGCAGTATATTATTTTGGCTGGTAAAAAACGTCCTTGACTTGTGGATGTTTTCATCAACCAGCCACCTTGGCCGGTGAGTCAAAAAGTTAATTTTGGACATTGCTTTGTCACCTACGTTTCATCATAAATTCTTCATACAAGTTCCTGTCGGTCAAATTTTACCACTTCCTCAGCTAAAGGTTGCATCTAGTCTAGTGACTTTTTGATTACAAATTACCTAGCACGGGCTTCATTCACTATTTTTCATATCTCAAATTAGCATTATACTGTCCACACACCCACATGACATTTCCAGAATAATAATCTATTGCAGTTAATGCAAGTTAAGTCATTTTCAGGCCAATCAGGCATCTCTCTCTTTATGTCCATGCTGTTATCACTGCTCTAATGATGCATGAAAAGTACTTAACTCACTCACCTTGACATTGTGTAAGTGTGCGTGTATGTGTGCCATATTAAAGACGGAGAGAGTGAGCAAATGATTTGAAGAGCGAGATGCAAGCGACAGGAGGAGTGACACAGAAATGGCATGAGTGACACAATGAGGGAGAGAGAGTGTTATAGAGAGAGACAGAGAGACGATGATGATGAGTAGTGTGAGTATCTTCTGTGAAGCTGCACTCTGAGGGGTGAATCATCAGCTCAGAAGGCACAGAAGGTGTCCTAACCCTAATGCCACCACTAGTTGTGGATGACACATTTACAGCAGCATTTTCATAACATTTGCACACATATACAAAAACAACTTGTGTCTATGTCCCCAGCAATAAATGCGACTTTTCTCTGGTTATTTGCTCCAAGGTTATGTGTTCCAGGAGTTTGGTTTCTGCCAGACAAATAAACTAACCATGCTCATCAACAGTCCTGAAAATGACACCACCTTCTTCACACCAAGACGAATTCTGCGTGAGTGTTGACACTTACTCAATTCTCTGTCTCTGAGCATGAGTCATTCATTGCTCAGTCATCACACTTCAGATGATCTGGTGAACAGCGTTTCCTGTGAAGGTTTGTGTAACACTAGTGTGGGGAGAACTGCGGGGGTAACCGCAAGCGCTCAAGGGTGTTAAACCACTCCGACTGCTTTTGACCTTATGTGACTATATTTTTCTTTCAACGATCATCAGAACAGAAATCTGAATACTTAGCTGGAGATGCATGATGATAGACATGGACAGCAATGTGTCTTAGCTGTCCACTTATGTTTGGATCAACGAAACACATGTCAATACCAGGTGTAAAGTCTACAACCAAGTTAGCAGCTCTGCAAGGTGATTCGTTGAAGTAAATGCTAACGTCAGCATGCTAACATGCTCACATACCGATGTGTAGCAAGGATGTGGTTTACCACCCTAAAACTTCAATTAGTAGCCCAAGTTATTATTTGCTTAAATCACTAAACTCAGCAGGTCTTTATTTGGGACAGGCCTTTTTTTCCTTTGACACAAAACTGTTGCTCAGAAAAGATCGGAGATCCGTCATCAAATTCAAATGGCTCATCTAGATCCAGTTGGTCAAAATCGGGTAAATATTCGGACATGTTTGTTGTAGCAAGTCAAAACACTCACTCAGAGAGTGAAAGCCTGGCTCTGAAATCTCATGTCTCGCGAGATTTGAGTTGTTGCAGGAAGTTAGCTCTGGACTGACCTTACAAACGTGAGTTACTCTGTTGGAGTAGTCATGGCTAAATTTTTACCCGATTTTGACCAACTGGATCTGGATGGGCCATTTGAATTTGATGACTGCCCATATTTATTTGAACACGGAGTCCATGGACGCAGAACTCATTGAAACTGAAGAGGGAAGAGGAGAGAGAGGGAGCAGCACAGGCGGAGGAACATGTCCGAATCCAGCTAAAGGTGAACAAAGACATTCATTTCTCCTTTTCGTTATGTTGCCGGATAATTATACCAACAATCTGAGCCTATCTGTGTGAAAAAAATGCACTTTTAGTGAACGTATTTTGACGTTGTTTGACGCTGTCTGAGTGCCCTATTATTTAATCCAGCACGTGCTCACGGGCTGCAGGCAGGTCAGTCCTAGCTTCGTACTGGAGAAATGTCAAATATTGAACATCCTATCACTCATTTAGACAAAAGTAGATCAGAAAATAGGGCCCAGGTTGAAAAAAACGTTAGTTCCCCTTTAAGGAAACGTTAGGCTTCAACTTCTGGGGACCATGAAAATCTATACAAAGTTTGATGGTAAGCAATCCAATAGTTGTTCAAATATTTTAATCGGACCAAAGTAGGGGTGTAACCAGCCAACACTGTCATCTGAAGAGCTGCTGTATGGCCAAGGAAAAAAAAGATAGGCCAAGCAGAATCACTTCTTGGCCAAAGGCACAGTGCTTCTATTGGACAAATTGTACCATAACCAGTTTTAATGCTGTAGCCTACATTTCAGCAAATGACATTTCAGCAGTGGGATGATTCCTCTCTATTTCCCAACCCTCGGCCCCCTTTCCTCCTCTCTTTATGTTATCTAGGTTGGAGTCAGTGGGTTTTTGGCTGGCAGACTGGCCAACAGATGCTGATTTGTTAAACCTGAGAAAGCACAGTGAGACTCCAATTCTCTGGCATATTTTCCTCTATGAGCCCACTTTATGCTGGTGTGGGTGTACTACAGAACAGAGTGGAGGGAAATCAACTGACCAAATCTTTGTCTCCGATCCATCTGCCGAGGGGAGGCGAGTGCAACTGGACTGCGTTCACACTTGACAAACCGCTGACTAATCCGGGCCAATTACAACACAAGCACATTAAAGCTCGCCGATAGAGATAGAAGTCAGATCCCTCATTTGTGAAACCATGTGTGTTTAATGAACAATGCCATTATCATCAGCACCGTTGATCACGGACTGAAAATCCATTTGGCGGAGGTGCACAGGCGACTTCGAGGGAGTGTACAGCATTTCTCACAATGGCACAAACAGATTCATTATTTGAGTCGTAATTTTCCCCCCGTCGGCACAATTAATGAATCAGACTTTTCATCGTCACAGCTCAGTGGGACTGAACAGGTCGGGTTATTAAAAAGTCATTGCCGCTTCACTCTGCGATCTCAGGCAAAGGACTAAATTAGATTGGTAATGTATGATTGCCCTCAACTGGTCATTATATTCAAAGTTCATGTTCATGGAGAAGCAGAATGTCCCTGTACTTTTCAGGTATAAGCTAATATCAAGCTGAGAGCTCCCATTTGTTCTGTCATATGAAACCTCTTGTTACAGAGATATTTTCACACATGATATCCTGTTTCATCCAAACAACTTCCTCATCTACTGTAACTGTGACATGAAGAACGTCTTCTCTGCGTGTCTTATCTTCAGTGCTGGCATCATGTCTGTGCTGTTGACAGGGGATGAAGCAGCGTAATAGCTGTTGGAATTGATCCCTGCAAAATGGCACAACGTCTTGACGGATAAGGCATTGTCCTTTTACCACAAAGATGGTTTGCCTTTTGAGCAGGAAGTGACTGTGAGTGGTGGATTTCACTTCCTTTCAGCATTAATCAGCAGAGGGGGGATTTATTTTTACATCCTCTCTGTGCGATACTGAGTGTGCCTCCTGTCTACCCAGGAAAAAAAGTCGCAGGCCCTCATGAATATTGCTGTTGGGAAGGAAAGAGAAGGAAGGAAAATTACTATAATATTCTCAGATTTGGTCTGCTTGTTCTTATTCCTGCTTCGTCTCCCTCATAATGTCTTTGACTCCATCATCCAATGAAACTTTATCTTTGAGCCTGTTTCAAAGGAAAGGACATTTGCTTCCCTTTCAGGAGAAGCAAAAGTCAACAAATCTAGTGGCCTTATCTGCTTTTATCCCTCCTTTCTCTCTCTCTCTCTCTCTCTCTCTCTCTCTCTCTCTCTCCCTCATCAACCTCTCTTCCCATTCCTTTCCCTCTAACTCAAGTCACAGGCCTTTTTTTCCGAAATTCATTTCAGCCTTGATGGATATACTAAGCACCGGCGGCTTTTGATTTAGGCTTCTGATGCTGTCTGCCTCTCCTAACATCCACTTTGGGTGCAGCGCTCCATCACATTGATTTCTCTGAAGATGAAACCGTGATTGAACAGACCTCTCCTGGCGGCCGAGGGCCTCTGCATGTGTCTTGCACTGTTACAGCATATGAAGGAGAACGCTGATGCACCCCATCACCTGACTTGCAAATGACGTGGAGCCAATGAACCGGTGCACCTTATACCGTATGACCTACATTCAAAGATGGCTCTTTTATGTAAAATTAGTTCTATCTCAGTTCCTCTGAACCAAACTCTGCAGTGTCAAGATGAAGGATACAGAAAGGTACTGTGTAATTAAATGGCTACATATCAGACGTTTGCTCAGTGATGCTGACAAAGTCTGATAGATGAAATCCCAAGTGACCCAAAGAGTAGAAATAGATTTTTTTTTGGTCCTCCACTCTTTGAAGGCTTTTCAAATCACAGCTCATGTTTTTGCACAGGTCTCTTTGTATTTGGACGATGACTCTGCAGCACAGTTACCTCCAGTGCCAACGTTCAGTGCCAAGGAAGCAGAGCATCCTCCATGTAATAAAGGAAAAACAAAGGGTGTAGAGGAGGGCTGAGAACAGTTTAAAAAATTACAATATCAGTACCTATACTAACACCAGTAACCTTAAAGTGAAACCAATACCAATAGAGTACTTCATTTGATACTCTTTCTTTTCTACTTGATTTGGTAGCCATCGTGTGAATGGATCCGTTTTCTACAGGCGTGTAGTATAGCCTTACTCTTGTATGTTTTGATGGCATCCTGGCATGCTGAATCGCCAACACTGTCAAATATACCATGCTCGGCTTCACCATTCCAGGAACTCTATGGGTTGCTGTGATAGTGGGCAAATCACCCATTACATTAAATCGAAGAATGCTTGGAGCGCAAGCACAATGATTGAACAAACATTTCTTTGTGCATGTTTTGTAATTAATAACATGATTATCGTAGATTAGCTGGGCTAACCCTTAGCTTTTAGCCATTAGCCGTTAGCTGTGTCTGTAATAACTCAATAAACTGTCCGTGAAAAAAATTTTTTCCAGCGGATGTCTTAGTTACAACATGATTGAGCTAACTGGAGTAGTTTCATGTCATATCTGACAACGGGAGGCTTTTAATAGATGACGTCCTGATCTTAGCTTTGCTGCTAGTGTTAGCTGTCCCTGTCAGCTGCAGCCACTGATGCTTTCTAGACATCGTGATTTCCCAAAACTGAATAAATACCACACATAGCAACACAAATCTGCCGATCCGCGCATCACTATTGCTTAATAATCAACTCAGTCAATAAAAACAACCCGTCCTGTGTTATGAGTATGTCGCTGACAGAAAGAAAGAAAGAGAAGGAAAAAAAGATAGAAAAGTAGCGTACACCTCACATATTTATTTCTCACAGTTGCGCACACGTTTGGCTGGCATGCAGAAGCACCGTCTGTCTGTCTGTGTCGAGGGTGCGAGCCACAGCTTCAGCTGCTCAGGTAGAGAGGCTGTGTAACACGGTGTGATTTTTCGCTGGTTTGGTTATGCAGGTTCTCTGCTGGTACACTGGAGACGGGGGATCAAGCAGTTTGTCTCACTCGGGATAGAGTGCTTTTTTGGTTCATAGTTTTTGATTGACATGCGATTCATTCGCGTTTAAGGGGAATTATTTTTACCTGCAATTACCGGATAACGGAAACATGGGCACAGTTATCTATATAAAATACACAGACTAACTAACTAACTGATTGACTAACATAAACAATTGAAAATTGAAAAAAATTAGCTTGCACCGTTAGCTCCGGTAAGGTGACCGGAAGTCACGCACAAAAACACGGAAGTTGATCACTGTTTACTTACGTGTTTGAAAATAAGGTGAATAACGTGGTACAAAAAGGATGGAATGCGGGTATTGTTTGATGGGAGAAGTTTTGATACTACTGGTTCATCATTTCACTACTAGGGATGTCAGCTCCAAGAATAATTTTGACCACTTATGCATGCCAGTCTATAGGTTAATTTTGCTGCACTTAGGTTTACTGCAGTGCACATCACCCAAGTCTGTCTGGGAGCTAGCTAGCAGCTCCACTCATTCTGCAACTACCGCAGGTAACACCATCCCAACCCAACAATGTTGCTAAAGAAACATTGTTCCCACCCTCCGGTCTCCACCGTTTGCCCCGTGGGGAAGTGGCTCCATTTTAAGCCGCAGACTCCCTTTAGCATCATTAGTTGTCACTGTTAGCTCTGTTAGCACAGTTAGAAGTTTCAGCATGGTTAGTGGCGCTAACATAGTTAACAGTGCTAAAGAGGTTTTGAGGTTTAAAATGAAGCCATTTACTTTCCTTTGGCCATAGGGGGGAGACCAGATGTCTACCTCCATGTTTCTGCAGCAACGTGGTTCCACCACTGGAGCACTGTTACCAGCTGTAATCACTGAATAGCTAGCTCCCACCCAACCTAGGCAAAGCTTATGTTAGCTTACCAGTGGGTGGGCAGTTGACTCTATGCCTCCACATGTTAACGTGGCTAGCCAGCTGTCTGCCAGCAAAGCTGATATACAATAAAATAAAATAAAAGGCAAGACATTTACATCACTAAACATTAAAGTTTCACCACCTCTAAATGGATAGTGGTTTTAAATGCAGCGCTACGGCTAACTGAGTCAATGGAGCACCTGACTAAAAGGAAAGTATTTGTATTTCATGTCATTTTGCTTTTTTCCCCCTTAAAATTAAGGCTATCAAAAGCAAGTTAACCAAAACTTCCATCCTAAGTTGATACCTCAAGGGTATCGAGTTCCAAAAGTGTCATGGTTGGGGGGTAAATATGTGTAGTGTGTTCAACCTTCATGGCAGAGCCCAGAATTCACGTCCCATCTCAGACGAAACATTAATGTAGTAGAGAGCAGGATCTGAATACTGATTTGACATTAGAATACAGATGTAAATTAATATTTATAATTCAGGCTAGATTTAGTGTGTGCATGTGTGTAATGGTGCATGTGTGTGTGTGTTTAAATTTGCCAATCTTGTGCAGTCAGGCACATGCAGGTGGTGCGGAGGTGTGTCTGACATTAGAATGAAGGTAGCCTCTGCATAATTCAGATGAACCTGTCTCCTTTAGTCTCCTATATCCCTCTCCTCTCTCTCTCACACACACACTCCTATCCTCATGTCACCCTACCCATTTTAAATCTAACTCTCTCTGCCTCTCCCTCTCTGTATGTGTATTTGTGTATTCATGAAGACCATTCAGCGCTTTAACCTTCACGAGATCATATCTGCTCCATTCACGAGCTCTGATCAGGTTGTGCGCCCTACTTCTTAGTGATAGCTCATTATACCGGCGCCTGCACACACACCACAGTTTTGGGAAATTATTTGAACACCAGATTTCTCAATTATGCATGAATGCAACATTAAGGCCCTAATTAAATAAATGTGGTGACTTCTTCATCGTATTACTTATCTTGTTCTTTATCCCGAAATAAATGGATGTTGGAAGGAATTAACAGAGGCTCTAATGACCTCTTGGTCATCATCAACTAAAACCTTCTCCTATAAGTAGCTGCCTCATCTTCATGAGGAAAGTTTCTCCCTGTGTGATGTTATACAACTGCTCTAAATCTCAGTGGACATGCATATACACAAAACCTGTTTTACTCCTCTTAAATTACAAATCCTGGTGCATGTCCACAGCACTGGTGTGTCTTTACATAACCAACTGATATTTTGTAATCTTGGGACCAAAGGGACTCCATTTCCTGGTTACCAAGAGACACAGTACTGTAATACTCCTACTGCATAGTTTTAGAAAGGATTGGATTAGTATCAATCAGTTAGCTCCACTATATCTCCATCATGGCTAAGCCTGGAGGGTATCATGTGTTTGGCCTTGTGTTTGCATGCCTGTATGTGTTAGTGTGTATCTGTCTGTCTGGCAAACTACTGGACCTATCAGCCTAATATGTTGTGTGTACATTTATGACTGTATGCTTAAGGACCTCTCATGGTTGCAATGATTCTCAATTGTTGGAAACCTCTTTTAGTGCCTGTTTTATTCCAACAATGACTGCTGTCACCTCACTTCTCTTAACCAGCTAGTAGGGGTGGCAAGTTTTGTGGAAATCAGCTTGAATAAGAAAAAAAAACAAGCACAATTTTAAGTCACAAATATTCTGTATGGCATCATTTTTAACAATTTTCTACTCACAGTAATGAACTGAGATCAGCTCACTCAGGGGACTAGAACATTCTCATCAAAGCTGCGCAGAGGTCTTTCATACATTAATGCTTTTCTTAACTAGGGTTCCATATAGTGCAAAATTAAACTGTGAATTAAAGTTTAATTTACTACACAAAAACAGCATTGCACCATCTGATTCTTAAAAATGATATTCATTTCTAAACAGGCACAGACAACAAGAAAAAAAACTGTATGTTACACAATGGAACTGCAGCCTCTGTGGGGGAAATATTTTCTGTTGGACAAAAAAGAGATTCTCTTTTAGCTTCGTTAGCATTATTCAGTGAGGATCCACCATTAAAAAAGGATTTCCATTCATTTTTCTGGTGAATTAAAATTTAAAGATTTTTGCTCAGGACAAATATATCACTGTAATTCAGTGTTCACGTCTTACTCTCAGCCATAAACATTGTATGAATAGTGGGTTGTGTGTGTACGCAGTCGAGGGGGCTAAAGCATTGCGTGTTCCCAGTTGTGTCTTATGTCAACATCTGATCAAAGCAGCACGCTCACATACACACACACACACACAAACACATAAAGCACAAGCATAAAAAATGCACACACATGCATGCATCGGGTTGCTTTAGTATACCCTGCGGGTATTGAGTAAGCCTGCTGCTTGATGTTCCCCTGATCGTTACATTTATCACATTGCATCAGTAGAAAATCCCAAATAAACCTTTTAACAGGCTTCTCCTCAGTAATGCAGTAAATAGGCTTCTTATCCTAGAGGCCAATGGGTTTATCTTGGTCTACAAAGCCCATGATACAGACTTTTGTGGTGCAAGTTGCAGGATTGGAGCAAGTAAAAGGTTTTTCATTGGTATTAATAGTCAGAAATATGCAGCCATAAACAGGAATTTTACTATTCTGGACGTTTTACAGATGCTTTTAGAGTCAATTTGATTCCTCCAGATGCTACTTGTGCAACAGTATTTTTTTTTCATAATAATGTGTCTTGCCTGATTTTTTTTTTTTAATATTTCAGTAGTTTATATAAAATCAAGCTCCTCATGTAACCCAACAGCCAGCAAGCATGACTTATTTTTGTATATTTCTGAAATGTTGAATCATGAATACTGCATTTCCTTAGTAACATCCTGAGCTTTCTTAAGTTAAAAAATGATTGCAATCAAAGCCAGCAACAGTGCTTAACAGCAACATTTTTTGTTTGATGAGTTGGTTTTTTTTGCAATATGTCCAAAGTTTGAGGGTCTCTGCCATGATCATCAATCCTGCCTTTTTCCACACACATTTTGACAAGTCGCGGCAGAGAAAGCCCAGGTGTAATTAACTCCACTGATCACTGCAGCAGAGCCCTTGTAATTGTTATTAGTTCCACCTGTGCAAGTCCTACAATAACAAGTACTGTCTGCTGTGGCAAAGAAAACCAAGGAAAAAAAGCCGATAATATTTGCCAAATTGAAGGCTAGGGTTGGGCTATCCTATAGGCGCACTATATGTATCTTATATTATAGCCTTGCCTGATATTATGTTGTAAAAAAGTAGGACCTCCAATAAATTAAACTGGTCTCTGTTGACTTTTATCAGCAGAAGAAAGCTCTTGGAAAAGCTTTTACCCTAACCCATTAAACAGAAAATACAAGTAGTGATAAACTCTATACAATTAATCAAACGTGTTAAGAAAGGATGCCTTTGTGGTGGACAATTACACACTTAAGTATTTTGGCTAGAGGGAAAAAAATATCAGTACTTTTTTAAATTTGAAAGTATAGCAATGCTTGTGGCTGTTAATATCGCCATAATTTTATTTTTCATATTTTACCACAGTTTTAACAAATGCAGTAACAATGAAATCAGTTTAAGTATGATCTGACCAGGCTTATCACATATTCAGTAAGCATCAGAACAACCTCTTATGTGACTTAACACTCAAGCAGATAGGCTACAGTATTATGAAATATACATAATAACCTCTTCTGATTATTGTGGTATTCCTTTTCTGATTTACCGTATTTCTGTCCATATGCTTTCCCCCGAACGTTACTCCATACAGCATCTATTTTCTCCACATAAAATCATCAATATGCTGGTGGAAGTCTTATTAAAAGAAATAATACATTACTTTTTTCTGGCACAGCATTACAGTTGGACCGAGGCAACGCTTTAAGAAATTCTACCGCTTGATGTTAAGTTTTCGCCGGTTATTGTACTCAAATCTACTGAAAAAGTATATCAATATTCCCAGCCTGAAAAGCGAAGGCTTGACTATTTTGACACTTGCGAGATGCCGTACTCTGGAATCCGGAAGCTTAGCTGCTGTCATCCAAACAAACAACATGTAAGCAACATTTTCACGATAAAGACTTTATCTACAGTTTTTTTCACAGTGCCTACATTGCAGTTTTTGCAAGAGCTCTTACTCGTTCTTTTGGCGGTTGAAAATAGAGTACTTAAACGCGAATCAGCGAGTTAGCTTACCGAGAACGAGAAGTTAGCAGGGAGGCTATTAGCTAGTTTGAAGTTAGCAAACTTTCCAGCGGTGCCACATCGTCACAAACTGACAGCAGGGCCGCAGTCTCTGTTTACATCGGTTGAGACGGTGAAAGCAACTTTATACGTTTAGCTCCACTATTTTGCTGCTTATTATTGTCTTAACCATGTTAGTTTTATGTTTAATTAAGTCTAGTAAATCATACTGTAGCTTACTTGTATCCATCTAGAAAGACATTTTATTAGCTCCGTGTAAATGACGAGAAAACTGATTTTAGAACAAGTAGTTCACTAATTTATCTGGCTATTAATAACCAAGAAGAGTGACAAATATAAGTCTGGATAGCAAGAGACAATAGGATAATAGTATTGATAATTATAATGAATGGATATGTAGTAATTTGATTAACACTGCTTTTTTTTTAATTTGTCCTCAGGGGTTGATTTTGGAGAATGTCATCCAGAGGCATAGCCCTCCATTTGCAATCCTGTGCAACCCTAGGGAAGTTGACTGGATCAAAGTGACTGTATTTGTTTAAGTGTTATCAAAGCAACCATGGATCGTGAGGAAGAGGAAGAGGAGCTGACTGTCGATGGACCCAAGGAGGTGGACATGTTCACATCAGTGCGTTGCCTGGGTTACCTGTCCAGCGTCAACCTCCTGGTGGCAGTATGCGTTGGCATGTATGTACGCTGGGAGGTCACAAACGAACCGATGATCCTTGTCATCTTCATTCTGGGCCTCTTTGTCCTGGGGATTGCCAGCATCCTCCATTACTACTTTGCCATGGAGAAAGCCAGTCTCAGCTTGTTCCATCTGTGGTTTGGCTTTTTGCTCGGGCTTCTGTGCTTCCTCAACAGCCCCGCGTTGGACTCAAATGTAAAGGAGCTGGTCGCCAACTATCTTCTCTTAGCCAGTGTTGTCATGAAAACAGTATGGGCTGTAACTGAGCGAATATGCAGCTCCATCCGTTACAAACCCACCTTGCTAACGTCAACTGAGCTATTGGAGCTCCTGGGATTTGGCATTGCCAGCACCACCATGCTTCTTCACAAGTCAGTGGCCATAATTGGTTTGGTGGTGGCCCTAGGGGCTCTTATTGTGGACTTAAGGATGAAATCCCTTCTGGCTTTACCTAACCTGGTCAGTTTTTCCTTGATTACGTCCCTTGTGTTTTTCCAAGCCTTAGGCATCACAGCTAACCCCTATGCTTTAGGCTGCTACCTGGGCAGGCTGCTGTGCGAGCCCGTGTTGGACGTGTACTTCAGTGGGCTGGGGCCCAGTGAGCGCTGGATACCAGTGCTCTCCCTGGGGAGGGTGTGGAGGAGGCTGTCCCTGCTGCCTCTGAGTGTGACTGAGCTGGCCTTCTTTGTCCTGGCTGCCTTGAAGGTACACTCAGCATTTTACAAAAATTGTCTTGTGAGAAAATTGACATTTCCATTACGGGAGTCTTTAGGGCTTCTGTGTGACTTTCAAACCCAGTCCTTTTCTTACAATTTCTAACCCTTATGAAACAGTATTTTTGCATGGCGATACATTATTTTCTATATCTCAGTAATAAAATGTAAGGCTAGCTGCAATGACACTTTTTTTTCTTGCCTCATATAGCTTGGCTACTTGGAGCTCTGGTATCTGGTGATCCCAGGCTTTTGCCTTTTTGGCCTTTTCTGGTCCATCTGCCACATCATTCTGCTGATGACAATATGGGGCTTCCACACCAAGTTGAGTGAGTGTCAGAAAGCCTGGCGGGCGCAGCGATCCAGTAGCCGGAGTCTCAACCAAGTCATGGCCTCCCGGGGCATCCGACACTTCTGCCTCATCTCAGAACGGCTGGTGTTCTTTAGTATCCTGTCAACAGTCATAATGGGAGCTGTGTCCTGGCAGGTAGGGAGGTTACTACTACATTAATCCATGTCAGAAATATTATCATTATCAGAAAGTTTGCAAAGCATATGAAGATAAAATGTATTTCATTATTGCCCTATTGTATTTTTATTGCAAGCATCATTATAGTCATATTAGAATTTTAATACTTTAATAGAAAACCTAATAGAAAATTGTGGCTGCTGTTATTCTCCCTCTCACAGCGCTTTGAGTTTCATGACAAGGCCTCTATAAACATATCATACACCCATGTTATAAAGTCTGGTGAGAGATGCCAGTGGCAGTGTGTGGTTAGTAGTCACTCCCCAAGCTGAGGCACTTCTGCTCTCATGCGGAACCAATTTAATTAGGACTTTAATATCCCTATCTACTTGCATAAAGAGCAGCAATAACTTATTTAGCCTTATTAGACGTTTACCTTGTAAGAGTCTCATGGGCCTGAGTCCTAATTTAAGATCTGCACATTGTTGATGTCAGTTGCAAATTTGCCTGAGAAAACAGGGGGCTGTCTGCATCCACATATGAGGAAGTTAGTGTTTCGCTCTTGTTGTGTGTGTTTATGATGTTTCACAGCCTTTTATGTGCCTACGCTGGTGACGTATACACAGTATACAATATATATATGTGGACAACCACTTATAGCCACGTATCTCTCATGCACACAGACACTAAATAACAGCAGTGTCTGTACAATTTCATGCAATCTCAGCAATAAACACAGCCTTTGAAACCAACAATGTTCAGAGAGGTGTTGACTTAACTCTATGAAGATGTTTAAGGACACAGTTTGTGGTGTTACCATGGAATCACTGCATTTCATTGAATTTATAATGGAAGACCCACATATAGATTTTTCCATTTAAAGACAGTGTTATTGATGTTATATGTCTTACAGCTCCCTTTAGAAACCTCCACTGAAATTGATTTGAAAGTATGGACTGAATGACAATAGGGCTGCAACTAACGATTATTTTCATTGTCGACTAATCTGTCGATTATTTCTTCGATTAGTCGACTAATCATTTTATCGAAAAATGTGTTAAAATGTTGAAAAATGTCGGTCTGTCTCTCCCAAACCCCAAAATGATGTCATCTAATGTTTTGTTTCGTACTCACACCAAAGGGTTTCAGTTCACCGTCATGGGAGAGTGTGTAACACTGCCAATATCTGAACGTAAGAAGCTGCAGTAAGAGTATTTTGGGGTACTTTTATAGTACTTTTCTATAAAAAATGACTCAAACGATTAGTCAACTACTGCAATAGTCACCGATTATTTTAATAGTTGATTAGTCATCGATTAGTCGACTAATCGTTGCAGCCCTAAATGACAAGTGGTATAATTGTGCTACTGTGTAGAGGACTTTTCAAATAGGAAGTCAGCCTATGCAATGCTGTTAAAGGGGAACACCACTTAAACTAAGAAATCCAATATTTTATTTTCAAGGAAACCATACAATATGTCTGAACATCTTTCTCAAATCATCGTCTATGAAGCAAACATCACAAATTAGATTTTTAGCACTGTAGTTTTTTTTTTTAATTTAGGAGAGAGTTGTTCATGTTTACTAATATTTTTGGATAACATGAATTTTGAAAATGGGTGTACTTCCCCTTTAAGCACAGAGCTGCTCATGAGCATCCCGCTGCTCCTATACCTTGGGGTCTACTACTGCAAACCAATTCACAATCTGTGAGAACCACTGCTGGATTGCTTTATATTGTAGAGTCCTCTTTATACTGTTTATACTTTCTTTGTTTATACTACTATACTCAGGTGCTGGACGATATAGCGTTATGCATTTAAGGGGTACACAACTTCATAAAAGTTCAATGCCTGAGTGTAACACATTTTTCACCTCGGGCATACCTTAGGCAGTTCAATATATTCTGCAAACTCGAGTGTGGTTCCACTTAACCATGCAGATATTGATTTGCGTTCTCAGATACATTGCTATGCTATGAAATCAGAGTAGCTTTTTGAGGATGCTGAATTGCACAGCATACCATCACAGTGACTCAAGCAATTGATTGCAGTTTAAGCCTAACAGTTTTCTGTGGCACAACATCTGCTTTATCTTTATTTATTCGAGTATATAAGTGAATGTGCAAGAATTAAGGTTTGTGTGGTTAGCTGACGATTAGTACTGTATGGAGAAAAGAAACTTCAAGTAGATGACAAGATGATAGAATCATTTATTCTACAGAATCAAGGCAGTCCAGAAAGTGCAGGCTCATACACTGCAGTAATTATTCTGTTTTGAATGGATCCTTGTGATGTATGTTTAGTCGGCTGTCATACACTGCATTGTGTCTCCATTTAGTTAGGTCCTGTCATGTTTTGTCCTGGGATAATAACACTGTGTCAGTCCCGTATTGTATAACTGTCTTGCAAAGTGTCACCACCAATTAGCCTGGTCTGATTGCTGCGGTACAAGCTGTAAGTGATGAATGAAAGTGACTCCGATTCTTTTGCTTTTTTGCAGCCCTCCAACGGCCTCTTTCTCAGCGCTCTGCTGGTGGTGCTGCCTTTGGAGTCTCTGGCCCACGGCTTGTTCCACGAGCTGGGCAGCTGCCTGGGGGGAACTTGTGTCGGCTATGCCCTGGTCATACCTACAGCTTATTGCAGGTACTGAAGAGAGGGGTGGCACGAAGCATTGTTAAATCTATAAAATGTGATTGAAATTGAAGTGAATATGATGTGTTAGCGCCGATAGGACATTTTACGCACTATCATTATCAGCGGAGCTTGGCTCTGATAGTGGCCAAAGGCTGTTCATCCACCACTGGTTGTGCGGGGATGTACATTCCTGACCGGAGATGAAGAGGAGAGGGTTGTGTTAAATCGAGAGAAAATGAGTTTTATCAGCGGGTACAGCTCCAGCCAACGAAAGTTCGACTGGGTATATAGTCATAGCAACTTCCTGTTCAAATTAAAACTCCTCATTTCAAATTAAAAGCCCCCTAGTGTTTCAAACATTGTGCAGACATATACTTTGTGTTGACCCAGTCTTGTTTGTTTAATCTCTTGTCAGTTTAATCTGAAAATAGTGGGAAATACCTGTGACTATTTCATCAAGCCCAAGATGCTGTCCTCTGGACTGTCTGACCAACAACCCAAAATTACATAGTTTAATGTTACATTAGAAAAGGGAAATACAAATCTTCACACATAAGAAGCTGCAACCAGAGATAATTTGGTGTTTTTGATACAAAAAGTACTTCCTGATTAGTCCATTATCAAAATAATTTTCTGTTGATCTACTAATCAATTAATTGATGTATTGTTTCATCACTTTTGTTAATTAACTTAATGGGTAATCCTTTCAGAGGTACTTGAATGTTTCATATTTGTTTTAGGTCTCTATTACTCCTACTGTAATTGCAACTCAAACAGACTATGCAGCAGCAAAACACTCCATTTACACGTATAAACACACCCTGGCCCGCCTTTGCCCCACGTCGGAAGTCTTTCTTGGCATCACATGCACTGGTAAATATGATCACTCATTCCAGCTCCCTCCTCGGTTAACACAAAACCAACTGGATAAATAGGCCAATAACTATGCATAAACATGGTGCTAATGTTTGGGCCCTTAAGGGATCATTCCAGTGCTCCCTCTGCAGCATACTAAGATGTTCAGCTGGAGCGGCTAGCCATTAGCTGCTGCTGTTGCTGCTGCTTCTCCTTGTGCTCTCTCAGTTGGCCAAATATTTTGTGAAATAGCTTACTTAGTTTTGATGATGCCGACACGTCTCCTCCTCCTAAACAGCAAGAGCTAGCCATCACTTTTACATTAATGTTTGCATCATCGAGGGCCCCTCAGGTCTTGAAATCTGGCCTTTGGAGATTTTTGGCTTGTATATATGTTTATGACCACTCACTGTATGTTGAATCTTTAAGCAGATAGTTAGGTTTAGCATTCAGGGGATGCCAGCCTTAATGTTAAACTCTCCAGGTGGTTTTGGATGCAGGCCCATGTCCTACTGGAGCTGTAGATGCTCTGTATGCGAGGCCGTATGTGCAGGGCCCATAGGGAGGACTGAGAGCATGATGAGAATGCAGCAGTGTATAATAGGCTGTTTGATGGCTGCAGATCATGTTTTCACAATGACAAGAGCCCCACGGGGAGATTAGAGAGATAGGGGTGAGTAGGGGAGGCACGCAGAGTAAAACAGGGAGGGTGAGACGACAGGGAGAAAACACAAGGAGAGGGCTGAGGTTGTAAACAGTGAGGGAGGGTAGGGGTAAAAAAAAAAAAAAAAAAAAAAAGGGACAGACGGTGCAAAGGAAGGGGAGGAATTGTGAAAGAGGTTGAAGGAGGGGTGGAGCTTTGAGAGAGCTGTGGAGAAAAGGACAGGATTTTTTTAAGGATGAAAGAGAGAGAGTAACAGGGAAAGATGTGGTCTGAATTCTGAAACTACAAGCCTTCACTCCCCTGGGCGCCTCGAGATCTGAAAAGATTAGATGGGTTTAAGTGAACGGTGAGCTTGGCAAGCCATGCAAAGGTTGCAGCATGTCATTTTCTGGCCAAGTTTTGTGCATCTTTATAACAGACGTTTACATCATGCCAAGAATGTTGTTGTCTTGTTTTTCTTATATTTTTAACCTTTACTTTACCGGGAGTATACCCATTAAGATTGAAAATCTCTTAAACAAGGGAGGAGTCCTGACCAAAACGGCAGCCTAAAAACTTTTACATAAAGGAACAAACAGACTAAAAATACAACAGAAAAATGTTGAAACAAAAAGTATAAAAAATTCACATACAAGAAACAAGCAACTGACTTAAAACAGCTAATTTAAAGCTAAGAATTAAACTGGCAGCATTCAGTATCCAGACGTGCATTCAGCAGCCAAACAATTCTTACAACTGTTTTTAAAATTTCCCATCCTTAAATATAATCTAGTTTTAGTTGACTTTGTAGCTGATTCAAGATGAGGGAAAGCACTTCCACCAAAGACAATGTGAGTTCAAGGAATGATGTACAATAGTTGATACTAATAGTTTTAGTCAGTAGGGAACATGAATAAGAAGGCAGTTCATGTAATGTGGCCTTATAAAGAAGAAGAAGAGTTCCATTTTGCGTAAAGAAGACAAACAACTTTCTCATACAAACTGCAATGATTGGAAACCCGAATCAGAGACAAATTGCGGTGCAGCATGGTAAACTGAATCTAACATTTTCAAGTAAGATGAACCTGCATTCATATAGAAAATACCACCATAATCACTTGCTGATAAAGTGTCACTTGAACTGATTTGTTTCCTTGCATCAGAAGAGAATTCGCATTGGTTTCTATAAAAGAAAACCAGCCTTACCCAGAGTCTCTTGTAAAACAGTGGATATGATGTGTAAAAGATGGATTGTTTTCTAGGGGGGAAAAAGGTATTTGTAAGTTGAGACTCATTCAATCACCTTATTATTTAAAGTAACAATCTGCTATACAACATCCGCTGTCCTCTTTGATCTTCACAATAATGTAACTTTGGTCAGGGTTAAGTACGAGTCTCAATAACGAGAGATTCCACTGAATAATATTAAGTAGGTTGTAGATCTTTAATCGCACTCACTAAAGATGAGGCAAAACTATACAAAAAGATGTCATTGGCATAAAAATGAAGTTTTGTGTTAATAACTTTGAAAATCACTGATATAAATTGAAAACAAAATACGACCCAAAATGGACCCCTGTCCTGTGGGACACCATTTTATATATTCAGAAAGCTAGAAACTACATGATCGACTTGAACACTTTGCTTTCAACACTGAAGTAGTTTTGCAAACCACTGAATGGTTTTTAAGGACAGCCCTATGTTAAGCAGCCTCTGTAACAATACAGAGAGGTCAACTGTGTCGAAAGCTTTGAAAATGTCTAAGAATGCTGAAGGACAGTATCCCCTTGAGTCAACTGCATGCATGATGAAATGTACTTGTCTGTACTTAAAAAAATGATAAAAAAAAATTATAAAATCTATCTTTCCAAAAGCACACAAAATAATATAAAATGGAAAGCTGTCTTACCACGAGTGTCCATATTTAGATAAAGACAAACTCTCACCTGTCCTTTTCAAAGTGAGGTTGAAGGTGATAATGGATGGCACAGTTATGCAGATGTCTGTAAAAGTGAAGTACGACTTTGCCATCCGCTTGGCCATGAATAACATCAAGTCCAGAGATAGAAAGAAAATGTATGGCTGCACGGAGATGCTGCTAGCCTTGACTTTGTGTGTGTGCCCCCTCCATGTTATCATCCACTTGTTATTATCAGTCACACACTTTTATGAAATCACTTTGCCCTCAACTATCTTTAACCTTAGTTCCCATTCTCATTTCTTGTCACCCTGCTCAATTCTCCTCTATATCCCCTCCTTTCTTCCCCATTTTCTTGCTCTCCTTTCATTCTTGACTTCCTTTACATCCCTGAGGCTAATGTCATTTCCTTCAGCAGTGATCCACCACTCCGACTCCTTCCACCCCCCCCCCCCCACCCCCCCCCCATCTCCTCTCATCCTCTGCTCTCTGTCTCCTCTCTCCCCACTGATGCAGACTGCTAACTCCTCCTCTCATCCTCTGCTCTCTGTCTCCTCTCCCCGGTGTGTCAAACTATCAACTTCTCACTCATTCATCTATCATTTGCTTGCGCCCCGTCTCTCTTTTTCTGACAAGCCACCTAACTCGAGTCTCCCTCGGAGTAGATGGGGGAAGAAAAAAAAAAAAGATTAAAAAAGTTTTTCCTCACATGCTCTTATCTCTCTCTTCTGTCCAGCGCTGATGGCCAGCCCACTCTCCTGCCACCTGAGCAGGTACAACAGCTGAACACGCGCTCAACAGGTATGCTGAACAACGTGCAGCGCCTCTTCTCCCACCACATGATCCAGACGTTTGGTTGCGACTACTCAACCAGTGGTGTTACGATGGAGACTGTGCAGACAAAGCTGCGCAACTTTCTGGAGCTTCGAACAGCGGACGGGCCCCGTCATGACACCTATTTGATTTTCTACAGTGGGCACACGCACAAAGGCACCGGGTCTTGGGCTCTGGCTGGTAAGAACCCCACATATTCTGTACCTTTGTGAAAAATGAAAAGTCTTCACAGTTACATCCCCTCAGTTATTCACTAATTTATTTTTTGTGGATGTATTAGGGATATGATCTTCAGATGCATGCTAGCATATTTAGCATATTTCGTTATAGGTTAACACAATGTGCGTCACATTAAAGTGCATGCAGCGACAATTAACAGAAGATTATAATAAATACAACCCACACTGATAAACACCTGCCATCCAATAAACAAACCAAACCATTCTTCCAAGCTACATTTCCACCACCTGTAGAGTTGACCTATAATTACAGGGATTGTCAACCAGGGGTACTGGTGGTGTCCATGAAGGGGTAGTCAAGGTGACCTGACAGGGCAGTGAACGTACATCAGACAAACAAAAGTTGGGGAGCGCAGTGTTATTATACAATAATAGCTCCCTAAAAACTCTGTTTTATTAATAGGCATCATGATTTATTATTGAACATTACATGTTCCTAATATCTTAATTCAATTAAGAAGATGAGCACAGTTACTTTAACTTCCATGTAGAACAAGAATAATTTATTCTGGCATTTGCTGATGCATTTTTCACAGCAGGTTTGTCTATGAAAGCTTCCCTGTAGGATGCCGAGAGTCATGCAGTGGCCTCAGGTCAAAACAGCTTTTGTAAACATCAAAAAAGATTATATTTAACACTGCCAATCATCACAGTGAACTGTAAGATGGATATCAATTTAATCTCTCAGACTTTGCAATTTGACTGTATGTACAACATTAGCAAATCTGGTTGCAATTCAGTTTAGCACAGAGGAGATATGGCCAGTTAAGAACATCATGCTAGGCCTTTAGAAGTTTGGTATCCAATTACAGACAAACAGTCAGTGATCAAAACAAACTCAGAGAAACTCAGAGATATGTGAAATCGGCAAACTTGTTTATTTCTGTCATAGTGGCCTGACCTAGCTGACGTGTCTGCTTTACTTATTTTATGTACGGTGCTGCTTTGCTAATGTTTTTACTGGCCATTCCACAATCAAGGCTAGTTCTTTGACCAAGGTTGGCGGTGACTTTTCTCTTAGGGGCCCGACTCTTCACCACTCCTCCTGTCTGAGGAGATCAGACTTGTAAATTCCTTATCCTCTCTTAAATCCCTCTTAAAACACACTTTCATAAATGTACTTTCACAGGGTTAATGGCCTGAACCCACTTTTATCTGCAAGTCATATCTTAAAATCTATTTATATACAAAGGCGTTCCCTTATTGTATTATTTCACTTATTTTACTCCCTCTCGTGTCGATCCTTTTATCCCATGCTGTTTAACTTTCAAACTGCTTTAAAATGTTTCTTTAATTTTTGCCCATTGCTTTTTATGTTTGTAAAGCACTTTGTAAATTTGTTTTGAAAAGTGCTATAAAAATACAGCTTGTCATTGTTATTTGATAAACCAAATCTATCGGAAGCAAAGCAATGTACTGCTGTGGATGGGGGCCAAAGCAAAACATATTTTAGCCACCTAAAAAACTCAGTACTAGTAGCAGTGTACACTGTATTTGGAATATTTTTGCCGCTTTACAGTACAAACTAACCAAGTGAGGCAGCGGTTGACCGGTTGTGTTCTGCGAAGTAAAATGTTACATTTTTGTCAATGAAGTCTGGTAGCCTTGAGATATCGACTTCGGTTCCCCGTAAGAAAGGCTGTAAAACAGCAAGGTAACGTGGTGTAAATATTCTAAAAATAGCATACACAGATGTTTATTTTTTTAGTTGGGCCTTTTTCAGGTGGCGTTTGCTCAGCGGAAATTGATTTTATGTACAAAATGCATCGGTTCTCAACCCAGAAGCTACTGTAACATTGTGATTTGGTCTATACCCATTGAACCGGCATTATCCAAGGAACACATTGGCAAATATTGTTTTGCTACGCCTCATGGTTCATGAGTTACTATTCAAAACGTAAGACATGTTACTTATCACATGGTGGCGTTGTTGGAACCATGTTTTAATATAGTAAGCATTTCCAGATGGGGTATCTGGCATCACGAAACCTTTGCGCTTGTAGTTGAACTTTAAATCCTTCCATATTCTGCTATTGTGTATTTTTCTTTGTTTAAAAAAAAAAAAAGTAAAATCACTGAAACTTCATAGAATAAAGACATTAGCATACATTGTTAAAATAAAGTTTCTACAGCAAACAGTACAGAAGTAGATAGTGAAATAAAAATGAGTAGTGGATAACAACAGTGTGAGATCTGTGCCAGCTCTCACACTAATTACTGCAGACTTGACTCAGAGTTGAACACAACAAAAATTGAATAAAAAAGGCAGTATTTACTGCAGAGCTGCCGTCTGATGGCATTAGGTAGATATGGTATTCTCCTTGCAAACTGAATTTGCATTACAGTCTGGTTTCCATTCTTTTCATTTCCCCTTCTCTCTGTCAGTCAGAGTCCGATTTGCACAGATCAGACGAATGAGACAGGAAAAAAAAATATCTGTGAAGGACTCAGCACAGAAGTTTGGTTCCAGTAGAGAAGATTCTGTGAAAGGTTTAGACGTTCTGCTGTGACACGAGCATTCCCTCAACAGAAATGAGAATCACAGCAGGTTAACACCGTGTCAGCTCCGGCGCCTCTGTTCAAAGATTACTTGACACATTATCTCTGCGTACTGCTGCAAACAAGAAAAAAAAAAATCCCCACTGAAAAGATAATCACTTCCCTTTGTCACCATCCTGAAGGGACGTTCTCAGTCGCTGTTCAGTGGATAATTGTACACATTTTGAAAAAGTGGGCTTGTTTTGGCAGAGATCCCAATTAAGAACAGTCACAGATTTCAAATGCTGTTTTCACTACAGTTATAAAAACTTAGTGTGGCAGTCTTGTCCAGTCCTAAATTATACAGGAATCCATTAAAGGAGCAGTTTGTCTTTACTGTTGTTATCACAGTGGATACATGCCTGCAAATGGCTTTAGTAATGCAACGGCAGTGTCTCTAAATCGGCTTGTTGTAGATTTTTAGCCATGTGGAAAGAACCCAATTTCATATCCAAATATAAATCATGGGCCTTGGTTGAGTTGCTCTGTGGCCAACAGTAGGAGTCATTTTTCTCCTTGGCTCTTATTTACTTACCTTGCACTTTTCCTAGAGTAAATGATGATTTTGGGGTAACGGAAATAATTTTGTGCATCTGCTGGCGAGGTACCACAGCTCTGATCTTTGTACTTTGGAGCTGCCATCTGGAAAACAGAGTCTTTGTGCAGTTTGTGGGGGTTGTCATGACAGCAGTTAGACAGACAGTCTCGCAAGTGAAAGTTGACACGATTGATCCGTGCAAGGCCACTGTGTCCATCAACAGCTATGTGTCCTGTTGAAATGTCCTTGAACACAACACTGAACCAATAGTGACTCTATAACCACTTTATATCTTTATAAGTGGGTCTGGTTCAGAGTTTTAGCTATGTAAAAACATAAAAATGAACCTGGCTCATTCTACAGAGACACTGTGTAGTTCAAAAAGACTTTTAAAATACTAAACATAGGGATTTATCATTCTCTTCCTTCCTGTTCCTCACTCTTTGATTCAAACACTTTCTTCCCAACACTTTCTCTCACTCCCTTCTCCATCTCAATATCTAACCTCATCTCTTGCAGGAGGTGAGAGTCTTCACCTGGCGCAGTTGCTGGAGCTGTGGAAGGAGAAGAACGCCGGCCACTGCTCCCGTCTCATCCTCGTTTTGGATACCGAAAACTCCCTCCCCTGGGTGAAGGAGATACGCCGGGTTGAGGGCATCTATGTAGCCGTGCAGGGAGCCGAGCTGTCCATCACTAGGGTGGACCCAGAGGTTGGAGATATCCCCCTCCTCGGGGACTTCACTGCCGAATGGGTGGAGTTCAACTGCAACCCAGACAGCAACACCCAGTGGTCAGAAAAGGGACGGACTGTAACGGCCGCGTACGGTGTGTCCAAGCGCTGGAGCGACTACACACTTCACCTGCCCACTGGAAGTGACGTGGCCAAGCACTGGAAGACCCACTTTCCCAAAGCTACGTATCCCATGGTGCATCTCTCCAACTGGTGTTGTGGCCTCAACCTGTTCTGGATATGTAGCGTGTGCCTGCGCTGCTTCAGGAGGTGTAAACTAGCATGGTTCCCACCAGCTATACTGGACACTGGGCAGGGCATTAAACTGGTGCACTCTTAGATGATGGGGGAAGTGGACACGCAAATTTTGACTGTTTGTGTTTTAATTGCTGGGTACGAGGTGATAATAGAAAGGAAAAATAATACTCTTGTACCTATAAAACTGTATACACAAACATGCACAGAGGTTATACCCCATGATAAAATATGACCTTCTGTCAAAGGGGTTGTTCAGCTCTTCCCAAATTAGGTTTTGTATCATGTGCAATTGCTGTACAGCAGACATGTGCTTGCAGTTACATAGCAAAATGCTTGCTCCATATTAAATTGTGTGACCCAAAATTAGGGAGTGAAAAAACAGTAGAAAGTAAACTCTCAACCACAGTTACAGTGGATAAAACCATATTAAGTACATAACTATGGTTTCATAAAGGAACTCTTCACCCACAATTGACCATTTGTAAATCAGTTAGTCATGCCGTGTTATCTTGAATTTGTAAGAGTTTGTTTTTCTTGCATGCCTCCATGGAAAATGGCAAATGGATATTTATTGATTGATTTAGGACCACAGCAAAACTGTATCAATATATCTGTTTACAAGCTCTCACAACTCGTGCAGTATAATTCAAGTCTCACTTATCTAGTCGTATGCTCAGAACTTTTTAATGACATGCATTTTCACTAAAACCTTACTGCTAGAGTCTTGCTTTGAAGAAGTTTTTGTTGAAGTTTTTAGCCAAAAATGCATGTTTTGGAAGTACTGAGCATATGATTGGATAAATGAGACTTGGATTATACTCACACACTGCATGAAATAATGGACATAGCTACCGTGACATCACTCATTGGTTTGTGGACACTTGTTTTGAAGTCTTGAGTTTGGCATTTTGGAGCCAGAAGTGACCGTGTTTGGATGAGACCTAAAGCCATAAAAAAAAAAGTTACAAAAGTTGGGTTATATGTAGCTATAGAGACCAAAACCCTTATGTGCACCAGGCTGTAAACATGTTTATTTCTGCTGTAAATTCGGGTATTTTAACATGGGCGTCTATGGAGATTGACTCGCTTGTGGAGCCAGCCTCAAGTGGCCATTTTAGGAACTGCAGTTTTTGTCACTCGGTTACCACTTGCTCATGTTGCACATTTTGTTAGAGTTTGATAATGGATGTTTTGATACAGTTTTGCTGTGGTCCCCAGTCAATCAATAAATCAGTATTTTCGCCATTTTCCACGGAGGCATGCGAGAAAAATAAAGTTTTTTTCACATTTTCAAGCTAACATGGCATGAATAACTGATATTCAAATGGTCATTTTGTGAGGAAAATATGTCTTAAGTATATAATGAGGCAAAAGACCAAATTGCGTGTTTTTGTACAAGTTAATTATATTTTGGGGCAGTGTCATATTATGGTTTTGTATACTACTTTGCCATTACTGCATAATTATTTCTTTGGAAAGGTTTACTGGTTATCTTTTTTGTTATACAATGAAATTTTTTGTCAATTTTCTAGTGCCTTAATGTGCCTCAATGATGGATTTGGGATCATCTTTAATGTGGATGCCTAATTTTGTTATGTTTATAGCCTTTCCTTGCTTCTTATTTATATCTGAGGATTCTGCAGTATGAGCAGGGAGGCGTTCAGTGTCTTCCAAAAGACTTTCAACAAGATAGACAAAAAAAAAAGACTGTTTTGGGGCCAAACTCAGTGACCCTCTGGTTACAGGATCATCTAACCACAACGCCAACCTGCCACTCTTGCTGTCGAATCTTTTCCTCAACACTTTCAAAGACTTCAGATAAGCATTTACTCCCAAACAGAAACAAGACAGGTGCGTCAGCTGGGAGGAAGTATATAATCACCAGACAGTGGCCCTGTATTGTGCCTCATCCTGTTTATTTACATAAATTAATTCAAGTTGAAGAAGTCATTTACTCTGTACAAACACAGCAGTCAGGTTTTGTAGCCATTGTCCTTGCCACACTGTGAAAAAGGGACTTGTCATGCAAAACGACAATTCAAGAAGCTTGCAATGCTTTTTATTGGTGCACTGACCTTAAGAACTCGTATTGACCATCCTTTATTTCCGACTTTATTTGCTGTGTTGGATCTCTCTCCCACACAACCCTAAACTCTGGAGTGGATTGCTGCCTTAAAGTTTGTGTTTCACTGTGATGTTTCCAAGAGGTCAAGTGGCATTTTCCACATCTTTATTCCCCCTGTGCCTCATTTGAGTTACGCCTGACAATGTCAGGATTAAACTTGGATAATAAACTGATTAAACATTGCTGTCTGATAAATGAGAAATGTAGCGAGGGAATACAAACACATACCAGTTTGATTCCATGGAAATAACAGAAGGATAAAACAATAAATGGGAATTGAAAGGAGAAAGCAAGACATGGTGGATGACAATCGTCCCGGCTCATTTAACATGGCTGGCTTTACAGGCACTGAACAAATACAGACTGCTCTGTGGAAACACTAGCATCACCTGGCAAATATTAGGATTGTGAGCAGAAGAAAAATGAGAGTGTAAAGGGAAAGTGAAACGATACATGACACAGTATCTCTGAGGGATTTGTTCACTGAGCTTTCACCTCAGTTAGTCCTGGTGCCTGGCTGGACATGTGTCCAAGGCGCTGCTGGGTATTTTAGCGGTCTCAGAGAGCAGGGCTGTGGCCTGGCTCATGCCTGAAGGGCACTATTAGGTACAGAGCAAGGTTTGGGGAGACTTTGGAAAGATGAAAGCTGACATTGGAAGCCATGTTTCATATTGGCTTTCACCCATAAGGCGTAACAGGGAGAGCAAAGGAGGAAAATGGCATGAACCAGAGCAACTTTTCACCACTCTAAACTTGCTGTGCTTAGGCGTTGTAAATATCAAACCATTAGGCAGGTATGAACTATTCGATGAGTATTCACAGTGGCAATTAGTGGAAAAAGAGACAAGTATAAATGCCGTCTTGTGTGGGCGTTCTTTTCATTGCCGTAGCCTGCGAGCTGTGGTTATAGCTAAAGTCAGGGATTCATGTATATAGCGGGAATCATTTATGCGAATATTAGATTACAGGCCGGATTCATCTCCTAAACTGGATTAGGTAATAAAAGAGTCAGCCGCCTCTGAGGCCCGTGAGGATGTGCTGAGTCAGAGCCTGCCGCACACACTCAAACACACACATCAACTCAGATACATGCACAGATACAACCGCACACACCAATTCTCTCTTGCCTTTCTGCTTTCCTGTTTCTTTACAGCTGAGGCTCTCGTCTGTGGGTAATTACAGCCTGTCATGGGGCATTACCTTCTAATACAGGCAAAGTGATGTGTCTGATGCTCGCCTGCAATTTATTTGGGAAAATAAATGTGCTTTTATAGGCCAAGTTGCATCTTAGCAGAGGGACTGGAGCAGCAAATACATTTGCTCCATTATTGTTTACTTAAATCCATCTGAAGGCGTAGTGGGAGGCCGGCAATTTTGTGCCTTTTTCTAAATGCAAGTTTAACTTCCTTGAACCATGTTTTGAGCCAGTTGTTTGGTGCTAAACCAATGGTCAATTTATTATCATCATAAAGGGTGTCTGAACTAAGTGGTAACTTCCAGGGCTGAAAAATAAAGCCAAGATGGAAGTGCCAAAAACTGTAGTTCTTCGAATGGCTACTGAGGCCGGCTCCAAGAGCAAGTCAGTCTCCATAGACCTTGTTTACAGCCTGGTACAAAAAAGAGATTTGGCCTCTATGGCTAATTTCCCCATTTATGAAAACTGTATGGGGGATTAATTTCTATGTCTACTGTCCCGTTCAAATGTTATTAATGCTTAAAGTTAATTCATAAGTAAAGGCAAGGCTACTTTAGTGACAGGTGGGTGCTGTCCGTTGACAAGTGTTTACCATGGCAACAATGTTGGTTAAGTAACGTAACCATGATGAAACCCTAGATTCACAGAGTATAGGCACAGCCACAGTGGTGTAGTGGTAGTTGATGAGGTGGTTGCACTACTAGGGACATGGGTAGGTTACCCAGGAAGTGGGTATACTCTCCTATATATTCCAATGCCTTTGGGCAAATAGGTGGGTACATTGTAAACGGACAGAAAAATAGGTGGGTGTACCCTAATACAGCCTTCTCCCTGACAACCTTTATCTGCCTGGTTCATACAATATATGTCTCTGTCTCTATGTCAGCTAAGGGGTCCTTGGCCCGAAAACACTACGGACCTTGCTCTATGGATTCAGATGTTCCATTTTTTCTGTAAGTATCGTTTTTAATGGTTTTAGCCTCTTTGCTTGCAAAAGTTAGCATTAGCATTGTTACAGTTAACCATAGCTGTAAATGCTAATGTGCAAACCAAGCTAGTAGCTAGCAGTAGGGTTATCTCCACCCTCTCATCCAAATATGGTCATTTCTGGCTTTAAAAAACCAAAGATGGCGCAAGTCAAAGTGCCAAAATCAAGGCTTCAAAACCAAGCCCCCCAAAACAGTGCTTGGCCTTGAAGACAATATCGCATGATAGCCAAAGGAGGGATTACAATGTCTGAGTCCATCATGTGATGTCATTTTTTTTTAGCCTCACAACCCCTGCAAAATGACTTTCACTATCAGAATTTGATCTATCAGGTCAGGTAATATTTTGAAAGTCTAGAGGACCCACAAGATTCATTGATTGACTGATTAATTCATGTCATTCCCATCCAAGTTAGTGGAGCTCTGAATTGTAAGTTGGCTGTGATTGGCCACCTGAGTCTCAAGTGCACTTGCTCTATGGGCCCCACAGTGCGGAAGATCAGGGTAATTTCATGCCGTAGACATAAAGGTTTTATGGCTTCATGTGCCACTGAACAATTTTCAAGAAATGAACAGAGAATGGCCTCCAATGCATTATCCAGGTCTCATACATCCATGTTCAGAACAGGAGTCCATAAACCAGTGGGTGACATCACGGTGGCTACGTCCATTATTTTTACTCAGTCTATAGTCTGAACCCTGCAGGGAAGTCTTGGTTTGATAAGATGTAATTACCCTTATGTGATTTCAAATCTCAAATGAGCTTAATGTGCTGGCATTTTTCAACCTAGGCATCCTCCATCACTTCTACAACTCAATGACATCCCGCAGGCATCCCTTTTAGGCTAAATGTACTAGAACCAGATATATACATAAATGCTGAATGTTCCCTTTTCTCTTCCTCTCCTGGAACACAAGGAGTAATGGGATGAGAGATTACAGATTCAGCAGCAGCACTGTTCCAACTTTTGTGCCCTGCTTTTCAGGAGGCCTGCTTGCTATGGCTCGCAGTAGGTCCGACATTGAAATGTCAAAGCCATTATCTCAAATTACAAGGGCTGAGCATGCGTTTAGTGGCCGTTTAACCGTGCAACGCTCCCTACTATGCAGACAATCATTTGGAAGAGGCTGCCAAAATCTTCACAGCTTTTAGGCTTCTCTTTCAACGCTGAAACCCATATGGCCATTTTATATCATAGAGTTTGCATCAGACACTACATTATTAGGCAGGACACTGTACATAATTAACTTCCTGCCAGGATGTTGGAAAAGAAAATGAGGCCATTTTGGACCTGTATCTTACTTCCAGTACTCTGGAGAACAGTACTCAAGAATAGTACTTCAAGAAATAATTTGATATATTTGATATTAGGGGAAATACCCTGATTTGCTTTTTTGCTGAGAATTAGTTCAGAAGATTGATAGTACTCATTCTACCTGTTTGGTAAATATGTAGCTGGAGCCAGTTGTGTTAGTTTCCTTTTTTTGTGCACATTAAACATTCATTCATTTTCCGTAACCTTTTATCCTGTTAGGGGCCATGAGAGGCTGGAGCCGGTCCTACCTTACCTTTGGCAAGAGGCGGGGTACACCCTGGATAGGTCACATAGAGACAGACAACCATTCACACTCACATTCACACCTACGGTCAATTTAGAGTGACCAGTTAACTTGCATGTCTTTGGACTGTGGGAGAAAGCCGGAGTACCCGGAGAAAACCCACGCTGGCATGGGGAGAACATGTAAACAGAAGGGCTCCCCCCACCCTGGGTTCAATGCTAATCACTGCCCCACTATGCCACATTATACAGCCAAGACATAAAGTCCTGGTAAGCTTTAGAGGTCCTGGCTGGCAGATTTTGTTACCTTTAGACACAGAAGTCTAGCTGTTTGGGCTTGTCAATAATTTGTGCTGGCTACAGTTCATATTAATCATACAGACAGGAGAGTCTGTATTATAAATAATTCTAACTGCCTCTCTGCAAGAAAGTGAATCTCCATTTTCCCAAAAATGCAAGTAAAAACTAGTTTTGAAACACTTCTGGTGAATATGAGCATGATCAGACTTTTCCAGCAGGAATGAAGAACTGCTTTAACTGGAGGGCAAAAGTTTTGATCCCCTCAACATTAACTGTCAAGAAAAGCTAAAATGTATAGAATTTCAAATTCCAGGCAGAGATTTGAAGAGATTATTCATGGTACAAGGATTGGAGTTACTCTGGGAAAGGATTTACGAGCTGATGCAGAAGGGGGGTAGGGCCAAGCAGACCTTGTAGCCTCAGTCATTACACATATGCCGTCTTGCAAAGTGAGGTCAAGATTATGGCAGGATAAAGGAATATAGGAGTATTGTGTGGGCAGACATCTGAACGGCCTTGTTCTATTGTTATCTTGACCCCATGAACACATAAAACCCCTTCATTTTCTTTTCTGGATGATAAAAAACAGAGGATAATGCTGCATGTAGATGCATGCAGCTATCATTGGAACCAGTATGTGAATAGATGGAGAGAGTCAGGGTCTGTGACATGTGATTGCATAATATGAGGTGTGAATAGCGCCCTATCCAGGTGTGCCATCAGTATGGATTGCTAATTTTAAACTCATTCTTAATCAAACTGAACTGCTGTGGATATTGGCTCTTGTAAGCAGCCAAATATATTTAGTATGAGCCAGATGATGCCGATACGCTTGATTCAATTAAAAGTGTAAATCGGAGGCTAACAAGACTGTCAGCACTGTGGGATTGGAGGTTCGGTAATTAGCTTTGTTGTCACAGTTGGGCTGAGATGGGACAGGGCTAGGCTGAGCTAGGCTCGTGAAACAGATGAGTTTCCTATTCTGATCTCACAACTGGGGATCCCAGACATAACTGAAGCAGCCAAAGCAGGCCTGTCCTGCTCAGGGGAAATGTCTTGTCACCTGGGAGCTAGATTAGGATGGTAAAAAATTTTTTAGTACTGATAAGAGTTTAAATACTTAGATGTGATGTCAAGAATGGTTCTTAAGGTTGCTCAGCCTACTCTCATTTTCACATTTCTTTTACCTTTTATAAAATTAAACCAAGAGTTCTTCAGAAAAAAATGCACTTACAAAAGACTCTTAATACTGACTGTATATATAAAGATTGATGATGTGTCTCCACTCCCTCCCACTGTACAAAACTTAAGCCAAAAAATCCTGAATATGGCCACTGTCACTTTGTGCTGGTGATGTTATTTGTGCCAGATTCCGCACAGCAGCCATGTCGGCAGTATCAGGTTCCCGCTGTCGAACCAATTGCGAGCAACACTGTTGACAGCAAGCACACTAATTGACATGCACAACTGTCAAACATAACAACAAACCCTTTTATAGCATCAAATAGCTAGTTAAAACCAAACTTAGCTACCAAAAAAACAATCACTTGAACAAAATTCAGTGTGATAAGAACTACCTAAAATGACAGAAACCATCTCTGGGAAAACCATATTTGTCATGTACTTAGAGTTTATACTTTAGCTCATGTCCTATCCACTAACTTAAAGGGGGCAGGATTTTTTTGGCTATACCAACGAGGGGGTGATCGAGATGTATTGGCTTCACTTTTGAGGAGCTGCTATGTCGTCCATCTTTATTATACAGTCTATCACTCTTAATGAATAGTTTGGCATTTTGGGAATTGTTTGCTTTCTTGTATTATGAGTATGAAGCTAGGGCCAGCAGCCAATTAGCTTAGCTTAGCATAAAGACTGGAAACAAGAGGGACAGCTAGCCTGAGAGCCCAATGCATTGTCACTCACACCTCGTTAAATACTAACACAATACCAACTAGATACCCCTCCTGTGTCACTTTTAGACCATAAGGGACAGTGTATCATTTTATTATCGTTATGCATTATTCTCGCATTGTGTTTTTCAAAATAAACTTCTGTTCTCACAGGTAATATACAATTTCTGCTCGTTAAATGCATACGGTCATCGATGCATACAATCGCTTAGGTTTACTTTCTTAGGATTAAGCAACAACACCTTGTGGTTAGGTTTGAAAAAACATCACAGTTTAGCTTAAAATAAATATGTTTGTCACTAACGTAATGTAACGTCAGAGGACATACGTCATTAGCAAAATATGCTACACATACTAGCACACTATGTTGTAATTAAAATAACTCGACTGACTTTTGGTTTCACATCGGACAAAACAGCAGGTTCCCAGGTGAAAGTCCAGAGTTTGTTTGACCCATCCACCTCCACTCCTCTTCACCATATGTGGTCCATCTCACTCTTTATATGACAGCAGTTGCTCGGAGCATCAAAAAATGCTGCTGTCCAGTGTGTCTCATAATGCCAATAAGGGGTGCCTCGGTACATCAGGTACCTGTACTAGCCGAGGGCCACTTACCAAATGTCTGTTTGACGAGCTGGGAGTGTGACTGGGTTGAGCCAAAATAGAGGAGCACAACATTTTGGGAAATCCGCTTTACCCATAGAATTACTAATAGGTGCATTTTGTTACCTAAATGAATTTTGTTTCAAAGCCAGCCTGGCTGTTGCCATGTGTTTCCAGTCTTTATGCTACGCTAAGCAAACTGGCTGTGGGCTGCAGCTAGCTACATTTTTACTATTTTTACAAACCTGAGAGTGGTGTCGAGGTTCTCACCTCAATCTCGGCAAGAAAGCCAATAATTGTATTTCTGAAAATGTCTAAGTCATCCTGTGTTTTTAATCTTATAAAACTGATAATGCTGAGAGGTAGCACTAGGTTTACACTTAGCCCTACAGATGACGTAACCTGCACTGTTTGAACCTGTATGTTATGATGTATATAGGTGGATTGTTCTAGACTGGAATGAATACGTCTATCCTGTGCAATGTTTGAATGTCCTTATGAAACCCTTCATTGAGCAGAATTTGAAGTCAGACAGAAAGCTGGCCCAGCTCCCTGTGCTGTCTCTCTATAGACTCCCATCCCGCCTTAAAAATTCTCTCTCCAGCTAATGCAGTGCTGATGCATGACTCACCTAAGCCTGCTCCTCCGATCTTCAGTCTGTCTGACTGCCGGTAAGTGGGTTATGGAGCCGCACTGGGGGTCTCTTCTCAACCATGACATAACAACGCACTCAGGCACTGACTGAAGACATACCTGTTTACTGCCTGTAACAAGCAGTCAGCTAGCTTTAAGTGTAGCTCAGGCATTGAGAAAGGTTGGGTTGAAGGGGGATTAAGGGATGGCTGCTTCACAAGATGATAGATTTACAAGAGGTCTTTTGCTCTCCTGCATGTTTATCAGGGGTTGTGTTTACTCCTGCGCTCGTAGGCAATTGTTTGTCTTGTACAGGTGTACCCTTGTGTGTGTGTGTGTGTGTGTGTGTGCGCGTGTGTGTGTATGTGTGTGTGTGTATCCATTCAGCGCAAGAGACATTCAGAATTTCTTCCATGACCTTTCCCCGGAGGCAGAGAAAATCCTAAAGGAGATTTGAGTGTAATTTGTGCTTTGAATAATAAGGGAATCCTTTTGTGAACAGAGCCAAAGCCAAATTAGTACCAAAATTATGCACAATTTTGGCCAAGGCTTCATTATTGGTGTCCCTAACCTGCTGGTTTAGGGATTGTGTGTGTGTGTACATGCATTTTAGAGCGTGCTCGTACAACAACATGCACACATATCCCTTTTTTTCTGTGTTTGTGCGTGTGTGTGTGTGTGTAGTGTCAGCAGAACCCCAGGGGGTCCAGCAGGCGCTCGTTTGATTGCAGCCTCACAGCTGGCTCACGATGTTAGCCAGCCGGGCTCCGAGTGAAGTGACGGAAGAGAGAGAGAGAGGGGCAAAAAATTTGAGGAATGGAAAGCGAGGATGACCTGATAAATAGTTGAGAAAAGAGAGGACAGCTTGTATGTGTCTAGCTTTTACTGTACAGCCTAAAAAAGAAGAGAAATGCGAGGGATGGGAGAAAGAGGGAAGAGGCAGAGACAGAGAGGAGGAAGGATGGATAAAGATAGATGGAGGAGGGATGGAGGCAGGCAGGAGTGCCCATGGCTGTGTATCAGAGTGAAACAGGGGGAGTAAAGAGTACACCTGTCCTTCATTGATCAAACACAGCCACAAACACTCTTTCACTCAGGGACACTCAGATATATCCCCGCACACACCCAGCACACAGGACATATATGCTGAAAGAATGATGCTATAATGTCCACACAGATGGCATTGCTGGGGTTTTACTGTGGGATTTAAAGGCAGGCTGAGGCCCTCGCTCAGTTGAACTGCTGCAGTTAGAGAGCCTCATGCTGTTGGGCAATTGGGCAACGGCATGGAATAGCCTAATTCAGAGGCAGATGACTGGATGTCCCTGAACAGAGGGAAAATAGAGACAGAGAGGCAGCGAGACACTGTGGAGACCATGAGATTGTGTCTGCATAGGTGCTCACATAAACAAGAGACAAAATGAATTGCAGAAGAGAGGAGGGAAAAGATGAGAAAATACTCCCATATAGAGGCAAGAAAACACACAATCCCATCGAGGGCTGCTGTCATCCATCCTTGGGTGCAGTGTGGGAACATTCCAGACTCATCTGTTTTGGCTGGAGTGTGACTGCTTAGAGAGAGAAATTCACAGAGAAAAGAAGAAAGAGCGGGGGTTGAGGAGTGAGGAGCAGCAAGAGAGAGGAGCAGGCAGTGAGGAAGAGAGCAAGCATGACAAAGAGATGGATGAGAGAGGAAACAAAGAGACAGAGAGAAAAGTAGACTGTGGCTGTCAGGTGATGTGGTAGGAAGTGAAGAAATACCTGTTGCTACAATTTGAGTCCAGCTGTTCTCTTCTGGATGAAAAAGGCTTTCTTGGATTTTGTATGTGTACATTTGTACAAGTCAACGACACATATGCAAACCTGAATATTCTGTGTGTTTGTTTGAGTGAGAAAAGGATAATCTGATGATATCTGTATCTTGGGATCTTAAACAGTAAGTAATAGTAATGGTAGTCCATATTAGCATGACATACAGTTGAAAATAAAACAGGTGATTTTACCCTTGGGTGACTGGGTGGCTTAGCAGTAGGCCCAAACAAGAGAATTATCTATTTGATTATCCAGGTTGTGAATGTGACATTTTTGCCAAACAGTGACAGTGAACTCCCCTCTGTATATAACTGTGTGTGTTTCTAACAGATAAGCACTGATACACAGCATTCACACAGCCAGAGGTACAGCGCCCCTAATGTCCCAAAAGGTGATATTCTTTATTTTGTGCTCACAATTTAATTATGCTGTGGGATCAAGTTATTACAGTATCTTGCAGGAACACATTATCTGGTTGCTAGTTGTGTGTGCACAAGTTAAGTGTCTTGTGGAAACAAGTTATTGTCTTGAGGAAAAAAAATAATTATCTTATGGGAACAAGTTACTATCTATTGGAGACAAGTTATTAACTTGTGGGAACAAGTTATTATCTGGCAGGAACAAGCTATCTGGTGGGAACAAGTTATTATCTTATGGGAACAGGTTATTATCTGGTGTGAACCAGTTATTATCTTGTGGGAACAAGTTTTCATCTGGTGGGAACAAGTTACTATCTTGGAACAAGTTACTATCTTGTCAGAACCAGTTATTATCTTGTGGGAACAAGTTATTATCTTGTGGGAACCAGTTATTATCTGGCTGGAACCAGTTATTATCTTGTGGGAACAAGTTTTCATCTGGTGGGAACCAGTTATTATCTTGTGGGAACCAGTTATTATCTTATGGGAACAGGTTATTATCTTGTGGGAACCAGTTATTATCTTGTGGGAACAAGTTTATATCTAATGGGAACAAGTTAATTGTTTTGTGGGAGCAAGTTATCTTTCGGGATCAAGTTAATTTTGTTGTGTGCACAAGTTATTTTCTTATAGCACAAGTTACTCTATTATGTTGTAGAATCCTGGTATTACCTTGTTGGAACAAGTTATTTTCTTGTATGCACAAGTCAGTTTATTATGTTGTAGGAATAAATTTTTATCTTGTGGGAACAAGTTAATTGTTATGTGGTAACAAGTTATCTTTTGGGACCAAGTTAATTATCTTTTTTTTATTGTTGTTGTTTTCATAACCTTTGGGTAGCAAGCTGTTTACACCTGTTTCCAGTCATCATGCTAAGCTACGCTAACCATCTCCTGGCTCTAATTTCGTATTTAAAGGGGAATTTAACCAAGTTTACACATCAGACTCTGTTACCAGTTATTGATTAGTATAATTACATGTGTGAAAAAGGTGTACAAAGCCTTTTGTGGCTCCAGAGAGAGCTGCATGAAGGCTGATGAATTACCTCAAGTAACATCACTTGAGGCCAGTTTAAAAATAAAAAATAAAAACTCTGGGGATGTGGAGTTAGAAGAAAGTGAGCTTACCAGACCTTGGTAGTCGATCCTTATCTCTGCTTGAGGCCGGTGGCATGAGACTAAATAAGCTGCTACTGTAGTATAACACCCAAATCTCCATTTGAACTGTTGGTGGTTGAGCTGCATCATGGGTAATGTGACCACTAGGTTTGAAAAGGAGAAGGAATATATGGATTAAAAAAGATATCTCTAGTTCTGCTGCTTTGATTTTGAATTTTTGGACACTCTGGAGGAAAAGCAAACTATTTAAAATGTAGGACTGTCCCTTTAAGAAGGGTAAAATGAATACCCCAACTCAATTGAGAATAAAGGACTTTATTCTAAATTGAATATTTTAATCTGTGTGCATTGAGACTGCTGTAACCCCTTTGCATGTGAAAAGTCACTCCCCACCACAGAATTACCTCCATGGTGAATTTTTCAATTGCCACTGGGTAAGAATATTAAAGCATCTGTGTTCTTAAATAACAGCCTGTTTTAATCAAAACAATAGGCATGTCTTGATGTCACATCTAGAAAGGGAAATGAACCAAAGAAGCTTGTCTATTAATTGCCCCGCTGATCATCATGAATGAAGCATGAGACCAGTCAACCTGTCTCATCACCTGAAGGGCTCATTGCATTTTAATGTATGAAATGTGCTATACAAATTAAGTTTGTCTGAATAATTGAATCATTTCTTATTCAAAACACCGAGGAGGATTAAAAACCTCTCCGAAGCAGCCCTCGTGGCAGCACTTTAACGACGGCTTCAAGGACACCGCCTGTTATGTGAACAGTTTATTTTTTTATAATTTTCTTGATAGGTCACTTTGATTACCTTCTTCCTTGACCGTTAATCTGCTGCTGGCCTTCCTCTCCTCTTTGCTGCTTCACCTCCAGTTGCTCTGCCGCCGTTTCAGGTTGAGCTGTTTTAACGCCCGGCTGTTGATCATATTCGGTTTAATTACCTCTGCGTGGACTGGAGGAGCAGTAGAAATCATGACCTGATGCATATTCAATAAATTGACTGAAACAGCAAATGGAAATGGCTACCCTATGATGCGTGTTCATCTGTGCACTGAGAATTTATGCAAGAGTGACCTTCAGATGCCGTCTTTTTTTTTCCACCAGCAGGCATAAGAAAACAGAAATCCTACTGATATCAGTAAAGGAAGCCTTATGCATGCTGAGGGCTGCTTCATTTACTGTTGTCTAAAACTGCATGATATTAGAGATGGGTAAAAAGCTATAAATAATTCAAGTTTGTGCTCGAGCTATATACAGTATCTTTAACATGTGTATCACCATGTATATCCCCACTGGAGCCCTGGAAAGTCATTTTTCATGCATATCTCTGCTTCTTTTAGCAGCCCTGGTTTGCCATATGTCCTACAGTAATGCAAAGTCTCAAATTAAACATGACGGATTTAGATGGAGCACTGGTTGACATGCTCAGATACGTCTTGGCTTCCTTGGCTTCTTGCACCACTGTATAGAAGACAAAGAGTTACAGGTCACAAGGGAAACAAATGTCTCTGAGCTGTTGTTTTCTGAATGTACAGTAGTCTGTATTTCTTTTTAATGTGAAGGGCAAGACGCTCGTCTGAAAGAAAAATGACAACATAGTCCACCGTATGACACAAATCCAGAGTTTATGTTTCTAATATTGTTGCAATTTTTCCACACTCCCCTCAACTTGTCACGATAAGGCGCACATTTGTTACCTGTGGCTCGTCGCTAATGTCCACTGAGGTGAGACACACATCTTTTCATTGTGTTTTTTTTTTCCTAACAAACAGGAGAAGATGAATGAAAGTCCAGTCCTGACCTGCAGACAGAAGTGGCTGCCGGGGCCGCTGCATGTTTTCTTTATTTACTCATCAATGATGTTTACCAGCGGCTAAGAGATTGAAGTTGCGACATAGGGGACTGACTTTTATTACCCGGGGGTCCTTTGTATTCCTGGCCGTCCACTGCGAAAAAGCTTTCTATTGATTGTCTCAGAGCAGGGAAGGGGATTTGGAAACACGCACAGGCGCTGAAAAGACACGGCTGTGTTGGCTATCTCTGCGGAACGCATCAACCTCTTTAAACTTGGTGTTAACAATGCGGGAAACGACTTAAGTGATCACCGTTTTCTTCCTCTTTTGTTCTTGTCTTTTTGGCACTGCTCTTCCTCTGTGTCCCTTCCAGCTGTGCACTGCATACTGTGTGTATATCACACACTGCGGGGGTGTGCATGCACGTGTGTGCAGGGTTGTGTGTGCTTACATGCATGCACGAACCCTTCCCTGTATATACACTTCACTCGGGTGAACTGTGTGCACATTTATTGGCTTGTGCTGCATTACGGAGAATTAACTGACTGAATAACTTAAGCTCTCACTGTGCTAATTAAAACAGCTTGCACTCGCAGTGATGGCGCAGCCACGGCGAGACTGTAATTAATTTCTGAATGGACGCTTTTTGGACACGAGGATGTTCTGAGGACTACCAATGTCAAAACATCCTGTGTAGTTTGGCTAAAGGTACCATTCTTAAAAGTGATTAATTAATGTTGAGCGGAACACAAATTAATTTCCAGCCCAGTCAATAGCACTGCAGGCTCAGTGTTTATTGTCCTTTTGCTCAAAGAGACTGTGCCTGCTAATGACTGATGAACAGATTTCCCCATTTCAAAGGCAGGAAAAATAAAATATCTCTCACAGACATCTCCAATGGCATTCTTTAAAGGCCTGTAAACATATTCCCCATAGTCTCACTGTGGTAGTTAATTAATTCAGAGGCTATATCATATTTCTGTATCATGTGGCGAGGAGGCAAGATGTTGCCAACAAGTCGTCCTTGCCAGCAGCCTTATTATCAGTCGATAATGAATTTAGACGACCCATGTGATGGCCTCGCTCGCAGAATACAAACTCAAATAACTGTATCCGCACACCGAGCAGCACGCGTGTGTGCATGTATGCCACGTATTCATGTACCAGGTAATCTAAGGAAACGCCTGACCCAGAAAGAGGTACAAGGAATGTGAGGCATTACCGTGTCGAGCTCTCACCCACCATTCATTTCCATCAAGACCTGTAATAATGCTTGTACTCTCGGCTGAAATTGCTTTCCGCCTCTAGGGTCAGTACAACTGGACTGCGGGATGGGGGGAGGGTGTTGCTTTTGTGCAAGTGTTTTTATGCTTCTTCTTTTTTTTGTGGCGGTGGTTAGTAGTCAGGGTCTGTGGTCAGCCACCATGCTACGGTCATATTAGTAAAGTGATTTATATGTGCAGCAATGCCGAGCAGTCCTTGTAATAGAGGTTTACGACAGCGTGATAGAGTGGCCTCCTGCTGGACTGCGTTTCCATATTCCTTTTTCACATTTCTTTTTCTCTGATACTCTCCTTTTACCACACACACAGCGTTGAATTTATTAGCACTGTGATGTGTTGAATAATGCACTCTCACGCATTTTTTTTCCCTCTCAGGGTGCTTTTCACTCGGAGCATCCGTGTGACATAGCCAAATATTTATCTCTCTTTCTATCTGAGTAGCCAAACAACTGTGTTTAGATATGGAAGGGAGCGAAATGAACCCAGTGCTCCCTGCGATGACAGCAGGGCTACAGCCTTTAACAAGAGCCCATGCAGTTTCTATGGCAGCAAAAAAAAAAAAAAAAAAAAAAAAACATTTGCAGTTTAAAAAAATTTCACTGTGGCTGATCTGCATTCAAACCTGCATGCGGTGTGATTGGTTGCGACGTAATTGGTAGCTTTCATTTGACAGCGTGCTGATTGACCCGCCGTGACATTTTCAACGATGTCGCACAGGCTTGTCAGGCGCTCAGGGTTCTGCTTGAGAAATCACAACCAATCATGCCGAGTTATGCAAAGAGTCTCTTAGAAATGTGAAGAGATGAAACTGTAGGGAGGCAGCTTGGGATCAGTTGAATCCCAATTATTAAAACTTTGAAATATTCTTCCTCTGAGTCCACACTTGAGGCATGACTGCATTGATTTTCCAAAAGAGCTCACTGATGGAGGGAGTACACTTACAGTTCGCGCTCACACCCTTAAAGTGCTTTTTGATCACAGCTAAGGGCGAGTGTTAAAACGGGTGATTAAGCAGAAGCTGATTGTCCTCTCCCTTTTGAAATATGTATAGAGAAGCTGTATGCTGTATCAGCTCCTATAACAGCATTGTCATCAACATGTATTTCATCATTAGGACAAAACTGCCCTTACTCTGCACTTTACTCTTCTTCACACTGAAGGTGGCAGATGTGAGCGCAGGCCAAAGCTCACGGACCAAATGGTTTTTGTGTTAAAGGAATAGTGGGACATTTTGGGAAAGGTACTCATTCTGTTTTTGCCAAAGTTAGATAACTTTTAATCACTAAACAAGCTTAAGCCAGGAGATGCTTAGCTTAGCTTAGCATAGCTTAGCATAAAGACCGCAAATGGGAAACATCTAGCCTGACTCTCCTCTATGGTAAAACAAACATTCATCTATCAGAACCTCTAAAGCCACCTGCTTCAAATGTTATCCCTCAGTTTAATGGACATTATCAGTGGTTGTCAGCCTCATACTTTAGCAGGGTTCAGAAGGCCATTATCAGCCCATTAAATGCCTGTGTTTATAATCAGGTGGCGACCTCTAGTGGCTGTATGAGGGTAGCAAACAAGTACGTTTTTTGAAATAGTATAAAGTCCATGTAGAGAGTAGGTTAGGGATAATAGTTCGGTCAAACAAACACAGGACTTTCACCTGGCAGACAGTTTATCATGGCCCATGTGAAACTAAAACTCAATGGTGACTTATTTTAACTGATGCGAAGCGAACTGATGTAATTTTGTCATGTTATATTGTGTGATGTCATTTATGTCAATAGTATACTTATTTTAACATTTCTCACCAGTATGACTTGGTAAATGACTGTGATAACTCTAGAAAATCAATTCAGCGTCCAAAGTAAAAAAAAGTGTGTCTGTGTGTTGTCGGGATAGGAGTGGGGCAGGGTGCGTGAACATTTTGCTTACCCCAAAGAGGGGCATGACAAAAAAATTTATAATCACTGTTTTGACCCAAACCATGATCTTTTTTCTAAAGCTAACCACCTAAACCTAATGAAACTAAAAGTGAAACCTAATAGAACTGATTCCAATGAAGAGCAGTTGGTACCTGCTAGCAGACGTAGCAAGCCCCTTCTGACCTTTATCTATAAGGCTTCTAATCACTGATAACGCCCATTCAATTGAGTGATAACACTGAAAGTGGGTGCTAAAGGTCAATATGGAACACATAAACTTGTGTTTATTAATTAGAAAAAATAAAGGGTAAAACACCACATTCTCATTTTATGAGGATGCACTATTTAACATGTTTTTTGAGAGCTATTTGATATCAGTTTATTTATTAGTGGGCTTTAGAGGTGCTGTTAAGCTGGGGTTTTTTTTACTTTTTGGACAGTGTTCTGGTTCAGGATTGATATTTATCTTGCATGAAACATGAGACGCGAGAGTTTGTAGCAGAACTGCAAAGGAGAGTGCTGGCAGCCTGACAGGAGGGCAAAAGTCTGATCAGTGAGAAAGAAGCAAAGGGAATCATAAGAAAAAGGACGTCTTAACAAAAGAAGTAAAAGAGCAAGAGTTTACACAGCTAAGGCTCATTTATACTCCTTTTACGTACGAAAACAGATTTGTCCATTTCAAACGTTGTAAACATTACTGCCCATAGATACAGCCAATAGATGGCACTAGAGGGCAATGTCAAAAGTTTAACCCAACAAATTAGGCATCGGTGGAGGAGGTCATTATAGTGTGATTCCTTCTGTTCCACCATTATTTAAATGTCTTCATCTTCTCCTACAGTTGTATCTCGCTTGGACTAAGCTACACTGCCTCCACGATCTCCAGTTGCACTGCTCCATTTCATCCATGTCTGTGAGCTTTTAGGAAATGTCTATAAATATGGACAACATGAACATAGAGTATGGACAGAAGGCTCTGTCTGTCTCTGTATCTTAACGTTGAGCATGAATGAGCCCTTAGGCTACACAAACAATTTGTTTGCAAATTGAAAGTTCCATCTTGAATATGACTTTTTTGCTGTAGTGAGTTTTATTTTCTGTCAATTTCTTATATTTGATTGATATTAAAGAAATTTTGTTTTTGATTATACAACAGTTAGTTCCGGCCCTGCAATCTGATTGGTCGAGAGACAGTAAAACCGTGATGATATTGGAGTACAACATCACGGTTATTTCACTGTGTATGTATCACTCCACCTCACAGCTGATTGCAATCAACAATCAAATCAAAACTGACAATGTCAGTTAGGTCAGCAGTTGCGTTGTAGGCTAATTAATGCATCCACTGTCAAACAGCCAAAAATATGGATTTATTTCCTAAAATAAGTTTTGAATTTAACTATGAATGGTCATCAGAGGACGATGAGGGAGAGGAGAAGCTGAATCCATCTGAGCACACATCCAGGTTTGTCAGTGTTTCATCAGCGGAGCTCAATGACTTGGAGAAAAGCAACATACTGTCAGATCAGAAGGCAGAGTTGGCTGTGCCTGTGAAGGGACAGTCCACCATGCAGTCGCCACAGACTTATTTCACCGGCTGCACAATTAATGGAAACGTGCAGATAAATGTGTGTAAAGAGTAAGTGCCTGGCGCACCATGTCTGCGTTACATAGCAATGGTGACAGCGGAGTCCTGAGGGAACTATTTTTGTTGGCGGAAGACAAATAAAATGCTTAAATTATATATTTTGTCCTCATTTTTCAACATTTCTTAATCAGCCTTACTTATTTAACTGTTGAACTGTTGTCTTCGGCACTCGGCCTGCGGCCTCGTGCCTACGACCGAATCACAGCCGTGACGATATCACAGTACAACATCACTCCCTCTCGTGTGATATTGCTTAATTATATTGGCACAAAACTAATTCCACGCTCATCTTACTCTTGACAGGGTAGCAATTGAGCGTATTTCCCAAAATGCCAGTCTCTTCCTGTAAAATAAAAATATGAACTTAACAGTTGATTTACTGGAATGCAAGAAAATGAAAATAAGATAACGGGGAAGTTACCAGCTGAGGTTTCTTTAGCCACTGGTGGGCTGTGGACTGGATTTTTAGACATGGAGAGATAGGAATATTTGTCAGCTCCTTGAAGCACACATATGCAGATATGAGTTGTCCAATTAGACCTTCACTCAGGTTGGTGCAGCTATGAAGGAAAATAGATGACGTTACCAAACTCCACACACTCTGCTTCTCAAAATGTCATGAGTCTGACGTGAGCAATAAAGAAATATTGAGCAGAGAACACTCTCTAAAATTGTACCAAACAGAGTGACTTCTCCATTCTCACACACAATATGCAGGCAAGACTGTTTTTATTGGCTATGTGTGCAAATTTGCAGGTCAGAATTGGACAAAGGGTGAACTTTGACGAGTCTGCTGAGCTCGCACCAAACAGGAAACTCATTCTTGAATTAGTCACACGGGCATGAATCGAGGTGAAAGAAGGATACGGTGAATATTCGCAGAGACTGTTTTAAGCGCGACTTCACCCTGACAGCTGCAACAAAACAGGAGAGCAAGGCAGATGCCAATCAATCACAGTCTGTACATGCCCACACAGTCCTGGGAGGAGGTCGAATCAGGCGAAACAAGTGGAAACACCTGTGTGGGTGCATCATGACTGTGTAGGGCTTTGAAAGACAAAATCCACCTAAAAGCTTGGTCATAGTTTCATGTGATTCATCTTCTTCCAACAGTACAGCTCTATTTTCCAGTGCATTACTAAGACTTCCTGTGGCTCAAGACCTCACTATTCCTCACCTGCCCACCAACTGTTCTCAGTGTGTTTCCGGCTCCAACTCATCTCCTGATTTGTCACCTGTCTGCACACCTGCTCCCCATTAATCATCAGCCCCAGTACATATAGTCCCCAGGCTAACAAAGCCCAGTTACTCAGGACAGGTCTTGTGTCTTCATTTTGTTATATTCACACAGTGAGTTTTTCTTTTTAACGATAAATCCCCCCCATCCTGTGTCATTGTTTAGGTTCAGAACAAAATTGTTTGTCTACAAAATTACAATGCAGTTGTTTGGCACCAAGGCCAAACCTGATGTTGACATTTTAGGCGTTTGAGGAAATTTCTACTATTAAACTCCTTATTGCGACTGCACTGTAATTACTTGACTAGAGGTCATGTTGCCCACATTTGGCCAGTCAATAAGAAAATTACTCCAGCAAACTAGGCTCATGACTTGAATACAATGCATTGACATTAGTAGTTTTTCACTGGTGTTAAATGCTTCAGGTATAGATTTTTTTCCCCTTTAAACACAGACCAATTAATAATTGTGTTTCAACTGAAAAAAGACTTTTGACTCTCAGGAAAATGGTGATTTATGACTTTATGGTTGTTTCTGCTTACAACCTCCAGAAAACTACCCCCAGAATAGAAACTCTCATGATATTCCGATGCTGTTGAATGTCGGAGTCCGGTCTTTATTTTCTATGACAGAGGAAGCCTCTGTGAGCAGTGGGAAAGGACTTCAATGCAGAGGCTACAGAGTCAGAGCTGTCCTGGGCCACAGGGAGTGGATTGCCTATTTGTTGCATCAGTGGTTTAGCAGTCGCAGAGGAGGGTAGGGGAGTGGATGCAAGGCCCTGGAGAAAGCCACAGTCTCCAAACTTTTTGGGAACAATTATTGAATTTTTACAAAGTGGCTCTGTGGACATCGGAGACAGACGTGAAGACAAACAGACAGCCAGACAGAAATGGTGTGTGTTTGTGGGGGAAAAACCCCTAAAAGGCATGAATTCATATGGATCATTAGAGTTGCAACCCCTAATATTTCAATCAATATTTAATGATACCTGTGGTTACTGTGGTAACATCAACTGCAGTTTAATACTACATTTTTGAAAACTGGTCACACAAACACATTCCTTTACTTCAGCATTTATAAGCAGACCAAATTAAATGCCTGCATGAGAAAGCTGCTCTTGATTGGTCAGAATATCCATGTGGGAAAAATCCAGGAAGTTAACAAAATGCAGAGTACACTTGCAAGATAAATGTGACACTTCCTAATGTCACAATGGAGAGACAACTATGCAGGTTGATTTTAGCGCTGGTCATCGTGTACTATATTGCTGTCATTGTTCATTTTAGTCATGAACAATGACTAAATGACAAACAGGTAAACTAAAGGAACCAAAACTTTTTTTTGTACCAGGCTGTGAACACATTTATTCCTGCTGTAAAGTTGGGCATTTTAACATGAAGCGTTAACTCACTTTTGGAGCCAGCCTCAAGTGGCCATTTGAGGAACTGCAGTTTTTGGCACTTGGCCTGCATTTTTCCGAACCTCCATTTATCCTCACAGAACAATTTGTTTCATATCTACATGAAAATGCACATACAATGATTCGTATGATATCTAACAATTAAGCACCCCTTGAATGACATAATGAAGTTACGTACATAAGTCACATAGGTTAGGTCTCAGTAAGTCATACTACCTTGGTGGTAAAAACAGTAAAAACATGGTGTAACATATTCATCCACCACCCCAACCCGCCTCCTTACACAGACTGTCTTTATACTACCTTATTCTTTGATGATGCAGCCTTCCTGATTATGTGGGTAATATACAAATTGTGGTTCATTACTTTTCATAAAAATGTGTAAGAACAGCATGATTTTACAGCGTTTGTGCATGCATTGATTTCCTGTGACTCCCTCTTGCTGAGGTAGGCAACCTGAATCCAGCATGAGAATGGCAGACCCCGCCACTACTAATAGAAACTACTATATGAAGACATTTTTACTGAATGTTCATTAAATGGCTTTTGCCAGCCATAAATCGTATTAAAATTGGGATCTGATTATTTTTTTAATAACAACTTGTGGTTTGTGTTAAATATGTGTCACTAACAAACTGTGTGTTTCAGTGTAAATGTATAATGTGACAGTTCCTTTAATTTTTTTGATCAGGTCTTCACAGATAATAAAGAGACCTAATTCAGCAAAAGGTTATTTATTTATTTTCTTGATATTATCTCAGGAAATTGCCCAAGCTGTACAGAGAGCCTTTTTTAGAGGCTGTATAAATCCAACAAACCCTCGATATTGATTAAAATTCTATGTGAATCCAGAAAACTGATGAGCTGCTAATGCCTGAGGAGCTCTGGCGGCAGGTACAGGCAACTCACCTCTCTGGCCAGCAGCCAGCTTTCATCCAGGCTGCAGCCACAGAAAATCTAATACAGATGACTTCATCATTTTTGCCTAGTGACCTTTCTGGCATCCTTTCCTACTCTACTCCTCCCTCTCCTCCTCCCCTCTTCCTCCTCCTCCACACACACACACACACTCCTCCTATACAACCTTCCCACAGTCTCTGCAGCTCTTTAAATGCACACCCTGCCAGTGTCTCTCCCGCTGTATTTCTATCTCACCTTGCCTCCCCTGCCACCACGCTTCCTCCCCTTCCCCCTCCCCAAGGGCATCATTCATAGTGAGGTTGAACACAGCTTCAAGGTTAAGTGCCAGCGAGTGTGCTACCGAAAACTCTGCTGAGTTGCGCCCAGTGTCGCCGCTGTCGCTGTTCTCATTTGGCAGCTGCACTGATCACATCTCATCCCAAAACCAATGGGTCCTTGGCCGTTGCCGCTGCAGGCAAGCGTAAGCTGGAGCAATCAATAGGTTTCAATATGGCCCCGCTGGCGACTGTGAATGAAACTCAATTTTATTTTGCAAGATTGTGCATTTATTAGATGAACAGATATTGATGGCAGTATTGGCAGGCTGCTCCTCTACAATACACACACACAGGCCAGATCTGGTTTAACAGCAAAGTCTGTAATTCAACTGTAGATGGATCAGTGTTTTTATAAGGACATTACCACTGTCCTGCATCCAGCCAGGTAAAGGAGAGGCTGTCTCTTAGTTTGATTATTCTCAGATTATTGCTGGTTTATATAGGCTTCTTACATCATCTGATTTTACTCTTCTATCCTTATAGTCATATGCTATTATATGAGCCAGGTCATTTTTGGCTTTTTAACTGTCAAATTATAGTACTTGTTCCCTGTGGTGTAGGTCAGTGACTCCCAACTAGGGGTACTTGTACCCTAGAGAGTACTTATGCAGTTGCTAAGGGATACTTGTAAAGATTTAAGTAATTTGTGTGTGTATATATCTACTCAGGGGGCGTGTGTCCACAATGCATTTTTGTGTGGCACTGGGGAGCGCTTCATCCAAGCACACTCCCAGTGGTAAATGGTTAAAGACAACCTACTTTAATTCAATATAAAATGATAAAAAATGAACTTCTCAGTCCGTCAATTTTGTTAATGACACGCATGTGTTTTTTAAATTTTTTGTCATGACAACAATATCTTTGACATAGCTATGCAACATAATCAAAGGATTGACTACACGGTTACAATGCATACATTCATAAAAGCACAAATGGGCTTTACTGTTTTTGTTGTGATAGTTTCTGACTGACATATCACACAGCTCGGGATAGACAATAACTAAAGAGGCAGCAGTGATGACACCAGCGCCTTTCTGAAAAGTTCAGAGATTTTCAACTGGAAGTGCTCGGAGTGGCTGCACAACTGATAAAAGACACTGGAGCTCTGACAAAAATGTTATGTGGACACAGGCCCTCACTGACTCAGCTGTAACATTTTAACACTACATTGGTGACTAAGAAAAGTAAGAAGCAAGCAGAGAAGACCATAGTTAGATCTAATACATAATGGGAAAAGGGTTGGCAAAGTTAACTAAAAGTAATAAATAAATGGTTAAGATGGATAGCTGATTAGCTTTCACCCATTTATTCAGAACTTTTAGTGGTTGGATGGTTTAGGCAAATGCATAAACAGTTAAATAGATAGCTAACAGTTAAAATAGTTAAAAGTATTAAATGGTGAGACAAGCCAAAAGTAGAGGATAAATCACTTGAGTAAGGAAAAGTAAAGCAAAGAAGGAGGCAGGGTACAACCTGGACAGGTCGCCAGACTATCACAGGGCTGACACATAGAGACAGACAACCATTCACACTCACATTAACACCTACGGACAATTTAGACCTAACCTGCATGTCTTTGGACTGTGGAAGGAAGCCGGAGTACCCACGTTTACACGGGGATGCAAACTCCGAACAGAAGGTTTCCCCCACCCTGGGGTTTGAACCTCCTACCCCAGGATTGAACCAGGAACTCTCTTGCTATGAGGTGACAATGCTAACCACTGCACCACCATGCCACCCAATTGCAAAAGTTAGCTTTAAAGAGCTGTAAAATATGTGAAATTCAGAGGATACCTTTGACTGAGAGTCTGAGTCAGGATTGCCTGTACACAGCTCTCAACATGGAGGTGGCTGAGCTGGCAGCTTACAGCTAGTGGTGCAAAAAGCTAATGTTGCTAACAGCACGAACAGTGCTAACAACAGCAACAGTGCTGACAGATCTAATAGCGTTAACCTTGGGGGAACCAGAGGGTGGGCGCTACGCTTCTGTGACAAAGTAATCAGCAGTAACCACTGTTTGAGCACAGAGCCGTGCCGATTAGTTAGGGACTTGCATACATTAACATGCACGTGCTGCCGGACCTCCCACCACAACAACAAACAGAGAAGCTCAGAGTACAACACACACAAAGTCAAAAAAGTCACTTCATTCTCTACATTTGTAAAGAGTACATTTGAGTAAAAGGTTGGAAACCACTGACGTACAGTAGATTGTCTGAGGCCACAAAATGTTAGTATTGTTTCTGGGAAGTCAGACCCTTGCAGGTCTGTGTGTGTGTGTATACCAAGCCCGGTCGCCGTTGGGAGTTAATGCAATTACAGGGGATCAGGTGTTTTTCCCTCTTCACTGTTTGATTAGGACCACTTTCACTGGCTGAGTAATCAAACCATACAGAAACACACACACACACACACACACACACACACACACACACACACACACACACTAAACATACACCAGGTGAGCAATCAGAGCTAGTTTAGTCGAGGCCTTTTTCTATCCACTCCATCCCTCTTGCCCCTTTTCTTTCACTCACAGCATAGATGAATGCATTACACTTCATCTCTTCTTCATGTGCCCTAAAAAACACTCATGCGTAATTGCTTAAATTTTCCCGGTGCAGCCTACAACTATCCTTGCCCTCCTTTGCTCACCTCTTCTTCTCACACACACACACACACACACACACACACACACACACACTCTGTCCTCTGCAGCCTCCGGGATGAGGTCGGGTGGTTTCAAGGTGTTTGGGAGCAAATCATCTGTGTTTACTGGCCCCACTGCACCGGGTGTAAGGCTTTACTTACAGGTCCTGAGGCTGATGTCCACTTCAGGGAGGCAGCTGTAGAGAGATTTTGTGGGCTCATTAGAGGGAGAGCTGAAGCCGTTGGAGCATTACAGGAGCCTCTGAAGAAGCGGAGCCATGCGACAATATATACATTGAATATTTATGGAGCAAAACATGCACAGATATGCCCACAAACACACCCCCTACGTGGCTTTAGCTCCTTTTATCACAGTGCTTCCGCTGAATTTGACAAAATAGGCTTTTGGTGATTCTGCACAGTTTGTACGCATCACACCTGCTGGGAAATGGACACCTTACCTTGTAAAATTGTATTTGATCTTCACTGCAGGTTACTTTCAATATCTTTTTTTTTTTTAAAAAGACTTGCATCTGAGAAGTGCCCGCAGTGTGAGGACTGACTGTAATGTACTGCAAACGCGCTGCTGTGTAATTTCACCTGAGCAGAAATGTTTCCAGTTCGGTTTTTGATGTGTAAATTTCTCAGCTCGGCATCCTCGAGAGCTCGACTGTCTTCGGCTGCGCGGATCAATTTTATTGAGGTTCATATTCCGCCCTGAGGACAACCTTGAGACCAACATGCCTGGCAATGTGATGCTCTAACAAAGGCTACGTAGTCAGCTGAGGACACAAAGACTGAGTTATTACTTTCATATGCAGGAGGAGGAAGAGGAGGAGGAGGAAGCGAAGGTGGGGATGAGTTACAGACTTGAACTCTCCTCCTTTCCCGGCTCATTTTCATCTCCAAATTACCTGGCCTGGCCTCGGCATGCAATAACTGTAAATCACAGCATGAGAAGAAGTGATTTTGCTATTTCCAAAGGGCATGGAAGCCAAGCTGGTGAATAACAAGATACGGGATCAAAGAGAACCAAAAGACCAATTACGAAGCATCGATAATGAGTTGTGGGGGTCTCGGGTTCATGGCCACCCGTCCAGAGGTTAATAGATGAAGGGAAACTTGTCCCACTGACATCCCATTGACACTGATGCTCATTGTCTCTGAATATGCAATGAGACTTCTTTTTCATAAGCTCTCCCTCTTTGACAAAATGGAAACAGATGATCTGAATTACATTTACAAGCTTCATCATCTGACAGAGTGGACAGACTTCTCCCCAGTTGTCTCCAGGAGGAGTTCAGTCAGTGCACAGCCCCTTTTCAAGCCGAGTCTTTTTTTTTTTTCTTCTCAAGACATCAAACCCGATTTCCCTTGTCAAGAGCTGTTGTCATAGCGACTCATTGACTGGCTGAGAGGAGCGCTCGCTCTGATTGGATGTGGTTAACATCTCATGACTGAGTGAATGAGGCAATGTGACAGCGGAGACTTATGATTTGGTTCATTATATCCCACGACCGACACTTCCTGGCACCTGAAATAGCACATCAGCTGAGTTTTTATTTTGTCAGGGAGCACATTCTCCTGACGGAAGCACATTCTCTTTGGCTGTGAGGGAGAAGCACCTCATCAACCTGATTTTCATAACATGATTATCCTTGTTGATTTATGCATAAGACACAAGATATGCTCCACCGTTCGCGTACTAGTCTGGAAAATGTAAATCAATTGGATGCACAATCGAATAAACTTTGTTTCAACCCCTATTCTTCTCTCTGTGTACTGCAGACACAAAGTCTTACACTATGGATTAGAGCAATTTAGAAGTAATATCTGATGTAATGAGGGATGGAGACGGATCAGTGTGCTTCTACGATGCAATGTTTTTTAAAGAAAATTTAGTGGAACTGAACCTCATCTTGTAAAGTGAGTTACTGACATGCTCTATAGCTCAGTTACATGAAGTTACACTTGACTGTGTGTGCCAAGATTTTATGACACTTCATCTGCTTAAATGTACCCATATATCAGGCCTTAATATAATATCTTATATATCCAAATACAGAGTGGACAAGGTATGGAAAAGTGCATGTTAAAGGGACAGTTCACCCCAAAATAAAATACATGTTTTCCCCTTAATTGTGCTGTTTATTATTCTTGATTGTTTTGATGTGAGTTGCCGAGTGTTGGAGATACTGGCCATAAAAATGTCGGCCCTCTCTCCAATATGATGGAACTAGAAAACACTCGGCTGGTCAACATATTGTCACTCCGACCTCGTCACATATCACCATTTTAGTAAGTGGACTTTCAGTGTCCACATACAACGTGCAAGGTGCCCAGAGTGTGTTTGTTGTTGACATTCGTGTCAAATTCTCCCTGTTACATGTATTGTCTTCTTTCAAGATACACTTACTTTTTCACAGGAAATTTACTGTTTATATACAGTATCTTTCAAAATTAATGAACTGTGTCAGTACAACACCGCAAATTGACCTTTTTTTCCTTCAACAAACAACAACAACAAACACAAATGGTTAGGTTTGGGCAACAAAAATACCTGGTTAGGTTTAGGAAAAAAGAACAGGGTTTGGCCTTAGAATCTTATGGGACGCGAACATCACTCTCTCGAGTGACAGTTGGTTTGTTGCTGTTTGTAAATGCCTATATCCTAGCCAGAAGAACACAGGCGCTGAACTCATCACAAAAACTACAGCCAACAGCCGACTAGCACGCATGTCCTGCATCTGCATCAGAGGAAATAAGTGTCCATCCCAGCAGTTGATGGTAGTCTGTATTCGTCATTAAAAAGGGGTAATCAGAAGACGCTAGTTAGCCAGTTAGCACATTAAAAACCAACCCATTGTCAGGAAAAAACAAATGATATTTAGCATGTGTTAGCAAATAAGAACACAAACAATTACAGATTATTTCTGCTAAAGAGCTCAATGGCTGAAAACACAATCTCACCTAACATAACAAGTTTTAGTCTACCATAAATTTTTTTGGGCTCAGTAGGCCTAATGGTGTTTCTTGCCTTATGTTTCTTGCCTGTGCCTTTATCAAGGTTCCAACGCAGCCAAGGAATGAAGATTTTTTTCTTGGGGCCCTCAAGCGCAGGCTTGTGCGCATACACAATCATGGCCACACACACAACGAGGAACAAGTTCAATAAGTCTGGCCCGGGCTGTCTGAGGCTCAACCCCAGCCCACAGGCTCTACCTGGGCGGCCCCAGTGATATTGTAATATCAAACTGAAGGACATCCCTCCCATTCTGCAAACCAGCCTTTGATCACCACCACAGATAGCAGCCAAAGTGCCAAATTTTATCAAGGCTAATATCAAGGCTAATCTCTGCCCTGGACTGAAATCACCACAGCCTGACTTCTCAAATTGGCAACGAATCACCTTCCTACATGGGTCCCTGAAAGCTTTCAAGCACCAGTGAGCTGCACCAATATTTCCAAGCTTTTTATGATAATCAGCAGTGTAGCAAGCTGTAGATGTGTTGGAGCATAGAACATCATCACAGTTGGTTACAAGGTCAGCATCAGTGAGGGTCTTGGTCAGATCATAGCTACCACGCTTGCGGTGGAGCTTCACAGCCAGTCCTAGTGTGGTATGATTGCGTGTCACTGATTGCTGCTGCATGGAGGCCGTCAGGGTGAGTGCAGCATTAGTAATTCTGCCCCCAGAAACAAGCCTTAATCCAAAACAAAGTGAACTAAGGTAGCAATTGTGCCCTCTGCGAGCTTTGTACAGTAGAAATTGTTAACGCTGTAACCTCTTAGCTTTGGTATGTTGGCCACTTCTGATTTGATCCTCCAGATGAGCTTCTAAACCTCAACCTCTTGACCACTTTAAATGTTTATCCATGTACTTCCTGAACCCCAACAGAGTGTTACATCCACATTCATATTTACAATTCCTGCACACAATATTCACATAAATTTGCAAATATTTGCCTCTGAGCCAATACAATTTACATCCACCTTCCCTGCATTTTCTCTGCTACAAATCTTGGAGACTTTTCGATTGCTGGCTTATGTGACTCAGGATTGATTGAGTTTTATGGAATCTTGGAACTTTTCATAGCAGCTTTGGGCACTGCTGGCATGCAAATAATACATCAGCTAATGTTACAAACACCTAATTATTAGGGGTGTAACAGATCTTAAACCGAGACCAAAACCATTACACAAATGCACAGTCTCATTTCGCCATTCCGTCTCATGATGTGGCCTCCTTGTGTGTCATTACACACCTATTCATTATGTTAATAAGAAAAGGTTGCATGACTTAGTTATGTCAAAAGATGGATTTCTGGCCATTAAAACATAAATAAGATTAGCTTTCTAAATTGATTAAGTTGAGTTTGATCAATTTCTTTTACATAATATTGGCAAATAATGCTAATAAGGAAAGGTTGCATGACAGCACCATGGTAACAGATGGATTTCTGGACATCACAAACACATAATTGGACTGTTAGATCAACTTTTTGAGTTAATCAGCAGTAAAATTATAGCCATGTCTGTTTCTTTGGTAATTAATTAGCTTATTATGTTAATTACTCCAACTGACCAACATGCAACTCTTAGCAACCAAGCTTAATCTCATCTGCTAAGCCTATATATCACATTTTAATCACAAAAGTTCAAATGTAACAACAACATTGTTGGGTTTAATATAGGCCATATATGGGGTTTCCAGTAGACTATTTATTTTTTATCTCACGCCCTCCTGACTTTAGCTGTTGGATTGTTTTTCTCACTTCCGTCTCTCCTCTTGTGCATCGACCTTAACTGCTAATCAGAGTGATTTCTCTCATCGACATCTTGCCAGCTCTGAAGCCGATTTAACGTACTGAATTGGTCAGAAAAGCCAACAAGGGCTGACGAATGCCAATGGTGCAGGAAACACTTGCAGACGCTCACCAACAGCCTGACACTGACCAACGGCCAACCCTCAGCTTGGTGTCAGGGCCCTGAGATTTGGTGAGAATTGGTAATGCTGATGAGTTTTACTTTATGTGATACTTACAAGTGTGCCTGTCATTTGTTGAATTAAATGTATACAGCATCTTTTATACCTTAAAAGCTTTACAATTTGCCTCTTATTCACCCCCTCAATCATACACTCCTGATGAGCGCCAGAGTTGCATTCAAGGCAGCTGGCCTTCCCATTGGAGGAAACTTCGGTTTCAGTGTTTTGAAGAACGCCTCGACATGCAACAGCAGGACAATCTGCTTTACCTCCTTACCTGCAGCTTTATAACTCTTTTCTTTGGCTGACACATGGCTTTGCTGAACTTAGCATTAAAAAAAGAAGACTTTAAGTGCTTTTTTATTTTTAGCAACTTATTATTAGTCTTTGTACAGTGGCTTATTGGGTGCTTTTGAGTCAACCAAGTTACCGCCGCTCAGAGAGGCCTTGTCACCATGGTAACTCTGCTCCCAGGGGTGAGCAAAGGATTCCATTTTTGTACAACTTCTTCAAACATCTCATTTTAAAATGTTCAGCAAAACATTTCAGTTAACCTCAGTGTGACACTAATGATACCCAAATGCAAAGTTAAAATCAAAGAGGACCAAACAGTACTTTTAGACCAAATAAATACTCATTTTTGATCAAGTTTTTCCTTTCATCCATCCAACCAGGTTACATAAAGCATAGTGTGCCGCACTTAAACGATATAATGATACAATTAGCATTACAAAAATAATCAGTTATCCGTTTGATTAGCACAGTCATTAGACTATCATTTTACGATTCATAGATGTAGTTAGTGTATAGACTGCTGCTCAAGTGACAGTGATACCACAGCTTATTAGTGTAATACATCTGCTTTAAAGTGTCCTATGAATTTCCTCTGTATCATTGTCTAATGAGTTGTGATAATGACTATTGGCCCTGTTTTCTACAGCAGATGTGAGCTGCTGTCTATTAGCATGTTTTATTTCCCCTTCCGGACGCTTTCTAAGCTCAGTATATTATAACTAGAATTATTTTTCATGGGAAATTACGCCTGTAAACAAACTGTACCAAGCTAAAACAGAAAGCAGATCACCAAGGTTATTATTTGCAGCAATGCTGGTTGCTGAAGGTTTTTTTCCCCCCTGTATCTATATATATTTTTAATTTGTTGCTGTGTTTGTTTAGGCTGGTTTGTGCAAGCACCTGGAATCAGCTCTTTTTTTCACCTGCAAACAGTATATCTGAGAAATTCTTTTACTTTGCATCTTTAAGACTGACACAGTGCTGACCCCAGTACATATTATGTGCTGAGTGTCATAACATGCTGCTGCGTATATTGGCTTCCAAAATCTGGAGCCCCAAAAATAAATTGTCATGAAAACAGTAGGCCTGTCTTCAGTCTATCCTCCTGTTTTATAGAAGCAAGTGGTGACATTGACACATAGCATTGCATTGTGTCAAAGTTTAGGGCCACATCTAATTTGTATATAGACGTAATGGGAAACAGGATTGCTACAGCCTTTACTGGTTTTCTCTTAATTATTTTTTGATTAATGTGTGTTCACATCATTAACACCTTACTTGCATGCATTTCAAATAAGCAAAAGCATCCTTTGTGTTCTCCAATTCTGCATAACAACTGATGATAACAAAATATAGGTGAATGGCGAAAAATAATGTGAAAGTTTCACATGTACTATAAAGTCAACAAAATGCCAGCAACAGAGCAATCTTTACCTAAAGTCTGCTAACACTAGCCCAAAAATAGCCACCATAAGCTCCTAGTCATACCAGACTGGTAAGGCTGTAGCTGTAAAATTCCTTAGTGTATTAGTCCTTTTTACAGAGATCACGAAATATTACCACGACTAAGACTCTTCGTTACACCTTATCGCTTTTTTATACAGAACCCAACAACTCCAGTGTGTGATTTCTGAGAGCATGCCCACACTCCGGAAGCAAAAGAGGCAAATAACACAACAGCTTCGGCATTAAGTGTGACATACATGTGCCAGGTTGCACTTTGTAAACAATACTAATAACATAATATAACATGGCAGTAACAATCACTTACCATCTCTGTTATATGGCACTTGCTCTCATCCTCTGCATGGAAGGTAAGGAGCTCCCAGACCTCATTGTCTCCCCAGTTTGTGGGCATTTTCAGTTCTTCTTCTTTGAGTTAGCTGCTAACTGCTTCTAGCTGCTTTTTAAATCTCCCGGCAGTGGGTTACACACATAACATGCTATCAAAACACCACACCTATCTCATACTGCTGGCTTACACTTTTTACCTGGACATTTCTTTGGCTCTGTTACAACCTCCGCATCCGGCCTCAGGCAAGCCAGTGTGATTCCCTTTTCCTTGATCGCACCTTTTATACAGAATGTTGAGGCAGAATAATATTCCCTCCTTGAGCAGTTGGTGTTTACAGGAATGTTTATTAATGTGCACTGTGTTTCTAAAATTTAAACTATATAAAATAAAATGTATTAAACATCAGACTTATTTGAATTTAAACTAGCTAAATTATAGAAGCATAGAAGTATATAGGAAAGTATACCCACTTCCTCTTTGGTAACCTACCCATCTACCTAGTAGGACACCCACCTCATCAACTACCACTACACCAGTGGAGGTAGATACTGTGGGTTTCACATGTATGTCATTAATCCATCATTAATATGTAAATATTGATAATAGCAACTTTAACATTGCTGTACCCTTTTACTTTCTGTCTTCTTTTGCAGTAACTTTTTAGACAAATCATTTTTTCCTTTCATGAATTTCTGTATGATTATTTCCTCCATTGTTGCCCTAATTTAATCTCTACCAGCATGCATTATTTCAACAATGGCTTTATGATAATATGTTCCCGGTTACTGTGTGTGCTGGAGAGTTTCATTTGTTGTCTTTCCCTCATCCCTGAGTTGACTGAGTGTGCCTTGTGTTGCTGCATTTACAGTGTTTCCATTCTTACCTCTCTTTTTTAGAAGTAAACAGTGCTAATCTGATTATTTACCCCTTTGGAGTTGATTCCTTTTCTAAGCGTGAAAGTCATCAAACTTTTTAATTCTATGCTCGGCTTCAGACACTAATTCATCTTGTGTTTCCTGGATTTTCTTCAGCACTTCAATTTCATGTTTCTTACTACACTGCCTGAAAAATTGGCACTGACTTTTTAAAAAAAACATACCCTTTGATGTATTTTGAACAGAAGTCCTTACCTTTGCTATTCTGCTCCCTGATCATTTTCTACTCAAGTTGCTTTCCGTGAAAAGGGAAAAAAAACTACTCAACCTTGCCTTTTGACACGGTCTGCTCTCTGGCCCCAATGAATCAATACAGTGATATTGTGGGTAGCTTTTTGCCTCAATGCACAACTGCAACTCATCCAAAGCAATGGATCTAGAATCATTCTGGCAGTTTCAAATCTTCTTCAAGCTTTTGTATCTTGCCATCTCATCTTTTTTTTCTTGCTGTTCTCTGCAGCTGAGTGTATGTGGAAGAATGGCAGAATAATGAGGAGGAATTCAACTGTGAAATAAATAAGTGGACTCCATCATCCTTCTTGATGTATTGCATGAGGATAGCAAAACCCAGCAAGCAAGATCACTGACATCAGGTCCGGTGAGAAGTGATACCAAGGGTGTCTGTACAGGATGTTAATAAACCGATGCAGATCTTATGACTGATGAGTCAAGACGAGGAAAACAAAAATAGAAATCCATCAGGAATAAAGTGGAAATTAGCTTAGATAGAGCGGTGTTTATGTCAAACTGGAAAAACAGGGTGATTTCATCAGAGTTGTGGTTTATTGCTTTAAGCAGTACTGTTGGAAGTGTTTATCACTTTAACATTAATAATGTCAGATGTTGTTTACCCATTGCTCAATGCCCCTCTTCAAGCCTCATCACATGGACAGTGTCAAGTTGAAACTATCTGAATAATGACGCATTTCAATTTGGAGATGAGGAAATTCAGAGTCAAGTCAGACACGGATAGAATCACGTCTAACACAGAGAGTCAGGGTAGTGCCAGAAGCTTTTTTTAAGCAATCTAAAAATCAACAAAGTTCTGCTCAAGAAGCCAGTCACACAGATCCTGTGACCACTCAGGCCATTTTGTCAGTAGGCATCTATAAGACAAGTATCAAAGAAAGCAAGCCAAAGTGTAAGTGATAAGTTCGCTTTGTACTCATCCTTTAAAGATGTATTTTCACTGCTTGAAAGATGGTCTTTTCATGAAATTAGGCTGTCTATGCAGGAGGAAGACAAATACTTGAAAGTAGTGCTACATGACCGGAGGAAACAGGCTGTGGCGTTTGCTTTTGCTCAAGAGGTAGAATACTTACAATTACCAGAATGCACTGTGGGTCACTTGTCAACAATTGTTTTGAATTGTGAAAATCTGTGACAGTGGCAAACATGTTTATTTCTGTTAACGCTACTCTTACTTTTCTTGCATTTCACACAGCACTTCCCGCCTCCCTCCAAAGCCCCATCCCCCTCCTGCTGCAACTCCACTCCGCATTGGCATAGTAATGTTAGATACACGGAAGAGGAGGGCAAGTGTAGCATTACAAATGCAACCCCGGAGTTTTAAAACTCAACCGGAATCAGTGATGACTGATGAGTTTTAGAATAAGGTTACAGTGCTAACATTAGCAAGTAGCGTTAACGTTACTAGTAAGTGGAAACACACAAGGAAGATAACGTTAATGTTTCAGAGGCTACGCTACAGTAGGCTAACATTAGCCATAAGGGGTCCATGTCATTGGTCCAACAGCCCATTGGTCCGACATCCCATTAGTCCGATGGTCCGCGGTGCTGAACGGTAAGCAGTGTGGGTGTATTTCTACCTTGATGGTGCGCCGCGACCGGCTCTGGGTCAGCTGGGAAAGGCTTGAGGCGAAGCAGGCTCACGTCTTATGTGTTTGGCACTTTCTTTTTCATTTTAACCCACACCATGATCTTTTCCTGACCCTAACCAAGTGGTTTTTGTGCCTAAACCTAACCAGACCTTAACCACAGGGCATCATGATGATTTCGGAATGGACTTCGGAACAATGGGTTTAATATGGTCGGAACAATGGGATGTCGGACCAATGGGCAGTTCCCAGCCGTTAGGAACTGGATGTTGAGTTGTCATAATGAACTGAACTGAACTTCTTTATTTGTCATTTTTATGCGCAGCACAAAAACAAAATGACATCTGGCATACCCCAAGCAAAAAGAAACAAAATATTTAAAAACAATTTGTGCAACATATAAGACAGAACTTATAGTGCAATAGTAAGATGAAAAGGGTCAACATTTCACAGTCAAGAACTCCACATCCTGAGAGCAGAACTGGGAGATCCTCTTCACATTATAGCACCATGAATTGTTTGTATATACACCATGGAGCTTACCAGATGATGCAGCCTGTCTGTCTGCTCAATGTAGTGTTAGCCCCATTAGCTCAACACCACAGTCTGATATGTTACCATTCATTCATGTTTCAGTGAACACAAGGACACAGCAGTCCCTCACTCCTCGGCGAGTGGATCTCCATAGTCGGATGTAATCCATTTTCATGTCCAGCGAGCGGATGTTCCTCAGAAGGCTGCTGGGAACAGGAGCGTATCTATGTTTCCCGGGTTCTATGTTCCCCACTTAACCCTGCAAAAAAAGTTCTATGTTCCCCGCTTACACAAAAAAGGTTCTATGTTTCCCGGGTTCTATGTATCCTTGAGCAAGACACTGAACCCCAAATTGCTCCCAATGGCTCTTCCATCAGTGTATGAATGCATGTGAATGGTTACTGAGTAGCAGGTGGTACCATGCATGGCAGCCTCGGCACACCAGTGTGTGAATGTGTGACATGTAGTGTAAAAGTGCTTTGAGTGGTCAGAAGATTAGAAAAGTACCATTTACCATTCATATTTGATCAGCACTGCTTAGTTTTACCATTTGATCTGAATTTGAGAGAGGGAGACAGAGGGGGGGCGGCTCTTTCACGATCCGCGTCTATACTCTTTGTGGTGGCGGGCACACAAAACTGCAGACGCACAATCTGTACTTTGAGAAACAGCCCTGGAGCCAGTGTTTTGCGTCAACCAGCAGATTTGGGCTGAGAGAGAAGCAGGGAGATCCAGGCACTGGTAAAATAAAGGCAAGTTTAGCACAGTTCATTGGCTTGAAAATCTCAAAGTATCCCTTTAAATGTACAACAGCAAACAGGGTTGAGTCAATAGATACCAATAGATACACCAGTAAAGAATAAGACCATACATGCATGCTTGCTTGGTTCCCCACAAGCACTGCGAGTGTGAAATACATACCTGGAGAAATTCTAGGCACAGAATTTAAAAAACTGCTTAGGGCATCACATCACAAGCAATTTAACCCAATTATCTATTACTAAAGCTTTGTTTCCACAGGGTCTGAACCAGTAACTGCGTAGCTGTAAAGTCTGATATGAGGTTATCTGGTCCATCTGCTGGCAGGGTGTTGTGCCTCGAGCTGTAAATCTACATGTACGTGTAAAGCAAGACAACAACGGTAGTAAAGAGACAAAACCTCTGAGTGAGTGGAGCACTCTCAGACTGCTCTGCTTTGGGATCAGTTCTGGTAACAGAGCGGTCTCCATATCCTACACCAGTATTTCATTTACGTCATGACAATGTTCTAATGTCATTACAAGGCTTTGATATCACTGAGGGACACACGAAACAGACCACTTATTCAAAAATGATCTGTTTTCAACTGCTGGAACACAAAGAGTCCTCATTTTGTCTTTTTTACACTTCCTCTATATTGTCATGCACCATTATCTATGCAGTAATCTAGCTTGTCATACACAGAAATATAATACTGACCTTGAATCTAGAACATTGCAGGACTAATGTACTTTTGCTAAGCAACAGACACGGGAACATCAGAGTGGTTCGATGTATGACGGAGCTTGTGTACTTCATTATGCAAACTGTATTCTGTGAGGACTGATACCAGAACATATCATGATGTACAATTCAAAGTAATATAAGTGAATCACTGCCCACAAATCAACTTGATTTTAATACACCGAATGTAGCAATGTTGTGCGTGAGATGTTACTGTCATTCTGTTGGGTAGTTTTGTATTGATTGTTGCTGATGATGATTTCTGCCTGTGTGACTATGAGAGACACAGAGAGAGATGTGTGTTCATATATTGACTCAGCTTATGATGACAACTATAATATTCAGCTGGTCAGAGTTTAAATATGAGGCATACTACAAGGCCTGTTTGGTTAAATGAGTTTGCAGTATCGGATCTAACAACCTAATCCTCAGCAGAAATGGTGGTATTGTACATTTATGCAAACCACAGATACATTATATTAGTACATTATTATGTAGCTGATACGTTAAGACTTATTTTTTGGCTCTTTGGCTTTATTAGACAGGACAGTCTCAGTGTTGAAGGGGGAAAGAGAGGTCTTGCCATGCAGCAAAGGGCTGCAGGCTGGAATCCAACTTGCAGCTGCTGCAGCAAGGACACTGTCTTTATATACGGGCACCTACTCTACCAACTAAGCCACCGGATGCCCCAACTTTAAGTTTCTTTACATTTCAGCAGTGCTGTGGTTTACGAGTGCTCAGGTTTAGGCACAAAAAAACACCTGGTTACACTTAAAACTTAACTTAATACTAGTGGCACAATCCCTGCTAGAAATGGATGTCTTGCTTATAAACAATAGCTTTTTGTGGCACTATTGCCAGTGGACAAATAGTGTTGCTAAAAAACACCATCGTTTGGTGGCTGTGAGCCATTAGAAACACAGCAATGACTCACGAAAAGAAAACTGGTTTATTTTTGTTCGTCTTGAACAGGTCTGCAGCTTGGCAGTTGTCACATCTAAGGGTCATACCATCCACCATCTCCTCCATCTACCAATGATAAAGTCAGCTCATATATGTCACTTTAGACAAGCTGATATGATATGTATGAAGTGTTCAAATGTAATTTTTTCCCATGGTTTGCAGAAATGTAAGAAATGGCCTCTCTTGTAAGGACAAACCTGTACATACACTCCTTGGATTTTATGTCCAGGAGTGAAAGATGTTCACATGGCATGCTGAGAGTTAGGGTTGGGTTAGGGTTTGGGTTTCAATTAGGGTGCACTGGCCTGCTGATCTGGTGTGTGACATGGAAGGAGAGGAATAAGGATGTGGAACAGTTTTGCTCCTCTGCTTGGAGGACCAGCGTTCCATCCCCAAGCAAAGGGTAGACCACCAGACCTGAGGACCGAGGAAGAGGCATGTCCAATTTTATTTTTGAGTTGAGTGGTGGCTGTTTGATGGGGTGACTGAGGGGGCAGGGTCTCAGTCAAATCTGTGGTTATGGTGGGGGTGATATTGGATGGTGATGTTGGGTCATGGTAGAGTTGTGGTGGCTAACCATCAAATTAGTAGTCTTTCATTACTTCATCATCTTTACAATTAGTTCCTTAACAAAAAAAAAATCAGACAGCAGGATTCTTGAGAAGAGTTTTATTCATTATTTTCAGACCGCATACACATTAATATGACCATCCATGTTATTCTGTACAAGGTGCTGACACACCAAACCGACATCAAAGAACTAGTGGCAATGAAAGCAAACTGTTGCGTCATTTACATCACCTCACGTTGCCTTGTGTCAGTTGCATTTGAACACACTACAAAGACTACATCTGACGCTTGAAACTGTTACTCATTTATTTTGGCACTGCCCCATTGTCAAAAGACATTAATATTTGTGATCATTTTAATATTTTCTTGTAAACTCTTATCCCCCCTGGCATATGTGATATAAGACATATGTGTAATGTTGAAGATCTGCATTCTGTAAACTTCCTGTCTTAAATAAAGTTGTGAAAAAAACACACTACATCCGACGGTGACGGCCAGGTAGCACATACGTTCTGCGCCTGCGTGAAAGGAAATAATGCAAAAAGGGAAACCGGAAGTCCGATGAATGCATGAGATCAACAAAGTAGCGCAGAGTGACAGAGTGATACATCCTGTCAGCCAAGGGGTTTCCTATCTGTGTAGTCGAGCACCGCAGCACGGCCCTGGTGTTTCCTTCACAGATTCCACTTCCCTCGGCTGCCCGATAAACCAGCTGCTTCTTCCCACTCTAACCTGAATAACAAACCAGGGCTCAGTGCTCCGGTTGGATCCAAACGGAGAGCCAGGGCTAGCTAGGAAGCTAGCGGAGGCTAACTGGCTGTGCTTCCCTCCGGTCATGCTGCGGCTAACGCTCCGCTAGCCGCTCCCAGCTAGCTCCGGTTTTGATATTCAGGTTAAAGAAGGAAGAAGCAGTGGATTTGTCGGGCAGCTGAGTGAAGTGGAGCACGTCGTGAGGAGGAAGCACCAGTTAGCCCCGGTTTCACTACAGGCAGATTCACTCCCTACAGGGGCAAGGAAATAAAACCTGAACAGTCAGTCAGAGTGATCTCTCTCACCGACAAGCTCCGCCGCCGAATCAACATGCTCAATCGACCGAAAATTTGGATGAATGATGAACTAACAATTAGTTAATGGTCAGTTCTTCAGTAACTCCTTATCAATCAATTTCAGAGGAGTAGTTAGTGAGGAACTAATGAGGAACTAACTATTACTTAATCATTACCTACCTTTTTTGTGTACCCTAAAGTAAAGTGAGACATCAAAATGAGTAGGCCTAGGTAATGATTACTGAATCATACTCATTTTGTAAAATGAGTAAGACATCAAAATGAGTAGGTAATGATTACTATGCCAACCAGCTGCTAGCAGCAGCTTCACATTTACTGTACAGACATAAAAGTGGCAAAAAAACAAATATTTCCAAAATGTTAAGCTATACTATAGTTGGAGTATCGTAATCTAAACCAAACCTTATATTTAATCTTAAATTAACCTTCACAGGAAATGAAAAGATGAAAATGGAGCATCAAGTTTGTGTAACTGTCCTATAATTGTCCAATAATTCCTGTTTACAACATATCTTTCTTGTTTGACCTCATTTTTGGGACTGTGTTGGGTTTCAGGCTTCCACACAGTCATGCTGGAGGAGAAACTCTGATCCTAAAATGAACCCTTCACTTCTTACCTTTGGGTGTTGCTGTATAACAAGGACTAAATTTTGTTTTTGGGGCAGTTTCTGCGTTGGGCAATAAGCAGAGATGTTGTCAGGAAAACGACCTGATTTATGTTGTTAGTTTTGTCTGCTGGGAGACTGGCACACCACAAATACTGAGGGCAAAAAAATACTAAATGATTAATTTTCAATCACTTGCTAACCACTTTTAAAAAGCTAAAGATCTGATAGGAGAACATGTGTCTGGGGATTTTACGTGCTTCTAATGAGGAAATCACTTGGTGAACAAAGGCAGTGACCTCCTGCACAAAACAACAATGTGAGACAGCCAAGAGACATGTTGGATGGGACTGCCAAAAATGGAAGGTGACAGACAGAGAAACTGGGTTTACCCAGAACAGGGACTGCAGTGACCTCTCCGCTTCACACCCCCTTAACTACATCTGATAGCAAGAGTCAGCAGTCACAGTTGCAGCTTGCAACAGGGCTGAATAACACCATGGTCCTGAGCTGTTATACCAACCAAACCAACCCAAGACTGCGTTAAAACTAAAACCTAAAACTTTCAGTGAGCCTATAAAAACAACACAGTTAGACTTTTTAAATTGTCCTAGGTGCAGCATTTGTCCCAGCAGTTCAGAGGTGTTGAAAGAGTGTTGAGAAAGGTAGGTATGACTCAAGTGGCAACCTCTGGGGCTGAGAAATGAAGTCAACGTGGAAGTGCGGCCACTACTTATAGTAGTTTCTATAAGTAGTTTCAGAGTCTGCCATTCTCCCACTGGATTCAAGCTTCCTACCTAAGCACAAGGGATTCACAGGCAATCAAGAGCCCCTTTTCCACTGCAGAAACGTTTCTCATTTACCCGGGATTTTGAAAAACCTCTGCACGTTTCCACCGAAATTACCAGGGTAAAAAACTTTCCCTCAACCCCAAACTTTTCTTGAAAAATGTACCTAGCAGTGGGGTAGAACTTTCCAGATTACCCAAAATTCTTGAGGGGCAGGGCTGTTTGCTGAGGAACACTGATTGGTGGAATACACACTTCCACACTTCCACACTTCCTGGCACAGGCAGTCGCTGCAAACTTTATTCCATTTCTACAAGCTTCACTTTGTTTGTGTTTTGATTCAGGATGGGTACTGAAACCTGGTACTAAATTAGCCCCGGGGCTGAATTATCAAAGACCGTAGTATTGTACTGAACTCCTCCACACACACACACACACACATCCACACATACACCGACACGACACGGTAACCAGTGAACAGTCCCTACTCTCTCTACACCAGCATGTAACCGGCCAAACTGGCGCAGCCAAAAACAGGGCACACGCCAAATCATCTACGTCATCACGCTAATTTGAATACATTTTCAGGAACTTTGGGGTGCGATGGAAACGCAAACCACACAGATTACCAGGAATTCTTTTACCCAGGTAAACAAACTCCTGGTAATAAAAGTTCCTGGAAAAGTTGGTGGAAAAGGGGCTAATGCATGTACAAGCAGCAAACTCTGGGGCTGAAAGCCAATGCAGAAGTCCCAAAAACTGCAGGTCCTCAAATGGCCACTTGAGGCTGGCTCCAAAAGCGAGTTAATCCCCATAGACCTCTATGTTAAAATACCCAACTTTACAGCAGAAATAAACATGTTTACAGCCTGGTACAAAAAACGGTTTGGGTTTCTGTCGCTAATTTCAACACTCATGACAACAACAACTAATACGGCCGGTGAATTTCCATAGAACTCATCAGTTTACATTTTAATAAGGCTTAAAGTTATGCCGAATAAAGGCAAGGCCACTTTGAGTCACAGGCTGTTTGTCACTCATCCAAGTACGGTCACCTCTGGCTTCAAAAATCCAAGATGGCTACAGTCAAAATGCCAAACTCAAAGCTTCAAAACAGGAGCCAACAAACCAATAGGTGATGTCACAATGGCTGCATCCATTATGTCTATACAGTCTAGTCTGCTATGGATCTTGCGAAATCCTGTTATTTTCTGCACCTATATGTAATGTGTCAATCCTGCATGATGTAGCCTAATGTGCCAAAACCAGTTAACTTAACCCAAATCATTGTGCACCAGTAGCACTTAAACATTCTTTAAAGACACTGTTTGACGTTATCAATACACACAATTGAATGTGTCAAAAGTTGTGTGAGATTTTTTGGTAGCCCAGTATTCTTGTTCAATGACGTTTCATTAGGCCCTGCAGGGAGTATCAGGCTGCGCTGTCATAAATCCACTGGGCTCACTGACAGCTGACACCATTCTTTAGCCCTGACATACTGTACCTTTTTAAACTACTTTTGAATCCTACTCTGTCGCCATATATCTACATTGTACCCGCTCAAGCTAAACTGCAGTGGCTGGCCCAGTCGGCTTGATAGGCAGATTCAAATGAATGAAATGCCCCGTTAAACAGTGTGATGATCCTAGGTTTTTTTATATTCTGTTATACTATGGACTTTGTTTTGGAGGTTCCTTGTTTCATGTTATTCAGTCATGTTTAATCTGCTTCCTGTTTTATTTTGTAGATTTTCTCCTCATGTGTTGTGTCTGGTTTTACTTCCCCATCTTTGTGTGTTTTCCCGCCTGTTTTCTGTCACACCTGCTTCGTTAGTCCTTCCCTGTTCCCAGATTTTTTCCTTCTCACCTGTTCTGTATTAGTCTTGTTTGCTCCGCTCTAGTGTTCCCCTCCACACCCTTGTTGTTAGCCAATCTCCATTTCCCTCTTGTTGCCAATTTCTTTCTGCTCCAGCTGTGTCTCGTTCTTGTGATTAGTTTTCTGTGTATATATACCTGTGTGTTTCCCTTTGCTCTTTGTCAGTTTGTCTGTGTTGATCCAGTGCTCCTCCTGGGTACATTCATTCCTCTGTTTATCCCTGTTCACTTGGTTTTCAGTTTGGTTTTTGTTCTGCTTTCATTTGGACGTAGAGTTGCCTTCCTGTACTGGAAGTTTTCAAGAGGCTACATAAAAGCTCGCTGCATTTGGGTCCTCCTCTGAACTGCTTCGTGACAAATAGTCCCATCACCATCGCTGCTCCACTTGGTGGTTCATCACAGGGGAGGCATGTCAAATAATGTTTTTAAGGTACTGGGGAGGGACTTGTTTTTTATTTTGGCTAAGGGGAGGGAATTACAACTTTAAATGGTTGTATTATGTATTTATTTAAAAAAAAAAAAACCTCTGGACCCAAAATCTTGCTGTTAGGTATAGAGGGCATGTTTTATTTAAGAATTACACCATTTATAACACAGAACATTTAAAAACAGAAATTATTGTCAGATTTTCAAAATTCCAACAGTCCTTGAACATATCATGCACGATGTGGCGTCTGTCTTAAAATCACTCAATTCTATGTCTTCTTTAAAACCATTTGCACTGATCAGATCCTGTAAAAAAAACAACACCACACACACACACACACACACACACACACACACACACACACACACACACACAAAAACAAAAAAAATCTGCACCCCTACATGCATGACAACAGTGGAAAAATTAAGGCTTTTTCAAGTCCAGGATTTTGTTTTCCACTTTTATTTTTTAACATCAAAGGGTACAGGTATTGAAAACGTCCACCATGCAGTTACTGATATTGCCACTGCTGTGTACAGTTTTTCACTCCCGTAGTGTCAGTTTGTTTTATTGTTTGTTTTATAGGGAGGTTCATGAATTTTCCCCCAGTCACTCAGGGAGGCTCAGGAAAACATATTTGTAGTTTAGGGTAGAGTCAAGTTAAAAATTGTTTTTAAAAAAAAAGTCACATCTGAGATACTTCACCTCCTCTGATAAGTAAAGAACAGTCCCTTAGACAGCAAGGATGTTGCTGTGAGCCAAATTTGCAAGATAACTACCTTTGCACTGACAGCTATAGCAATCAATTCAGATCACCAATGCTGTCAAATATCCACACACACACACACACACACACACACACACACACACACTCAAATACCAAGTTGAGGAAAGGAGGCATAATAAATCAGGTATGGAACATCAGATTGTATGTGATTAGCATGTCTTACCCCCCAGATGCTAATTCATTGATATTCTGACAGGTGAAATGGATGACATTTTTTTAGGTTCTATCTTTTAACATCTGTATTAGATTTGTAGGCACATTGTATTTTATAAAACATTTCATTTGGTACAATATAAGACTGTAAGAAAGAGCTTCATTGAGATATCTCTCTGCACATGGCACCGGCACACAGAAAGAAGCTCCACAGACAATGACAATACAAGTACAAGTCTGAGGAGCGGAATGTTTCCTATTATTAAACCCAGCTCCTCCTGTCAACAGAGAGGTGAACAAGGAGGTGCGGTAAAAACGCGAGGGGTGACAGCATTGATGGAAAGGAAAACAGCTGCCTATAAATAACATCAACGCATTCAGCGGCCCTAGTAAAAAATGATGATGGAATACATTTGAACCCTGACTGCCTGGTAAAAGCAGTGACAGATATATGGTGTACAGCTAACTGATGATAATTGGGTCCTTCTTAGCTTGTGCTCCGCTGTTCATCTTTTACTGGAGAAAGTAATAAAGATAAGGTTGCCCCGGAGAGCAGGAGAATGATGGGTTTTTTTTTTAAGTAGTAAACCAGTAGGCACAGTGTTGGTGATTTGCAGGTGAAGAGACATCCTGTCAGTTCGGTAGCTGTAGCATTTCTTACATTAAACCTGCAGTATGTTCATAACTAAGAATTGTTGTTAAAGGGACAGTTCATCACCAAATCGAAAATACTTATTTTTACTCTTACCTGTGGTGTTGTTTGTCAGTCTAGATTGTTTTGGTGTTAGTTGCTGAGTGTTGGAGATATTGTCCATAGAGATGTCTGCCTTCTCTTAAATATAATAGAACTAGATGGCACTCAGCTTGTGGTACTCAAAGCGCCAAAGAAATACACCTGAAAAACTCAACAGCAATGTCTCTATCCAGAAATCATGACCTGGGTTTACTCAAGATAATCTACAGTCCTTGTTGTGAGCAGTTAGCCTGGAAATTCAGACTCAAATCTAGAAAGATTTTGAGTCTGGCCCTCACTGATACACCCTTCCTACCCAAGGGGCGGCACTAACTGAGGCATATTAAATGCCACTGCACGCAATTGGATAGCACAATAGCCAATCAGAGCAAAAAACAAGGTGACATATTCATTGCACTAAGCCCCATTTGTTTACCGACCAGTGGGGCTAACTGATATATTATGCTTTTGCTGTATTCCGTCGGCAAAATGGCAAAAACGTCCTTATTGGAAGAGAAGGCTTCTAGGGCAGTCTCCTGTTCCTCTCTCAAGGAAAAAGATAAGTGTAGTTGGCTTAGTGTTTATTCCAGAGCTAAATTGAATGGACACGGTCATTCGGCAGCTGCCATCTTGGCTGTTTACTTTCCGACTCCTACAGTGCAGTGCTGTCCTCATCATGTTACTCCCGCCCAGAGCCTGCCTCTGTCAGAGAGACTGATCTGATTGGTCCGATTTGCGATTCAACGGGCTCCGCTCGTCGGGGCCAGATTCCCGTGCAGTGCAAATGTGAATTTGCTAGGGGCGGGGCATCTGGATTTCCAGGTTAGTGAGCAGTTTCATGTAGGAACTATTTTCTTTCTACTAAACTACACTCGCCATTTGTATCGACATGCAGAATGAAGCAATGCATCTACTGCTAGCTCACCCAGCACCACTGAACTAGCTATCGTTACAGCTCAGCAAAGGAGGACACATGGGCATAGTATGAGACAAGAGACCCCTGGGCACAAATATGCAAAGAGCCCCACCACCTCTCCTACAGAGGAGCAAGACACACAGACTTTCTGTTGGTTTTGCGTCTTCATGCATCTTTCTGTGGTTTTGTTCTCTTTAAGATAATTTTGTATGTTATTAAGGTGATTTTGTGTATTTTTTCTGTGTTTTAATGTTGCTTTCTAGTCATTTTGAATCTCTTTGTGATTGTTTTGACTGTTTTTGTTGTTGTTTTATATCTATAAGCAGTTCATGGATTTCTAAAAGACTGCGTTGGGGAATCATAACCCCACAAGGGGTTGCAAGAAACATGAGGTGTACAAAAGGCTACAGCTTTGACTTGAATAGTCTTCAGTGATACCAGTCAGGTATAATATTGTTGATGCAGTGACATAGTGGTTAGGTGAACGATGAGCAGAAATTCCTGTGAGAGGTCAGCAACGTGCTCCTTACGTTGTTTGCTTGTTAGCTAGCTGGACGATACCACCTACTGACAATGTGTTGTTCTCCTCAGAGTGTGTGTCAATGACAGAGGTAAGTTAATTTAATTTGTGTTAATTACATTTCCATGGGCAGATACATGTTACCTTACAGAGAGTTTACTTTTAGTGCATTTTGGTGAATATGGTTACTATACGTAACCTTAGTACTATGAATAGACGTTTCCTTATATTAAGCCAGCTAAAGAATTTTTATTTTTAGTTACCAGGCATGCTTCATATTGGATATGTTAAGTTGTATTTCTGTTTATATTTGCTACCATTATAAGTTGTATGTTAGGCTGGATATTTCTGTTTAGACAATGATATAACTGTTGTGATGCATTGTATACACAACATGACATTCAGCAGTGTTGCACTTAGTGCTTTCATTATTGTTCATTGATAGAAAACCACACACCTACCTATATACCTTCTGAATACATGCTTGTTGAACCACACTTCAATCCTATCCCTGGTTCTCATTTCCTGTGTGAAATCAATGCCTGTGATATTACTGCAGAAAGTTCATTCCAGCATTAAGTACCCAACCAACACTCAAGGTTGAGAGCGGTGACAAATACGACTGGTGCCTCACAGTCCTTTTAATATTTTAACCTTTCAATAATTATTCAAACAACACGAGGAAAGAGTTGGTTGAACTGATCAACAGAACTGAAGCAGGGGGAAACAGATAGCCTGGCTTTGATGAAACGGTGCAAAAAGTCTGGCTACCGGCATTTTTTTTTTAATCTCCTTCCAGCCTTTATACTACGTTTAAGGAATCTGATTACCTGCCGGCTCTGGCTTCATATTAAGCATACATGAGAGTGGTAAAGATTTCCAGTTACCATCCAGTAATCTTATTTGAGGATGTCACTTGTCATTTTTCAGGATATGCCCTTTCATCTCTTTATGTTCTTCCAGAGGCGGGGGATGTAAACCACTATACCATATCCGGACATGGAGACGCTCTGTCTTGATTGGGCCTGCCGGAGCAGTCAGCCTTGCACTGAGTGACCTTGTTTAATTCAGCACATACAGTACATTGCCTCGCTCTCACACACACACACACACACACACACACACACACACACACGCACAGCCGCACACAGCCAGAGGCACGAGGCACGCAAACACACAGTCACCCACACACATGCTTTACAGTCACGCACGCAGACCCACAACGTGGACGTGCAAACACACTCAAGCGTGCTCACCCTGAGGCCGAGGACATATTTTGTCATTGGTGCTTATCAACGGATATAAACCACAGACAAGGAAAGTGTCTGTGTGAGCTGCTTATGCTGGCTAGTCTACACAGGATATCTATTCTGTTCCAGGATTATGTCCTTGTGCCGCATATATATTACCACTGCATACAGCATATACGCACAATATCACCCCCCCTTAGGCATGTGCTCCTCACCTCATCCTGCCATAGACTGGTGGGAATCAATATATTGCTGTGATCGTTTCTGACTTGAATCATCATTCATATGATAATGTGGATAGATCTGTAGTCGGAAAATTATTTCCCCCCCTTGATTCATCTTACACTACCTTGCCTGCTATGATGAAAGCAATAAACGGAAAAAAACCATCACTGTAAAGCTGAGCTAATTAAATTGGATGAGCGGTGTGTGGAGATAATAAGAGTAATGAGAGATCCAGTGGTTGGTATGGAGGGAGACGGGAAAACATCTTGAAAAGCTTCCTTTACAGAACCGGCCAATCCAACTGGTGAGCTCCTACGGTGATGAGCAGAGGCGACCAATCATTTCGCTCATGCTGAGCCTTGGCAACAACCTCCCCGGCAAAGCAGAACAGTAGTGTGGTGTGTGTGTGTGTGTGTGTGTGTGTGTGTGTGTGTGTACGGGGGGTTGTCTTTACATCTCTGTGTGTGAAAAGTGTGTATGTGTGCTCCAGAGTGAGTGTGCGGCTCATAACGTCTCCTATAAAATCTGTCTCGTCTCCTCTGTATTCAGGTCTTGTGTGTGAGCTGACTCGTTACACACACTGTTCTGATCTAGTGTGTACACTGAAGACTAAGGCTGAGCCGTTTTTCATCCCACGAGTGACAGATTAATTGATGACCTCATGAATTCATTATTACGATCTCCTATAAACACACGAGACACATGCTGTCCGAATACACACACAGGTGTGTGCCTGCATAAATAGGATCGAGCGGAAAACTCGCCCAAGTTGGGTCAGGCAGGAATTGATTGTAGAACAGCTGATGTACAGATAGAGGTCCCCTCTGACAAAAGTGAAACCAATAAAAATCCAGCACGATGGGAACTTTTGGTTTTCTGAGTAGCCCGAAATCAATGTGAGATGCTTTATTTGATGCTGCCAGGACTCTGTCTGTGGGATCATTTGACTCCAGTTTTGGTTGGCCCAAACAACACTGAAAACCTGTTTTGTTGAGTCGATAAGTTGAAAGCCACAGCGTAAGCAGAAGCCATGTTCAAAGAAGACAGATAAAGCTAGTACTGCAGGCCATAACACAGTGTTCATAAAAAAATCAGCATAGATATTCCAATCCATTTCAAAACTTGAGCAAGCGGCCATTGAGGGATCAAACAAACAGCGCTGGCTGCAGCTGAGGCGGCACGCATGGTTCACATCATCTCCACAGAGTCATGTGTTTGACCCCTTGTACGCCTGAAACTAGCCATTCTATGTTGCAGATTACAATTACATTATAATATGATCTAAGCATTAACACACCTTAAATAAGAAAAACCAAAATCTAGGAAAGTAGAAAGCTAACAAGAAATTAGAGGTGAGGGATGGCGAGCAGTAATGGTCTCTATCTGGACTCAAACTGGGGACACTGCAGTTTCATGATCAGAATCTTGAACCTGCAGACATTCAGGATGCCCCTTTATTAAGAAAGTTTATTTGTTGTCTTGCCTATAGAGACAGTGTGCAACACATCGTACTCTGAAAATCACGCCCACGGGAGAGGAAAATAATCAGCACCGCAATATGCAACCTAGGGCTGAAACACTAACAAAGTTCCTGTAGTTATAGTAGCTAAAAACCTTATACTGTATGTCATCATGTCAAAGGATTATTTTAGCACCATATGTTTACTCGAGAGAAGAGTTATATTCTAAGTCAAAACTGCCAGTCTAGCTCAGTGTCCCTTTCTTATCTTGGAGAAATGATCCCACTGAGTGGCCAGAGTTGAAATACTTTGATATTTACAATTATTTTATTGAATAACTAGGTAAGATCATTATATAAGCTAACAAAGCTGACTGGCAAAACCAGACTTCACATAGTTTAGTTTGTTTGGTTAAATTAGTAAAATGCTTGCTGCGCACAGTATCCTGAGTGTCAGGAACCCACGGTTTTCCCATTTTTCCTGTTGATGCCTCACATCTATATTCACCTTTGTCTTCTTAAAAGTTTGAATTTCTAGTTTGGAAGCAAATAAAAACTTAAGGCCCAGACACATCAATCTGACTCAAAAGAACTAGCAGCAACAAAAGCTGACTGTTGCATCGCCTCACGTCACCTGTGTTCCAGCAGACGGTAGTAGTCTGTATCAGTCATTCAAGAAGAGAAACCGGAAGACCGTCTTGACGCTAGTTAGCTAATTAGCACATTAGCAATGCAATCCAATGTTAAAAGAATAAAAAATATTTACAGTGCGTGAGCAAACAATACAAAAACCTTCATGAAATGTTTCTGCTAAAGAGCTCAAAGGCTAAAGTAAAATAATGTTACCCTATGTAACAACATTGTTTTGGTCTCACTCCCTCTTGCATTTAGCTGTTTGTTTACTTTCCTCACTTCTATTTCTCTTCTCATGTGCTGAGCTGCACTGCCAATCAGAGTGCTTTCATTCATTGACTGGCTCCGCCGTTGCCAATTCGACATGCTGAATGAATGTGGGCCAACAAGGGCCAACAGTGCACACACCCCACACTGACTAGGGCGACGGACACTCACCAACACCCCAACTCTGACCAACAGCTAACTGTCAGCTTGATGTGTCAGTGCCTTTAGTTCTGGGTTCTTCACCCTGTTGGTAGTGCGTCCCACCACACAGCAGTTTTTAGGCATTTTGTATTGTTTGCTGGCAGACCGAAAAGACAAGGAGGCACCTTGCCACAGCACAAAGTCAATAGAAAGCAGGGGCAGACTGGCCATCTGGAGGTTCTGGAGAATCACAGAACGGCTGGTACTCCAGGGCGGCCGGCGGCCGCCACGCAGTCATCACCATTTTTTTTTTTTTGTTTGTTTTTTCCTTTTTCTCCCTGATAATCTACTGTTCTACATCCAGTCCGCTAGGTGGCAGCCCATAAATTGGATGCCAGCTGGCCCATAGATATCTATGAGCCAGCCGGCCGCCAATCAAATTGAAAAAGAAGGAAGCGCATACCGTATGCGCACCAGTTGTTGTGGGCTGGGCCAAAGTCAAAGTCCAGGGCTATTTTTTAGTCCCAGTCCACCCCTGATAGAGAGGGTTAAATTGTTTCCTTCTGTAGTCAGAGCAGGACTTAACTGCGCTCTGTTTCTATAGTTACGTGAGAAGAATGATACTATTCTCATGCTTACACTGTAAATATGCAAAAGTGTTGCAAACTTGGTGACTTTCTCACCTGATTTAGTGACTTTTCAGACCCTCTTCAGCAACACAATTTCTATAAAGCGACTCGTGAAATTTAGACTTTTTCAGACCATCAAGGAAAATAAGAGAAATACATTACAATATAATTCATTCCTATGCATGCTGTTAATTGTGCAGGTAGTCAGTAGACAGGCAGAAGGAGAGGAGATGCTTCAGTTGTAATGAGTTTCTATGGTTAATTTACATTGATGCCTTCACTCCTTGGATTGGAAGTGTTAGAAAGTGGTGCAGTATAGTATAAACACCATGACAATGACATGAATATCACTGAATTCGATATGCAAATAAATGCGTGATGATGGTACCAACATGCAAATGAGCATATGATGTCATCTTTTAGCAACTTCATTTTTTTTAAAAAAGTGCTAGTGGTAGTCGTGCTGTCATGAAAAAGAGTTGTCAACAGCCTCGTGCATCATATTTTAGTGTCTCTTGAAAACAGCGCCTTTTCTAAATCCTGCACATATGCTGTCAATTTGACGTTTTCGTGTGTCATGAAGTTGCTGAATGTTTTCTAACTGCTGTGCATGTGTTGTCAAGATGGTGAAGATGTTTTTTCATTTGCCTGTGCAGTGGGCTGAGCTCTCCGTACACCTACCTTAGCACAAAACAGTGATTGCAAGACTTCAGGAAGTGACTGCCAGTCAGGAAATTGTCTGGCCCATAACCCCCCTCAAAACCAAAATGTGTTGCTTGAACACTTTGGTTTTCTACAGGGATAAAAAAGATATAACCTGTCTGTTAAATAAGGAAGCTAGAAACAGGTAAGTTCAGTACAAAGACTGAAAACAGGAAGGAACAGCTAACATGGCTCTATCTAAAAGTTAAATATCCTGCTACCAGAACCAAAAAAGCTCAGAATTTGAACATTAAATCGCACCTTTTTAGTCTGTAGGCTACATGAAACTAAGTGCAAAAACTAAGATTATAGTTTTTACAGGGTTTTGTGTGCTGGACTAACTATGCTTAGTTTAGCATAAAATCTGTCTACTAGCACCTTTTGAAGCTAAGCTAACCATCTCCCAGCTGTCATCGTATGTTTTGAGTACAGACATGTATCAATCTTCTTATCTAACTCTCAGGAAGATGGAGAATAAGCATATATCAAATAGGTTTTGGCTCATTTATACTACCTTTATGTACAAAAATAGATACATTCATTCTAAATTTTGTAATCGTCACTGCCAACGTATTTCTATGCACCTTCATGTTGGCAGAAATATTTCCAAAAGATGGCACTCGGGGGCAGTAAAAGGTTTCTGACACCAAAAAATGTGGCAAAGGTGGAAGTGGTTGGAATAATGTACCTCTTAACAGAGACAGTGTTATAGTCTGCGGTGTGAACAGAGAATTATTTTCCACATTACTGATACATTGTGTCCATGTTTAAAATGCTTGAACTATGCTACTCTGCCCTGAATATTTCCGCTTTGTCTGTTATTGGAAATCATGCACATATGCTGACAACATGGACGCAGAGTACAGACAAAGGGCTCTGTAGGTGTCCATATACGTATCTAACGCTGAGTGTAAATGAGCCTTAACTCATCCTTTAATTCTGCTGTAATGTCTTAATACAGAAGTTGGTCACGGGTAAAATGACAAAAACGTACTCCACTTCCTGATTTATTTTAGAGGCTGTAGTTTGGCTCTGAGCAGCTGATAGTGGGAGCTGACAGGGAGGGGAACCCTGCTATCTCTTCCCTCCTGTCAGCAAAGGGCTGCCTGCGATTCAGGCTGTGAGTCAACGCTTTAAAAGAAGAGATAAAGCCTCGGCCTCCCACGTGTGCAGACTTAGCTTCAGATGCCAAATTCGAGTGTGTATTGACTCTATTTGTTGAGGAAATTTGGGGGGTAAAAAAAATTGGATGTTGGAGTCTAGACGTGTATCTGTCAAAAAGGCCTTTTGTGTGGATGTGCTGCATCTCTGCATATGTGTGGGACTGACGTTGTTGGACTATGAGACAGGTGTCGTCCCCTTAACTATGGCCTCTTGCCTCCTCTCTGTGGCATCATCCGGTGAACAGTTGTCAGCCCTGATGGGGGTCTGCGCTTGTCACTGGCCTACATCACAGAGAGACAGAGGGAGAGAGAGAGGGAGGGAGAGTTTGTGTGCGCACGTGCACTTTCGCATATGTGTGTTTGTGTGAGTGTACAGTAGCTATGAGTCACACAGTGTGGGGGCTACAATGCATCTGCGCCCAGCACGACAAATGTGTACCGCTTGACTCTATTTCAAGTCTACAACCACAATCCATATGGTGTCAGCTTTGCACAGTATTATTTAGGGCCTGCTCCATTTTGCTGAGAGATGAATGAGATGTGTGTTATTCAGTGATTGGATGCTTTATTGATACTGTACTGGCTCACCCATTTACTCCAGCTCCAAACAGATCTGCTGTCTGAACAACTCACACAAAGGTGAGCATGATTTTTTAGTTGATGGCAAGTGAGCTGGAGTTCTTTATTCTAAGTATTATAAGTGAACAAGTGCCCAAAAGAATGAGCTCAATTGAGATGTATTTCTATATAATTCAACAAAGTCTTTCATGTTTTAACCTCAGAATCCATCCTCCGTACCACCAGTTCTGCTCAGTTGCAAGTGCAGAGGTGATTACTGCCAATTCAAGTGTTGATACAGCCGAGAGCTTAATGGTGAACAACTGCCACCACCTGGCGGAGTTTGAAACTACACTCACCTTGACATCATTATTACTCTTGACATCGTGTGCATTTCACTGATGTCAACAGCAATGTGAGCAAAATTAACACGGTGCGTAATTGCGTCAGGGCTTTATCATTGAGATGATTCATAGCTTGTGATGTTATTTGTCTCGTGCTCTAGAAAAGCTGCAGTATAAATAAACTTTAATGACTTCAGCTAAAAACAATTTCCACTGCAGCAGCAGGAAGAGTTTCATTAACCTCTTTTTTTAACAAAGTAAAAACTGCACCAGACAGCATGTAACAAAAAATGTTTTTAAACTGTATATATATATATGTATGTATTGTGTCAGTAATTCATAAAGCCAGAAATGCACTGTTCATTATTTCTCCAACTTCTGCTGAGTGCACGTTCTGCTTTCAAGGAGACTGGAATTTGCACATTAGAGAGACCCATAAGAGACTGAGTGAGTCATGCTATCAAGAAAGAATTATATCTATTTTGTATGCAGCAAATCTCTCACAACAGAGTCCTCTCTGACACATTTGTCAAGTAGTAAATTAGTACTGAAGGTCAAGTTGCTGTGCAATGAAGTATCCTTATGCCACCATGCTATCCTGTATATAGAAGTGGTGAACAAAGGGTTATGTAAGTATGTGCTTACATAAATGTCTTTGCAGTTGATTGACACCAATTCAACTATGATAGATCTTCAAGGGCTATTGTGCACTACTCCATAGAGTATTACAGAGGTTAAAGCATATGGCATAAAAACAGTTTAAAGTATTTAACCCTTGTGGGAAGTTTACTTTTTGGACCTCTTCGTGATATTAGCCAGACAAAACTGACCCAAGGTTTAATGCAGTCTAGGTCATTGTGTAACAATAAGCAAAAATGACTGGTGGGTTGCAGTCTAAAAGTGGGTCGCAAGCCCATTCTGAATGGACTACTAAAAAACAAAACCCACTTTATTTTAAAGTACAGTCGATTTCCACCACAGAGCTTTTATTTTGAAGTGCCGTTTTCTGCTGTAGAGTGAGTGACTAACTGTTCGCTACTTAACGGAGACATCAAACTAGCTCAATAACATGGTCAACGCAAGTATGTACGCTGAATATATTAAACTGTGGGACCCCAAACTAATGACTAAGGAGAAATCTGGACCCAATGGTTGGACCAGTTGGGAACCATTGTTCTTAAAGACCAGGGACCGTATTCACAAAGTTTCCTAGTGCTAAGAGTTGCTCCTAGTGACTAAGTAAATTCTTAGCATTGTGACGTTTTCTTAGAATTTCCCCTTAAAGTTAAGACTAGGTCCTTGTAAAGATAAAAGTTCTTCACAAAGCATCTTAGCCCTTAAAAGAGCTCCTCAGGTGAAAAACTGTTAGGAGCAGGGAGGAGGACTTTTAAGAGGCTTAAGAGTTTCCTAAGCAGAGGAGAAAATGGTGGAAACAGAAAGAGGTCGACGAAACGGTCTCTAAACACAAAATGACAGTGAGTAATGCTACAGATGAGATTGTGCAGGGATAATGTTTGTGGTTGATCTCATTTAGGATATTCACACATTTCCCACCTAGCAAAATAACGCTGTAACGCCAGAAATAAAATTATCACAATACTAAGATATTTGAAAAACTGGAAAAATGCAACAGTGCAGCAGTGATGCCTTTGGTCTGTCTCAACCTTCCATCAGCAGAGTGATCACACTAATAACGACAACACTGTCAAGCCCATATTGTGATGCAGTTCATTTCATTTCCACTGGGTGTCCACACCTTGCAAGCTCACTAATGGGCCTGTCTGTGACAACCAATCACATCTGTTAAAAGGAAGCATCACACCTAGCAACAGGGTCAACCACACCCTCTCACTAAGATAAAGGTTTCTGTCCCTTCCTTGCTTAGAGAACTTTCCTAAATCACTCCTGAGCTAGTACTACTTACTAAAAGTTTTTAGTCTAAGTTAGGAGGTCTCTCAGAATGTTTGTGAATATGGCCCCAGAAGTGCCCATCTTATGGTTTTCCTTTTGCAGCTGTAGCAGGGTAGCAGCTTATCTACGCTGCAGCAACACTTTTCTTGCCATTATGATCCAATGTCTCTGTCTTGCAGTGCTCCTGGTCACTGATCCTTCCATCTCTGTGTAGCGTAATTATGGGCACCACATTTTTGTTTCTGCCATTATTAGCCCCTGTGTCAGGAGTTCTTGTCCCAGGCTGTGTGATGTGAATGGAAAACATCTAAAACCCAACTAACAGGTGTTAGGGTGTGTTACCTGTAGATTTAGGAAAGGCATTGAGGGGGAAAAAAGGTGGACGTTCTCTGCACTCAGGTGTGTATTCCTGGGCATCCTAGCAACATTGAAATATGATATTAACACAAACAGGTCCATTCAGCTAAAGGTTATGTATACAGTATACATTCAGCAGCTTTATACATCCTAAAAACTAAAAGTCAAAAAATAATAAGCCAACATTGACTCACACAGGACTGAAACCACAGTCTCCTGTGAGGAAGTCCATTGCTTGATCCATTCACCCATCACATCTTACTCCCTCCATGGACCGCGTCGCTCTTTATACAATGTCACCTGACTTCCAGGCAGTACATTTGTAAGTTTTTTTTTCTTGTAAATTTACCACTTAAATGGCAAGCACAAGCCCTAACCTAACCATTCTAAGCACAGCACAGCACACAGTAGGATCTGTATTAACACGTCGTTATGGGTGTCAATCGGCAAATAGCTGCAGTGACAAAGGGAAGGAAAAAAATCTACCAGGTTGTTGGAAATAAAAACATTTTCGTCCAACTACCATAACAAGAGACTGTCCCCAAAATTTGGGCACCAGAAGTGTAGGAAACAGACAAACCCACGATAATAAACATGCACAATAAAACCTTGCACCTCCTCCACCTGCTTTCTCATGTGAAAGTGCCAAGATACTGGACCTCATTTTCAAGTGAAAGCACTCACGCCTCAGGCCATGAGTGTGACCCTATGGAGCATGAGTCGCTATGCATTAAACATGGATTTTAGCATAGACATCGGTAGTGGGAATAATATACACTCAGTGTATGACCAATGATTTATGGCTCAATATGCTGCACTTGGAAAAACAGCTAATATCTTTCTCTGGGGAGTCTGCCAATTTTCTCCAAGTCTCACTTCATAAGTAGACACATTAGCACTTCACTTCACTTTCTGTTTACACTCTTCTCACTTAACTTTGGTGCGGACGTGTAAATAAGTACTGAGCAAACAAGTAATTTATTCCTACGGTAACTTCATAACGTGTGCAATATCTTAAATAATGAAAAACCATCCATCCCTCTGCCTCTGCGGCGATGTCGCAGCTCGATTTATACACGCAAAGGTCAGGTTAAATAAGGAAGCAGCGAGACAGTCAATACAAACACAGACAGTGGTTGTCTCCAGGGTTATCATGTTCCTGCTGTGGTAATGATTTCCCTCAGTGTGTGTGTGTGTGTGTGTGAGTGTGTGTGTGCTACCTCTCCCTCTTCACAGCTACTTAATTATTCTACAGCTGATCTGATACAGATGACGCTCTCTCCCAGGAGACCAACCAGAGGAGCAAGAGATGCTTCAGGAGTTACGTCATCTCATATGCAGGACAAAAAAAAAAATCTGTCACACCAACAAAGAAAGCAAGTTCTCATTGTCCTGAATTTCCAGTGGATTGTTGTCTAGTGGCGGATTGTTGTCTAGTGGCGGATCGTCCTGTAGTGGACGCCACCCACAGGTTTTTTGTTTTGTTTTTCAAAAAAAAAAAGAAAATTAACTTAAGGGGAAAATTATGCTAATGCTAATGCTAATAGTGAGTCTGTAGTATGGGTACCACCTCCAGTCCTGGCAATGCAGTTCAGCTTAAGGTGTTCATCAGAGGAGGTTCAACATGTGAGAGCATTGATGGGTATGATTGAGTGTAGTGTATGTGGAGAGCATAAGAGTAAGAGGAAAATGAGAATGAAATTTGCTAAGTTGTTTATTTGTATTGATTTGTAATACAAGAAAATGTATTCATTTATTTATTAGGAGGGCAACGGCGGGGGGAGCTTGCCTGGGGCGCTGCCAGGTCCAGTACTGTATGTGGCACATCAACACTCCAGAGGGTGACAAAGAGTGGTATAAATCATTATCTTGATATATGTAAGTACCATAATTTAAGTCATCAGAGGCAGCAGCCATTTTATCAGCCACAACAACAACCCCTTTGGCGTGCTGGGATTGCGAACACACAACACTTATTCGCTGACAAAGTGCAGCTAATCTCTCTATCCATTTTTCATTGTGATAGCTACTGTATACGCCTCGCTCCGGGGAGCAACCGGGGCCAGGAAAGGGAGACATTGGAGAGTAGGAGGAGGAGGAGGAGGAGGAGGAGGCAGGGTGAGAGGGAAGTACAGGCAGGTGGCACACTAGCGTCAACATCAGACGTAAAAAGAAATAGGCTAATCTATAGTAGGTGACACAGTAACAGCTGCTGAGATGCCAGCAGCACACAAGTGGAATAAATACATTAACCTGGTTTGCTATTGAAAAGCATCCATCTGGAATGTGCGTGTGTGTAAACGTGAGTATCTCTGCCTGTGTGTGTGTGCGTGCCACACAAGCTCACTGTTTTGGCTTCAGGCCCTTTTTGCTGCCAATGTGCAGCACGATGAATGGAAACTCAACATGGGATGCCTAACCAGCCATGGCAACAACCGGCTCAGAGTGTCGACGTAATGCAGCCAATCAAACACAATGCCACATTACAACAATTACCTTGAATGATAGATAAGAGCTTCCTAGTTTAAAATCAATCGCCTCGAAAGGTCAATTGGCTGAAACCAAATGCTCATTTCAATCACAATCATATCAAACAGTCAACGGCAGGAATCAGTCGAGGCGTAGAGCAGGCGAAGAGATCGTGAGTGCGTTTGCTTTTCCTTAAATACTGCCTCTGAGCTCATTGCTTTGCTCCTCCACACACCCACAGGTGAAATCCCACCCACCACAGTGACATATTCCATTGTTTTGTTCCACGTCTCCCGAGGCACGCTGCACTTTCCACAGCTTTTTCTCAACTTGCACACAACAAAACCTCACAGAAGGAACTGCTTAACCAGTGAGTCGATTAACAGTGAGAATATTCACTCTTGTAAATTACACTGAGCGCACAACGACGCACAAATGAAACTAATTATTGCTTAAACTGAAGATACCTTATCACATCTCTTACTCCACATTTATCCCTCTTAATTAGGCAGTGATGGTTTTTCTTTGCAAACAACAGACTGTGATGAAATATGAATAATAACAAAAGAACATTAGCATTCTGCGCATTCCTTTAAGTTGGAGAGGATCTAATCAAATGATAATTATTTATCTACATGGAAGCCATAAATGCTGGGAGAACTTTGTTTTTGATCCATAAAATCAGCACTGAAACTGATATGGTTTTTAATAGCAAGTATTAAATTCTTGAGTAAACACTGATGAATTGGTCTCAAAGCTGTTATAATCAGTATTTTTAGATTAACAATGGATTAGATGATTGTGTGTATGGGAGCTGCTAGTCGTGATGAATCTGCAGAGAATTATCAGTTCCCTTCGCTTCCTGCAACTTGGCCTCCCCGCTGAAATTCCACTGTTTTATGATTAATCGATTTATGATTGAAGATGTCTGTGTGTTTTGTGTCAGGTTGCAGTCACTCCAAGCTGCAGGAAGCGAGCGAAGGCTATGACGTCACATACGCGACCGCCTCCTGTGTAGTCTTTCTAATTACGTTTTTTTCAAAAGCTTATATCTCAACAGTTTTACCACAAAGTATGACTTTCTTGACCTTAAAATTTATGTTTTAAATTCATTAACGACATATTTGGATTTCATGTCACAACTAAAACTGGACCAAAAGATAATACTGCTCTCTCCTCATTCACTGCCATTCACATTTTTTCCGATCTAAGGTCCCATGAGCTTCACCGGAAGGGGCGTGACTTCGGCACTCTGGGACATTTTCGCATCTATCTATCATCTAGTTAAGTTGTGGGTAATGTAGGTGCCAGGAGGAAAATATAAGTATAAAAAAAGACTGTTGCATTGGTTTTGATCTCTCTCTTTTTTAAGTCTATTATGAACCAAACATTGTCAAAGCAGAGCAATCCTAAATCTAGGGATTACTGCTTTTTGGACATTGTCTTATTTAATTAAATGACTGAACTCAGCTCATCAGGGCATTAAAGGGTCGTTATCAGTGGTGATAAGCGTCAAAGATATGGCTTAGTAGGTGCCTGCCACACCTACTGTTGAGAAGACCAGTATAATGCCATGGAAATAAACTTTCTGCCAGAAAGGGCTTTCATGGGACTTCCATGTGTAAGGAAGTCTGTGGGGGGCATTTCAACATGCTAAGCAGTGTCCTCGCTTCCTTTACTCACTTCCTTTCCTTGCATCTTTGTCCAAGCCATGGGAGATGCAAGCAGAGAGGACGAGGAAGGGATGGAGGGACACAAGGAGAAGCCGAAGCTTCCAAATGAGAAATCCTTGGTTCCATAGCATCAGTCTCAAGCGACGTCATTTACATATGACATGCTGCACAACTGTATCACCGACTGGAAGAATTTCAAAACCTTATGGCATCTTTTATAGACAGGTAAACAGATAGATAGTCAGGAAAATCTCTTACATGTAGCTACAGTAGTACTTGATTAATTTATGTGAATTGTTTAACAGACGAGTATTGTTGTTGTGGATTTTAATCACTGTTAAATATTTCTTTTAAAACTTCAGTTTAGGTTTTGCTTAGGATATTTATTTACTTCCATTATTGTGATCTGCAAAATAACACATCACATATTTGCATAAGAATATGTGTATGACAACTGTATTGGAAAATAAAGACCAACAAAAAAGGCCTTGGTGATGCCACCACACTTTACATGAAATGATCCTATATTTTATAAAGGGTTACATTTCACACACGCGCGTTGACAGCACACTACATGGCATCCCATCATGTGACTGTGTTGTATTATATTATCTGTAGATCCTTATCACTGACACTACAAAGTAAGCACTGTGAGAATAAACTGTGTAAATAAAGAATCATATGGAGGTGCAGCATTATACATTAAATAACGAAAAAAGAAAAATCTTCCTGTGACCCTCAGGGAGCTCCATAGTCATGCCAATTGATAAAAGACTTCTGTGTAGGATACACCGGTGCTTCCTCGCTCTAAGCTCTCAGAAGCATCCTCTTTCCTTTCTTCTCGTCCCCTCAAGGTGCATTTAAGGGACTGTAATATCCTTCATGATGGCAGACGGGGAGCAATTCCCTGGTCACTGGAGGAGAGAGCATAAAGCATAAGTAGGAAGCCTAAGTTGGCATGGTTAAAAGGTTTTAGGTAGGTGGATGGGTCAAACACAGGACTTTCACCCAGGAAACCAGAGTTTGAGTCCCATGTGAAAACAATATTTATGCCCAACTGTGATCTTTTTCTAAACCTAATAACATCACTTTAGCGCCTCAACCTAAGGGAAGTGAAGTGAAACTTTACAAACCAGTTAAAGTCATTGAATGGGCTGATAACAGCCTTCTGAACCTACCAGTTGGTGTAGTAGGTCCCTACTGACCCATATCCATGAGGCTCATAACCACAGATAAGGGGTGTTTAATGGACTGATAACATCCCCATCAGGTGCTCTGCCTGGCAGTATGGTTTAGATATTCAAGTTACTTCCACTAAAATCAGTCCATGCTAGTTTGGTATTACTTTTTTAATCATTTTATGATGAAAAGGATGGTCCAGGGTCGATATGTAGCACTTATTCAGGTTGTTGAGAAAGTGTTCTGTGCATCTTTTTCTCTTCTACCAAGGAGGATTGACACAAAGCACATTTTAGAAAGGACTTTCTTTAAAAGCCCAAATCCTTAAAAATTACAGCTCTGCCATGCTTCAAATTCATCCTCCCCAATCATTTAAATAATACATATTCAAGGGGCGAAGGACTCTTCATGTAATCAGTAAGTGCCAGTGCAATTTTGTTCGGTTTAGGATTTTCCTCTTGATCAGAATAAACCTGCTGGGACAAAAATGTTGAAGAAATTTGTGTAACAAGTGCAATTACCCTCTGCTGTTTAAGCCATTCAGTAGGAGTGAGTGAACTTTCCTCTACTCAAGCTTTAAAGGTTTTACTGGTCCAAGAACAACCATAGGTCATGTCGATCTCTCAGTTTGCCTCTCAGGTCGCAAAAAGATGCACAGCCTCACCCCGCAAATGTTAAGTCAACCACTAATGTCAGGGAGTTGCAGACAAGCTGCCCACAACTTCCTATTTTATGGCAGGAGACAATGGTCTGCTCTGAGAGAAATGGGAAATGACAGGGAAGAACTTTACAGCATGCCATTTGGCTCAGGCAGGCAGTCAGTCAATCCCAGACACATATTCTCCCTCGCAGTATGCCCTTCAGATATTGAGGTTTGATGAAGAGGGAGGGTTAGGAGGTGATGCAGATTGCTGGGTGTCAATACAGTTAAAGGGTTTAACAGAAAATTAAAAATCCAAAGTGATACGATGCAGAGACGAGTTAGATAACAAGATACTTACATAAAGATGAGTGTATGTAAGGGAGGGATTAAATGCTCAAGGAGTTTAGATGAAAACTTACCCAAATTACCATTTGTGTATCAATTACTCACCCTGTGTGTTGCACTGAATTTGTGAAGAAAACTCTGTTTTTCTCGGATGCGCCCATGGTTAGCAAAGAATCCAAAAAAAGCAAATACTCTTGATGAACTGAAGTAAATGGGGACTGCGTTTAACAACAGCAAACCTATATCAAAACTTCCCAAACACATGCATTTTCACTTATACCTGGCAATTTATAACACTAACGTGTGTAAAGCAGAGGCGTGCAACTTTTCTATGCTTGAGACAGTTTATGCTGAATTGTTTTAAATGTTACAGTTTCTGCTTAAATGCATGTGGTGGGAAGTATTGAGCATACGACTGGATAAACAGATGTTTTGATATATCTATATCTGTTGTGGACCCCTATGATTTAAATTTATTATGATTTTTTTCTGTTTTTGGATTCTTCGTTCACCGTGGAGGCATGCAAGAAAAACAAAATTTTCACTGTGAATTCAACACAACACTGGGTGAGTAATTGATATACAATTGATCATTTTGTGGATGAAGTATTCCTTTAAAACTTTACACATAAGTAATTTCAGTTAATTTATGCTGTGTTTTTAAAGATGTGTTATCATATCTGTTGATTCAAAGCAGAGCTGTAGACTCAACTCACATGACTTGCACTTGAGTCAGAGTCTAGTCACAAATTTGATGACTTCAGGCTCAACTTGACAAAATCAAAAACTTGCAACTACGCTTGGACTTTAACACCAATGTCTCGTGACTTAATTTGGCCCTCAGACTTTAAAACACTTGATACCTTCTCTCACGCATAGAGGTTTAAAAGTACGTTACTGAACCTCCTGAGACCCCAGCTTTTGTTTGGTATGCAATTTTAATTTCTCCTAGCTATTTAGGATGAGTAGGACTGGATAATTATATATAAAAAAAATCAAGCCTTGTCCTTGAACAGTAAGTAGTCTGGGAAATTAACATGTCCTCATAGGGGACCATGGGTTTATTTTTGATAGTCACACATCTAATTAACAATAAAATTGTTTATTTCGATGCTTGAACATTGTTGTGCAAAAACATGGCAAACAAACAATGCATAAATTGGTCAAATTTGTATGCCATGTCAAAGTAGGGATAAATAAACACGTTTCAACCATAAAATTTGATCAGGTTATGTATCTTGTACACTTTTGTGTCAGGATCAGCTGCAGACTGACTGAGTAAAGATGGCTGCCATCTTGTTTTTAAATTGGCTTGGTGTATTGTGCTTTCCCTACCACTAGATGGCAAAAAAAGTTTCCATGAACAAGGACAACAAGTCTAAGTTACGAAAAATGAAGTATAAGATGCAGCTAACCCAAATAATAATGTCCTCATATGAGAACGCAAGGTCGCAGAAGGTTATAAAGTATGTCACAAACCAATTAATTTCCCTTCTTGTCCTGAATCAATTAAAATTAATGTTATTCATTCCCAGCCCCCTCCAGATATATTTTGTTTGAACCAATGCAACAGCATCCAATCAAGTTGCAGGGGAGAACCATGAAGAACTTATGTTGCAGTTTTGAGCGGCAGATGGAAAAAACGATACCAAAGGTAATCATTTACAAACAAAAATTACAGATGGCAAACAAAATATGCAAAATGTGCTGATTGAAAGTGACAGAGATGCCAAAACTTCAAACTTGTAACAAATTAATACAATTTTTTAAAAGTGTAATTCATTTTGTAAATTTGATAATTATTACTCTGTTGTTAAAATGTCATTACATTTGGTGAAAGATGTAAGTTTAGGAATTCGGACTTCTGAATCTGGACTTGAGACTTGACTTGGGACTTACCTGTCTTGATTTGGGACAGGAAATTGGGCTTTTGAGTGCAAAGACAATGACTTAGTCCCACCTCTGATTCAAAGTAATATGAAGGCCTGTTTTCAAAAGGCTGACGGACTCATGAAACTCCTCTGTACTTAAATACGACCCTCCTCCGGGAAAAAGCCAATAGACAGGCCATGAAAAATGTATCAACTCTGTGTTGCTGCTTCCTCCTGAAGGTAATATTGTTTCACCTGAGGTATGAGGCTGCTGAATTGGTCTATCGATTGCAGGATGCCTGTGTGTGCTCCAAACTCTTGGGTAACATGCCAACATTATTGATGGGACTATTTGTAGGTTTGTGACATTAACCTTTATCATGTGATCCTCACTGCTGTTATGGACTATTTTTACTGCCCTATAAAAGAAGCAGCCTTCAAGTGGGGCCTGGGGGGGGGAATGTACTGTGTACAAAGTATGTTAAACCTCCATCATTTCCTTTGCTGCCTCAACAGTTTCACCACTGACAAACTTGTATCAATAACTCAAGAGGGCACATCACAAAGCCTTATATCTATGCAGGAAGGTAGAGGCTGGGCGTACTGCTCAGTCAGTCTCACTATAATGCCACTGTCACCTTGGCTGCAAGATCCTTCACTTTGATATGTTGAAGTAGCAATAAATAAGATTTGTACTGCCCCTTTGCTCAAAATGGCCTCCATAAATCTGCCAGGGCTTTAAAGAGAAGCAGAGATTTCTAGTTTTCAAAACTCACTTGAAACTTCACTGGAAGGGAAGTTAGCAATACACTTTACCAAAAACTATTGTCATTTGTCATTTTCAACAATGGGAGAATTTACTTTAGCATCCTATTAATGTATTTGATGAACTAATCTCGGCCAATCGGCATTACTGTGTCAGTAAAGAGCAGCTCCATTACTTTGGAGGTCTTCTAGATCATTATGTAGTCTCCCAGTAGTGTTCCTGGTGCATTCAAATCCCAGAATTCAAATTTTGGTCGATGTATGTTTTAGCTTAAAAATGCTATTTTCCTAAGCCCTTCTAATAGAAATTTTCTACGTGACTTAATGCAGGTTTCTGTACGATGTGGTTGCCACCTATAAACTCATGTACCAACACAAACACCGTCTTAGCTTGACTTCGAAAGTGACTTAAATTCATTAAGAATTCTGTTTTTGGATTCTTCGTTCATCGTGGAGAAAAACGAAGAATTTCATTGCGAAATCAACGCAACACACATCATATCTGTTAATTCAAAGCAGATGTATGTATGTCGAGTCACATGACTTGGACTTGAGACTCAAGTCACTAATTTGAGTACTTTAGACTCGACTTTACAAAATCAAAACAGGCTTGAAACTGAACTTGGACTTTAACACCAATAACTTGTGACTTCATTTGGCCTTTAGACTTGAAAACACTTGCCCCAAGCATAAAGATTAAAAAGTATGTTATTTGTCATTATCCTGTGGACTGTTTTGGAGTTTTCTGTTTGTTATCCTTGTTTCATGTTATTCATTCATATTTAATCTGCTGCCTGTTTCATTTTGTAGATACTCTGCTCATGTGTCGTGTCTGGTTTTACTTCCTGTCTTTGTTTGTTTTCCCACCCGTTTTCTGTCACACCTGTCTCATTAGTCCTTGCCTGTTCCCAGAGTGCAGGTTTCTGTACAATGTGGTTGCCACCTATAAACCCACGTACCAATGCAAACACTGTGTTAGTTTGATTTCGAAAGTTACAAAGTGACAAACAAACTCAATGATCAAGTCAGCTAGCAGCTTCCTTGTGCTGCGAGGCAAAATTAGTTTCTGTCTACGGAGTTTGGCGGGTTTGAAGACAGACAGCAAAGATAGCGGCTTCAGTTCGCTGTCGGAAAGGATTGTCAGACAGCAAGGCAAAGCAGCAGAATAATGTTAATATAGCGTACACTTAAATCAATGTTGTTTTGTTTATAAAATAAAGTTTGCTGCTGCTCCTATCCACAGTCACTAGACTCCTTTGATCAGAACTACAACCTCCGTCACTGCTTTTGGTGGTTGAGTGAGTTTCTATTTGGAAAACAAAGTAAAAGCAGCAGATGTATCCGCCCTTTTAAGTAGAGTATATTTTGTATAATAAACAAGCAAAAATAGGACATCCATTTCTTACAGCTTTTCAGTGTTTATTTCATCATCCTTGCCCTTTAGATTACACACCCACTACTAAAAAGACAACACAATATTTACCGAGGTTCGACAGAAATAACCTTACAAGGGAAGGTAGTGCAACTTAATACAAATACATCAAAGGGTTAGATCAGTCACATGTCTTGACATTGCTATAAACTAGCTAAACTAACATGGTACAAGACAAATGCTGGAAAAATCATATAACTTATTAAAAAAAAGGCCACATAATGAATATTAACATGAGGGGAAAACAAATATACACTGTATGTACAACACCACTGTTTAAAGGTATACTCTATACTAAATCTATTGTTTGATTATCAAACAAACACTCACCTCCTGTAGATTTGAAAAGAGGCTATAAAAACAATGTTTAGTCAGCCACAAGGTGGCCTTAAGCCCCCTTTCAAGTCTGCAGAAGGTGACGGTTTGATATTCAAAATATAGATTTTGAGGGAGGATCACACAAAGTTGTGACAATTCATCTAAAAAGCAGGGGAGCCTGATAAATAGAGTGTTAGAGTGAAAAGAAGAAAATGAGAAAAAAGGTTAAAATTCTCCCACATCCACCCTCTTGTCCCTGAACTTGCTTCTGGCCTTGGTCCGAGCCTTGAATGCAGCAGAGTTGTGGAGATGCTGGAAGAGAGAGGGGGAAAAAATCCATTTAAAAAAAAGGTAGAAAAAAGGTGACACATGATGTTTAATGTGGCAAATGTGTCATACAACAAGGTATCAGAAAGTGAGATGCTAGAGTTTTAAGAGCCTTTTGACATAAAGGGAGTGTTCAAATAGCCCGAGTGTGTACTCGTACCCTTTCAAAGCGAGAGATTTTCATGGCCTTCATTGTGGCGGAATCAACCAGCATAGGTGGTCCCAGTTCAAACACGTCTCTGATGAATTCATTTGCCTGTTTAAGAAAAAAGAAAATCATTAAGAAAACACGTCTTTGTAGTACACCAAGATAAATTCACCAATATATGATCAAGGTGGACTGATTTTATCAAACTCCAAAGACAAAACTTAAGGGATAGTTCAACATTTTGGCAAATTCGCCTATTGCCGTAATCCCTACAGTCATATGAGTAGGTACATTACCTTTAGTTATCAGTGCGTGCTGTTCTGAGATCGGTGGGACAGAGCTGCCCGCTGAAATGGAGGTGAACGGTACAGGTCCCTCTCTCCCTCAAAACTAATCAAATACACCATCAAATGACTCCAAAATGCTCTAGTGGACAACACATGGCTTGCGCATTCCCCACGCTATGAAATAATAATGTATAATTAAGTAACATTACGACACATGAAGCAAATACTCGGAACTACTTTCTTGAGTAAACCACTGGGCAGAGTGACACAGTGCACAGCTGTGTCACTCCGGAATGGTTCAAACGCTTTTCTTGAAAGATACTGTCATGCCATCTGTCGGCATCACTAAACGAGCAGACGTGGTAAGTGATCGTTGTGTATTTTGCTCAGCAATCTCTCTGCTGTAACGTTAACGTTACCTCCATGTTGAGTAACAGTAGCCTACAACCCAAGCATGGTAAATAAGGCTAAAATGCAAATATTGTTGTGGTTATGTTATGGATAAGTGCTTGCCCGGAGCATATAGTGAAGTGACTGGCATTACTTCTCATTGTTGGGAATAAACAGACTGATAGGGAACATTTTATGTTGTTGTTCCTTCAGGAGTTGTGGTGATTTATGAGTGTGGAGTTAGCATGTTCTCCCTGTGTTCCGGTGGTTATTTTGAGGCGTACTCTATATTTATATTGCACAGGTGTACCTAATAAAGTGGCCAGTAAGCCCCACATTTACACCACCGGCTCTGGGTCTCCCCTCAGCCCCTGGTTGCTCGGCACCCTCAGCCTCTCTTCTTGCTCTCTCTTCTTCCAAAACCTGTAACTCTTCCTCTGTATGTTCTGGCTTCTTCTCAACAAACTTGTTGTTTTGATGACAGGAGTAACTGCACTAAACATACGCTGTTTGAAATCACTCCGCCGAGCAAGTACTGTATGTCTGGAAAGTAGTTCCGGCTCTGCTTTTGGCTTCAAAACAACTGTGTCTCATAATATTACATTATTATTTCATAGCGTGGTGAATGTGTAAGCTACAAGTTGTCCACAAGAGCGTTTTGGAGTCATTTGATGGTGTGACCTGTACCGTTCGCCTCCATTTCAGCGGGCAGCTCTGCCCCACCAATGTCAGAACAGCATGCACTGACAATTAAAGGTAATGTACCTACTCATATGACTATAGGGATTACGGCAATAGGCGAATTTGCCAAAATGTTGAACTATCCCTTCAAGGCCAAAACACACTGGCAGCAAACGCCATGTGTCAAAAAATACGCCCCTATTTTCAATGTATAACTCTTAGCCACCAGCACTGGCGTCAACACTACTCCAACTAGCTCCCACAGCAGTTCGACTCATCACCGCTGTTGCATTAAGAGAACTTTGTAGCTGTTGCTGTGTCTCGTCTGTGATGGAGAATGGATGACGAGAGACTCCTTATGAGGTCGAGAAATATGCAGAGCTGAACAACCCACAGTGCCCTAACTATGAAGACAATAGCCCAGAAGATATTGCCAGTGGAGATCGGCTCTTCAGGTGAGAAATCAACTTTAATTAGTTGGTGTCCACACATGATTTTAAGCTAACGCAGAGGTGGAAGAAGTACAGATCTTTCAGTAAAAAGGTAAACATAACTTTCAGTGGTTATCATGTTGACGAGCTGCATGACGCGTCCATTGTATGCCAATGGCAGCACTTGACCCGCGTCACCTGACGTGAGACGCTTGCATGACTTGAATACTATCTTTCCTTCTACTTGTTCTGTACTGTACATTGTTCTGTTTGGTACCAGCGATTGCGTGCAAAATACAGCTAACAGGGAAGGAGATTCATACATTTTAATCTGTAAACTAAATTATAGTTTCCTACATTTGTAAACAGTGAGTTACATTCAAGTGTAGTTCTCATACTTCCACTGTTATTTCATTTAGTTAAATATTTTTGATTTATTTCCTCTTTATTTGGGATCTAATTGGACAAAATGTGACTGATTGAAACTGACTTGAAGCTTGACGTTTTCTTTCTCCTTTTTATTTTAAGTTTATTTTTGTTTTTTGGCTTATTCATTGTTTTCTTACCTTTAAGCACTTGATTTTGTTGTAATATATAACTGCCAAAGCAGGTGTGAAGTAAAGAATCTGCAGTTGTCTTTTGTATATCCTCTGGCTGCCAATAAAATCAACAAAACACCTCTACCGACCATCACCATGAGACAATACAGAATCTGAATGATAATTTTAGACACTGTTTACAGCGTTATGGGCTCTGAAATATGTTCCATTGTCTCATCTTCACTTGTGAAATGTTGCAGTGTTCCACAAGCGCTGGCTGCAAGCCAAGGTGCAGACTACTCTCCAACCAGCTACTTTTTCCCCCCCTTACAGTACGAAACATTATCCTAAATCAAGTTCTAAGTGTTGTCTTCCTGCATCAGGCAGGCCTGCAGATCTTCATTGTCTTTTATTGCTGTGTCAGTGCAGGAGAAAAGAGCTCCTGTTACACATCATCTGACGCAACAACCCAAACTCGTGATTCTGCAGTGCATTTAAATTAGAATGTTGGCTCACACGCATTGAAGTGCTGTCACTGACTCATACATTTACGCCATACTCCACCAACATGTAACGACGTATTGTAAACATACCTGCAAGTGGTAGTTCATCCCAGAGCCCACGAACTCTCTGAAGGCGTCATAGGTCCTCTTTCTGACCCAGCTGTCAATGGTCATGCGCTCTGTCCCAAAGCGAATGGTCTCAGACTGGAAGTCGCCCTCCTGGAAGGACAAAGATGGAGGTTAGACAAATAAAAATGGCCAGAGACAAAAACAGAACATTTACTTGATAGCTTCAGTCCTCCTAAAAAGTATCCTCTTAATTGTCTTGAATAAAAAACACTAAATCTCTAATTTGTGCCTCTAAGACACTCAGGATAAAAGGAGGAAGGAGCATCGAAAATGCACCAAACACCCACCTCAACAGCCTTGAGTACGTCTCTAAACACCGACCGCTGCTTCCTCTTGTCTGTCTTAGCTCTGTGCTTGTTACAGTCTGTGGCCAACGCGTTCAGTTTGTCACACAGTTCATCCCAGTCGTTAAACTCAAACTCCTGAGGGGACACAGAAAAACAAATGCTGCATTCATGACCATTTAAAAAGTAAAAAAGTGAGAGGCATCATACTAGCAACACTAAACAGCTGTTTACAGAAAGACAGTCGAGTAAACATGAAATTTAGGGCAAAATAAAGCCAAAATTACAGTCCCTTATTCATCTCACACCTGAAATTTAGTCCCAATTTTAGTCCCAGTATTTGAGTGTGCTGTACTTTAAAAGATTACAATGAACTTACAGGGTCCATGTCTCTGGCCAACTCAAAGAGCAGTGCAATGGTCTCCCCTGCAGCAATTCTCATGTTGACATCCTCACTTTCTAGCAGTCTTGGCAGTTTAGGCAGGTGTCTGCACAACAAAACACATGCAATCAAAATTATTTAAAAAATACATGCATCACTTCTTACATTTCAGTATCTGGGCTTGGGTTGCACTCAAATGAAATGTGCGGTCAAGGCAACAAACTTGGCTGTGAAACTAAGTTAAGGGGTTGACAAAAGTGAGGCTTACTTGCGCAGGATGTCTTTGAGCTGGCTGGCAGTGCAGATGGTGAGCAGCAGTGCCCAAGACAGCAGGGCGTTGGTGTGGAGCTGGCTCGTCTGGGGACTGATCAAAGGACAGGTTCCATCCATCTTCGCATAGGACCGGGTGAACAGGTTCTCAAAGCACTCCATGGTTGCATGGACATCCTAGAGCAGGAAGCAGCAGGGAACATGTGAAGACAGGTGTTTGCAAAAATCAAACGCTTGAAGGGTAATGAAAACACCACCAGTCCACACAGATAAAATTTTTATGACTTTGTGACTAATTACTCCAGGCACAGTCTGAGTGAAGCTGCCAGTGCAGTTAACATGAACATTAAGCCTGAATGAGGCACAGTGTCACAACTGATAATGAGTTCAAATGAACGACTGCCAGAGGTTGTAGAAGAGACATCGCGGCGGCTCGCCCTCGAGCCCAGAGGTGTCAAACTACAGAATAGACACTAAAAGTGATCAAGAACTCACCAAAATGTCATCTTCTGCTACTAAAGTACAGAGGCCCAGACTTGTTGCCACCTATTAAGAGAAACAGATGTGCTCAGTTGACGTTTCACAGCATATACACATTACAGAAAAACCCACACATACACTTAACAGCAGGTATTGTGTAATTTGTTCCACAACCTGTCAACAATGCATTCTTCGGATGTCATAAAAATATTAGGTACTGCTTTTCCCAACAATATCAGGTACTCACAGCCTGTCTGGCTTGTATATTGGCTGCTCCGTCCGCCAGGATGTTTTTGAAGATGGGTTTCAGGGTCTTGAACACCTCCTCGCTCTCGATGCCGGAGCCCAGCTGGATACACAGCAGGCAGGCTAAAGAAGCTGCTGCCCGCTGCTCCTCGCCTTTGCCTGGCGGGAAGAAGAGTGGGCATTAACATTTCCCTTCAGCTCAGGGAACATTTGACACAAAATAGAGATATATTTACCCTCACCATATCATGCAGAAAATATCAAACAGATCCTATAAAATAACAATATGTAGATGTACAGCTACAGAGCATATATTTAACCCCAGCATTACACCACTTTCAGAACCACTGATGCTATAAAAGGCAAACAAAACCGCAAAACACCTGCTGTGCCATTGGCGAGGAGGACCAGACTTTTGATAAAACACTTCAGTTATCTTTTCTGGTACCTTTCTTGAGGCAGCGTTCGATGCTGTCTGTGATGGTCATCCTTCTCTCTGAGATGAACTCATACAGGATCCGTGTGGCCATGGCCGTCTTGAGCCCATCCAGCGCCCCTTGTCTGGTCTTAGCACTGAGGAAACATGTACACAAACAGTACTGCTATTATACACATTCTTGTCTCTTGTTTAACATTAACATGACTGAAGAGTGATGCCTAACAGGGAGATATTATAATAAAATATATTTTCATAAAAAGAATTATACCATGTACAAGGTCCTACAGCTAAATGCAAGTGAGAACAAGACTTTTAATGCCACTTGAAATAAAACTCAAGGTTATTTTTACAATAAATCAAAACTTAAGAAAACTATACTAATTACCTAGGGTTTGGGAGAATTTGGTAAATAATATAACATTAAACATGATTGGCAGAGACGAGGGTAGGGCAAAACTGGAAAATATAAGCCATTTATTGGCCGGGTTTTCTTGGGGATATTGTATTTCTCACTCTGCATGTGGGATTCCACTGCCTCACAAAGAAATATGTGTGTTGTGGGTTCCTTTATCCTAATGGCACCCTAATGCGAGAGGAATTTAATCAATTAATACAAATAAAATAAAAATCGATATCATATTTTGAGATTTTACAATGAGATGTTAGGAAAAAAAAGGTTCAAAAATTCTACTTCCCTTGTTCCCCATTTTGAAGACTTTTGAAAGACTGATTTTGGACATTTTAATACCAATTAAGGCCTTATTTTTGATAAATAATTCAATGCCTTTAAGACTTTAAGGATCTCTGAGAACCCTGCATGTAAATAGCATGTGCTAATCACACCCACTGCTTTGGCCAGAAGCTTGATTGAGGGTCCTAGGAGTTAACTGACTGAAACCCAGCACTGATCAATTAGAGCAATTTCAAATTAAAAGTTTTAAGTATTATTCTGTGAGCTAAAATGTTAAGCTCGTTTGTTCATTGTTTTTATATACTCTTAAATTTTATATGTACTGGGACTAGCAAAGTCACTTTAGCCCTTGATTTTACAAGCAAAGTTGAACTACTATTTGTAACATTAATCACTCATCAAATGTTGTAATGTGCTGCTAATGTGCCAAAGCTTAAAATTTAATTCCCTCATTGCACTGGCAATGAAGTGGGACTACTGGTGCAGCCATACCTAAATATGATCAAGCTCAGCAGACACATGTTGAATTCTGTTTTTAACTTGACTGGGCTGTAAACCTCAATGATACCTTTCTCCTGTGATTGACAGAAGCACTCTAAACTCAGACTCCCAGAAATAAGCTTAAACCACGTTAGTTGCACCTTCTTAAAATTGTATGTTTCTGGAGGCTCTTTGTCAATACTTCAAGGGTTTAGTCCACAACTATGTACACCTATTTTTGTTAAATTACTTTGTCAATCTCTTTTGTACTATTGTTATTTATTCTATCATATTCTTTGTGGGCAAAAGATTCCTAAATCGTTCTAAACTAAAATGTTTTGTACCTTGCTTTTATGCAGCATTCTTTACAGAATAAAGTCACTTTATTTTCAATATATCTTGTCGAAAAAGGGGAAACTCTGTACAGGACATGTCACAGGCTTCATGCCAAGATCAGATAATGTGTGCGTGTCGAGTGCTGAAAAGCAGGAAGTCATTTCTATTACCTCTTATCTACCGTGCTGTCTATGAACCCCTTCAGCTTGTACTGGAAATCCTCCTGGGCTTGGTCCTCACTGGCCTCTCCACCTGGCAACACCACAGGAAGTAGACACATGCCTGTTAGGCTTCAAGGTATTGATAAGAGTTACTGGACAACACACGTTTGCCCAATAACAAGTTTTATGGCAAAAATCAAACCAAGAGATGAGCTAGGCATTTACTACATTCCTAAGTGCTCACACACTACTAACACTGGCCAACACAGACACACCCACTGACAGCACAGCCAGCACACATACCAACAAGTTGAAACAAAGACTAGAGTACAGAACATACACACACATACCTTCATCTGCAACACTGATGGTATCACTGAAGCTGCTGCAATGACTGAGGGTCTCAATGGAGGCATCCTCATCACTGAAAGGCTGCACATTTCCATGCTGCCCCCCTGAACACACAAAAAAAACAGACATGAGCACTGAAAATATAATTTCTCCTAATCTAATCAAATGCATTAGTACAGTGCAGCAGGTCTGGTTGAGCCTATTATGTAACCCCAGCACCACGCAGGTGCTGCAGTGGATACTGCAGTTATCTAATCTGTATTTTTGTCCTTAGCATGCCTTATCCTACTGTACTTTCATTATCTCGCATGAAAATGCACCATGTTTTTCAGGGTCAAGGGTAAACCCACACTTCTGTTGACTGTGTAAACACAACATTATGTTCAGGTTGGAGGGACATGGGTCAACTGAACATTTGTGACATGACAGACGCTCTGACAATCTGCCACTGTCGGTAGTTACTCTCAGGTGCAAAACTGCTGATCAGAATACAGTTTTGTCCAAAACCACAACAGCAAGCAAAGTGTCATGGAGGGCAAACGGGAAGCTGATTTTGCTGTCCAAATTCAGAGCAGACAATACAAGTGATTAAGAAAGGGAACAGTTAGAATACTTGAAACTGGAATGAAACCTGCAAACAGGCACTTCGAAACACACTTGTATGGTTGCCAGTCTAAGCAGAATATTTTGAAGGTCTTGTGTGGGAGAGTTGTGAAAATTCACAGCTAAACAGGGTGCGAAAATCTTTTGTCTGTTAATTTTTCAAATCTCAAAAGCCTCAGTTGTATTAGTTGTGAGAAACATCCAATAAACGCCTCATAAAGTGTAGGAAATCGCAGCCTCAGTTGTTTTGCACTGCAACCAGACACAACAGGCGTCTCTGTGCTGACCTGAATTCACCTCTGAGACACATGCTGGTAAGCCTTTCACTGTGAGACCACGTTTTTAGAGAAGTCGCAACCAAAAATGAGAGTACTTAAAATGTAACGTTAAACCCGTGAAACACTGTCAACTGACTGATAAAAGGCCATTTTATCAACCTAATATGGGCTATTTCTATGTGTTGACGTGGACTCTTCCCCCACGCCAGCTGACTTCTGAGAACCGGGCGCCGCCTCTTTTCCACCCCGCTCTCTGGAGTCCAAAATGTCCGCCTTCTGTCGTATAACAATAACAACCAATGTAAAAGACGGTTGTCTGTCTTAAATACTAGTTAAAACTCAGTGACGTTAGTCGGAAATGCTTTCTGACACACAAAAATTCGGCTAAAGATCAACTGAGGTCAATCCTTAAACAAGGCGACCTCACTTTACTAGATTCGAGCTAGCTAACATTTTATCTTTAATTTAGACCTACAAAAAAAAAAAAAAAGATTTATTCGTCTATCGAAGCTAATACCATGCTCAAAGCTGTCAAGTTGTCACAGAAATATGTTTATATAAATGTACTTTACCTAGCAACCACATCTTGCTAGTGGGAAGTTGACATTAGCTAGCTGTTAGCTTGTACCGTAAAGTGCGACAGTGTGCCCGTTAACAATACAAATTAGTATATAAACAAAAAAGAGTGTAAATAATGATAAACATAAAGCAAAAGTACACTGTCATATGATGGCACGTTTTTCTAAGAGCGGTGCTTTGTGTGAGCACAGCTAGTTAGCTTTGTGTTTTGACGTAGGCCCGCCTCTGATATTTGTAGTCCTTCTTGTAAACACGTTCAACTCCTCTCAATGGACTGGCAACATGAAAAGAACTACAATTCCCATCAACATACACGCGTCACATAAGCAAGGCCAAAGCAATGCGGCCGCTCGCTCACTTACCCCTGCTATTCTTCTTCTTGGTCCTCGGCATTTTCGTGCAGATTAATGTACAATATGATCAAAAATCAGCCAATACACGACCAGCTTTTATTATATTGTCTCGTAAAATGAAAATATTCCCGTGGCACAGCGGATAAAAAGGAATTGAAGGCGATCTTGGAGATAGACTGTTGGCCGAGACGATACATTTTCCCTCATAAACCAGGGCTGCATTACGAGAGGGCGGCACCGAGTATTTATACCGGCTGACATGTCACGAGGAGGTTTCCCGGCATCACTGACCAATCCGGGAATAGGAACATGCGTCGCATGTGTTTACTCGTGATGCAGTGTACAGAAACGTGGGCTCAATGCGTATTTGGTCATTTTGGTAAAGTGTGTACCTGTTATGGTCATCACAGTTGTAGAACTACTATGAAGCAAAGGTAAAATAAGATTGCTGATCTTTAATATAGAACTTCTTGAAAATGATTGACAAAAACAGCCACAAAAACACAAAGACAAGAAACAAATAGTAGTGATTTTTGGAATATATGGTGCAATACAAACAGTGAAAAAATGCCACTGTGATCAGTAACAGGAAACAGTAACACCAGTTCTGTATAAAGTTACTTTCAACTTCTACTTCACTACATTTCTGTGGCAAATATTGTAGGATATGTTGTACACTACTCCCCACTGCCATGACACCTGTGTAACTTAGTCTTATTGTTATAGATTAAACAACAAAGCATTATATAAAATTGTAAAAAGCAGCTCTAAATGTATTAGCTACATTAAAATGCTGCTTAAAAATTACATTAAAACATCAAAAATTAGGATAATACAGTATATAATGATTTAACACCCCTAAAAAGACCAATCTGCAAAATGAGTAATCTACTTCTATACTTTAGATACTTAACTACATTTTGATACTTAAACATGTGTCTCATATCACTGACATGACTGTAGCCTTTTACCTAAGTCAGGGGTCGGCAACCTTTACAATCAAAAGAGCCATTTTTGACCAAAAATAATAATAATAAATTATATTTGTGGAGCTGCAAAATATATTTGAGCCTCATAATGAAGGTAACATAGCATGTAAAGTCTAAATTAGCCTATACTAGTAGTCTAAATGAGCATTCATTGATATGTTTTCCCACAAGGTGTCTACTCTGCAGGGCACTATTTATGATTATCAAATACTTTAACTTTGCAGAACTGGCAGTGAAAGAAAACATGAACTACTAAATTCTCTATTTAATTCCAAGACTTTAATTTTTTTGGGATTTGGCATCCATAGCTAACCAGCAAGGGAGACTCGAGACTAGCCACTGCTATAATTGTTCGGCAAAATTTTGAAGAAATTGTTCTAGGCAGATGGAATCGGCACATTTTAGTTGCTGCAATGTTAAAACTTTTTTTTTTTTCATTCAGTATATAGGCATCACACTTTTACAGTTGGAGAATGTAAGAATTTCTTTAGGCCTACAACACTGATAAATGAAAATTAAAATGTTAAAAAAAAAACTGTTGGCCATTTTCACATATTTTTTTGGTCAAAGTCATGGGGAGCCACTGGGGAGGGGCTAAAGAGCTCTGAAGCCACAGGTTGCCTCCCCCTGACCTTAGTAAAATGCAGTAGGCTACCTTTACTTATAACATGCTATTTACATTTTGGTTTTACTTAAAGGGTCACTTGAGTATTTGTTGGTCTGGACCCTAGTTTCCAATGTTTCGTGTCTACTTGAGTAATAGGACCAACAGTTGTTTGAAACAGGTCCAGTATTAAGCAAGAGTGCTGCAACCAGCAGCAGCAAAACAGAATGCAATGTAACCAAACAGGGCATTTGTACACTGTCTATTTAGGTCCACTGAAAGTGCTTGTTTTTGCCACTGACAGGTTCAGATGGTTATTGTAAGTGTCTAAAAAAGTATGGTAAGGCTCCCTATGGAAAAAGACCCTTTTTGCTAAAGAGTAAGATACTTTTTTTTTTAACCAGAAACAGGCTTGAAATACGTAGCTATTGTCAAACACACCAGACCCCATTCAAATAAACAGTAATTTTAGTGCATATAGAGCCAACATATTTTCAGCTCTGACTGGGTGAAGGAAGAGTTTATTTTAACCAAAACAGAGTTGGTGATTATTGTAAAAGTGGAACACAAACCAAGACAGTTTTTGTGTGTTTTATTTTGTTTCTGTTGACTTTGAAGGAAGAGGTTTTTATGATGATAAAATTACTGTGAAATTAAATGGAGTCTGGCTTTGGCAAAAGCTATTTTGAGGCTGTTTCTGGTTAAACAAAAATGAGTTTACTCTCTAAAAAATACATGTATTTCTGTAGGGATGCTTTCTATAAGTTGTCAGACACGTAGAATAATAATCTGAACATATCAGTGGCAAAACAAGAAAATTTATTGGATCTAAATTGACAGTGCACAAATGCTGCGAGTAACCACATTGCAGCCTGTTTCACCACTGCTGGTTGCAATGGTCTCCTCAGTGTTGGACCAATTTCAAAAACTGTTGTTCCCTTTAGTCACTTAGACACAAAACATGAGGAAATAGTATCCAGGTTGAAAAAGAACAGAGTCACCCTTTCAGTACAGGGTCTGAGTACATCCTGTACAACTGTGCATCTTTATGGAGTAGATGGTATTACAAGGCTCTCTGCTTTAATATACAACCTCATCTGATAAAGTTCCCCTGTGATAGTGTGATTGTAATTATTGACTACTGTAATGCAATTTTACACTGTGATAGGACTGTGTGATGCAATGGATACTGTGATTAGAGGACTGTGATGAAACAGATACTCCCCTTGCTGCAGTTATACTGTTATTACATAATGTATTAGAGACTGTGATCATAACCTAATCTGCAGATTGCAGAATATGCACATTAGTGTACGTTGTAACCATGCTAAGGTAGACAAAATAACAGAAACACATTACAAAGTGACACCTACTCAATAGATATTAATGTGTTGATATTTTCTTGACCATAAAACTGTCTTATGTGCCTTTGTAAAGTTTGGCAATGACTAAATCTCAACTTAGGCAGTTATACAAATAATTTAGCAGACGGGATAGAAATAGTGTCCAATATAATGCAATCCAATGTGAAAACACATCAGTGCACAATTTGGGTTTTGTTTGTATCTTCAAGAGGACAGCAGTTGGTAAGAACTCTACATAAATGCCACAAAATGAAAGTCTGCTTACAGTTTTCCTCTGTTGGCAGGGTGCGAATGAAGGTCAGTGCAGCCATTAACATTCGCTCATCAGTGAAAGGGTGTGAAACTGAGTGTTTCATATTTATTTCTTTCAGAGAAAAGTGATATAAACCTAACACTTCTCTAGCCTTGTTGCTTTATTTACAGAGGCACTGGAAGTATGGATATTTCCCACACTAACGCTGCAAGGGAGAATCAATGCAGCTAGCAGACCACAGTTTCACACACTTACTGTGTTTAGTTGCAGTAAACATCAGTTGTCAGGAATGAATGCAGCTCAAGAACTGAGTTATAGAGTTTAAAAAATATGTTAATGTTCAACTGGATTCCAGTAGTCTAGATTTTAAACGTCTAGTCTGCATATTCAGAATCATCCCTGGGCTCCAAAAACTTGTTCTGAGGGAGGCTTACACTTCAGTTTTGAAGGGCGATGTCTGCTCATGTAGAGTTCAACCATGATACACTAGAAAGGATAAGCATAATTGATCATTTTACATCATGAACAACATGAAAAGTCTTCTTTTCCACACATGATTTCCAACAGAGTGAACTTGGTTGAGTTAATTAAATCATGTGTTTTTTTTGTTTCATCTCTCCACAGGGAGTTTCGAGGTCAAATACAGGACAGCATCTGATAATCACAGTTTCCACTTAATTGTCCTGCTGCCTAATATCCCAATGAGCATCTATCAAATTTTGGCCTAACAAAGAGCTGAGTTGGAATAATTGTAGGTAATTATCTTTTCTGGCTCTGATTATTTCCCTCCCTCTGCATTTTGCTTGACAGCACAGAAATAGTTCTTTCTTTGTTACACAAGTGGAAAATCTCACAGATGCAGCCTCCGTGCTGCCATTCCCACGGCCCAACTGTCAACAGTGTTCTCGCCAGCTCAGACCTGACAAACATCAGAATATAAGGCTTGCAGATATTCAAAGCTGACTTTCATTTTTCATGCATCTCGCGCTCGACTTTTGGGAGGATTCCAGAGCTGTTTCCCGAACACACCCATGCACCTCCACGCTGAGAATGATCTGCAGTTGTTGCCTTTTGAAATCTAGGTAATTAATAAAGCTGATTTTTATCGGGTAGTCAGTTTAGATTTTCTCTGGAGATGCAAATGATCCACAAACACTCTCTAGACGTGGGTGGACTTGAAAACACATTCAGCTTTTTTTTTTTTCTTAACCAAGTAGTCCTGCCAGAAGAAGATTTTCCCGCACATCCTGCCAAGACAGTAACAGACAGACATGAAAGTTCCACATGATCAACATATTACCATGTGCAAAAATACACATGGAAGGAGTAAATAGTATCTGTCTAATCACTTCTGCAGGCAGTAGCCAATGGCAGCAGGATGGAGCAGCTGCAATCTAAACAAAGCACACACAGCTCCGTACTTAGTCACCCACAAAATCCTTCATTACCGGGCAAAATACAGAGAGGAAGATTTGGCGTTTCATAAATCAGTGGAGCCTAGAGTTTAAAAACTTGAGAAGCAGTGCGGTAATTGCGAAGATGACAAGGTCTTCGCGAAATTGCTGCAATTGTAGGTACACCAGACAAAACATTCCCAATTTATATCACTAAAACATAGCTGATAACAGCACTAGACCTGGCACATCCGGTGCCCAAGGGCAAGCTGCCCCTGTATCATTATTATTAATTATTGTATTTATTAATAACAAGAACAAGAGCTACTGGGAAATCAACCCAAATAAATAATTTAGCGAAGAAACTTCCGTTTTTGCACTGCACCACGGATGCTTTTCCCTTTTCATTTTCTCTCACTCATTTCCCTTATGGTCATACAGGGAGGGAGGGGGGGAATTTTGGCAGTAATATTGCTATCAGTTATATTCATCTTCAACTTTAGTTATTGTGCCTTTTGTCTTTTTTTGTGAATGAATTACACTCAAAATGCAACAGTACTGAGGTGGAGAGAGTCTGTAGCAATAACTGCACAAAATCCTACAATAAAGGCAATTACACTTAATAGAAAGTGAAAAGACAACCAGGTGGTGCTGGGGGAGAGAGACAAAGCGAGAGCGGAAAGAAATGATTCAAGAGGTGCTGGATTATTTACATGATATTATCATATGTGTATAATTAATAGTGTATCAATATTTTATTTTTGAATATCCTGGTTATTGTCAACACTAGTGTATTGCAACACTCCTAGCAATATGAGCAAGTACATGTGGTCTGTCTTTGTCCATGGAGTGATGTGCTGTCTTGAATATTTGAGCTGACAAACACTTTTATCCTCAAGATGGCCCACCGCAAGACTACGGTACTCTCCAGAAGAGGCTATATGTAGCCCTTAAGGCACTGTGCTGCTCTGTTTGCAGCATCCAGCTTGAATAATTCATTATGTGAGGAGCTGGGGTGTGTTAAGTGGACACTGTGACACAGAGTGTGGGGTCAAATGGGGAGCATTCCACACATAAATTTTAGCTATATATTTTTAAAGATGCATTCCTTGATTTTTAAGGGATCCAATAGTGCTCTCAAATCTTTAAGTCGACTTTTTGCTGGGGTGAAGTCAGGTCATTCGGGATACTTTGTGGTAGATTACCAAGAAAAGCCCCTAAAATTCTGGAGACTACCTTGTGTGCTACTGCTAGAACGTGTAATGTGTCTCTTTTATATCTATGGAAAGAAAATATGTTGCCAAGTAAAGTACAGTAAAGTAAAGTCAGGTAAAATGGGACAGTTGTGTTTGTTTTTTAAATGGTTAAATCCATCTCTCAGTTCAGTCATTAAATTATTAAATCATTAATGTAACCTAAATAATTACTAAAAAAAAGATCCTCCAACTTTTCTGCCATGCTTCCCCTGTTCTTTGCGGCCTTTTTCCTCTGTGCCATATTGTCTACAATCGACATACATTTGTGTGTTTGTGTGCATGTAACAATAGCTTATTCTGGACTATTGTGACTGACATGGACTCACTGCATCATTGTTTATATGTTTAATATGTATCTTTAATAAATCATGATTTATGGCACCGATAGCCTAAAACATGCTGGTTTCTCTTCAGAAAAAAATGTTCCATTTTAGCTTTATTTTTTGTCCCATTTTACCTGAACGCAACTCAAAACCCTTTCCTTTAAAGAGTAAAGTCTATTGTGAAGATATTTTGAGTCAAACAGTTAATAAAATGCCACAGCCTAAAACAGTTGTTGTTATGCCCTCACTGCCTTCCCTGCAGCACCCTTATTACCAGAAAGATGAAATCAACATGCCACATGGCTCACCTTGCAAGTTCTAAGACATTTTTTTTTTTTAATCTTCCCTTCCTAGTTATCTCAGACCAATTAAAGCACATTTGTAGTAACAATGCAGTAAAATGTTAAGTGACTGGCTGCTAATATTTAAAGAGCCCGAGATGTAAAACCTTATTTGTCCCATTATACCCAATGTCCCATATTACCTGACTCCACCATTATTGTTTAGCTTGGGCAATAAAGCAAAATCAGAGAGTGTGTAACTGTGAATACACTGTGAGTTAGTCAGTGCAGGTATGTGAAAAGGCTCTGTTTTATTGCATTTGGCTGAAAAAGCTGGCAAATGGTTTAATTGTTATTATCCAGCTGGTGTCAAATTCAGACACTTACAGTGAGAGTTGCCTGTAATATTAAACCTATTTGCTTGATGAGGACTCAGCATCCAGACCTTACAACCGTCTTTGGCACTAGGGGGAGCCATTCTGTTTGAAATTCAAAGGACACACTGCTCTCCCTGCAACATGAGCAAGTGAAATTCCAAAAGATGTTTTTTGATGCATAATTTATTGAGTCAGTGAACTGTGCTCACTGCTGAGCTGCGTCGTGCTTTAAACACTTAATGGGCTGGAGCGTGCTATGTAAATATCAAATAACCAAACCGGTTAGGACGTCTGCAAAAAAGTTGCGTTTCAGAATGAAAAAAGCAGATGTTATTTTGAAAGGTAGTGGGAGCTGGTTCACGCAAGCCTGAGCAATGTGTGGTGGAAAGAGAGAGAAATCACCTGCCAGTAAACCAGTGTAGGAGTAAAGGAAAAAACAACAGAGCAGCCCAGTGTAACCTCACTCAGCATGCCTGGCACGTTGCATCAATGGGCACAAGCCCTGACCAACCTAATGCCACAGGAATACAGATCATTACCAAAATAACAGATAGCAGAGAGGGGGAGAGAGAGAGAGGAAGAGAGCTGACAGCAGATAATGGGAAATATCTGAATATTAATTTCATGTGCAATTCTACAGTTTTTAAATAATTCATAAATGACATGGCCTGGAGCAATGTGGTGAGGCTGCATGGGTTAAAGCCTGCTGGGAAGGGAGTGAGGTTAGGAAATGATTTTAGGTCTGTAGGTTGATGCAAACACAACCTCAAAAACTTAGCAGAGGTGATCTTTCGAGAACCACAAGCATTTTTCTTTGAAATTTAGCAGTGTGTCTTCTCTTCTTTTACTCGTCACTTATTGCAAACAGGACTCCACAGACCTCAGGGTGAAATGGCTCTGACTTGTTCCACTTCCTGAACGATCTGGCAGTGAAACCTTCAACCAAATAAGGTCTCACCAAGCATCTGTGCTCATATCATTTGTAGTTTGTTTGTGGAAAGGATTTTAGATGTGCAGAAATCAATGCATAAAGCTATTCCATACATACAAAATACAAGTTTAATGGAATAATTGTGGAAAGTAGCCTGATTTGCTTTCATGCTTTGGATGAAAAAACATTACCATCTCTATCTGTAAGATTAATAGTAACGTTTCACTAGCAGCCAGTTAGCTAAGCTTAGCATAAAGACCGGAAGCAGTGGGAAACAGCTAGCCTGGCTTTGTCTGCAGGTAACAAAATCTGCCTACCAGTACATCTCCTGAAGTATCCACTTGTTGCCTGGGAACCCCACAACACAGCAAAAGAAAGTCACTGCTTTAAGCGAAGAAGCAGTCCCTTGTAAAACCATGACTTGTTGCTTTATAGAGCTTGGCTTTTGTGCAGGTTAAACCAATTTTATGTAAATTGTGAATTATTGAGCTCTGGAGGTGGTGGTAGGTGGAATTTGTGACCTTTGGACTGAGTCAGGCTCGCTGTTTTCCCTGTTTTCTGTCTTTATGCTAAGATATGCTAGCTGGCTGCTGGCTGGAGGTTTATGCTGTGTTCATACTACGAGGGTTATAGCAACAGGCTACAAGTTATTTTCAACGGCAATCCAATGACACTATACTAAGTGTCAATCAATTCTATGTTTTTGTTTCTAGTCATGGTTTTATTTTATTTCACTTTATTTAGCTAAAGCTATGCTAGTTTTATGTATATTGCAATGCACACAGGGATGCAATGCTGCAGGGGAATGTGATTCAAAAATAGGGCTCAGACATTAATCAACAGCATAGATATTTTTTGAGCAAATACAAACTTTAGATGATGTTCAGCCAAATTGCTTTGTGGTAAGTAGTAGACATACACAGGCCCATTACGTCGTAATGACATTAACGAGCATTTGAGCAACACTTCAAAGGTGGTCACACTGTTGATGTGCCGCTTGTAGTGTGGACACAGCATTAGGGGATGGTCATATATGAGCAACTGCAGGCGGGTGACCATCGTTTACCGGGGTGATATTAGCACTGAATGCAGTGTCACATGGAAAGCTAGCTTGCTAGTTAATGTCAGCTAGCTTGCTAATAGAGTGTGCCAGGGATGTTTTCCTGTAGGCCAATGCGTATGTTAGCATCGCCCTGGTTCCCTTGTCAAAAAGACAATGGGATTTTTCCATTTTTCCATCCGTCAACCACGACTTTATTTCAAGTGTCTAACGAAAAACCAATTTAAAAAATATGATTTTCTTCAAGACAAGGGAACCAGGAGTGCTGAAATGCTAACTCATTTCCAGGTTTTAGGACTCATTCCTGGGTAACTATAAATACCACAAAATATGATGTCAGTGAAACATTTTCCATTTTCGTACATTACATGCCTTACTATGGATGCACTGCCAGTCAAGCAGCATCTCTCATGTGGGGCAGTTTGTATTTTTCATGGCGTGGTTGGACAGGACATCAGTCCGTGTCTCCTCCACACATTCTTGGTATTGGCTGAAGTTGCGACTTAGCCATTCAGATTTTACAACAGTTGTACTCAGCGTGATGCAAAGATCCAAATTTGCTTTGCCACTGGATGCAAATGTTTTATTCGCCCCTTCCTTTGCCCTGAATGGAAGTGAACGGGAGGCAATAATTTACCAATTGTTAATTTCACTTGTGTTTGACTGTGCACTTAAATTTACTGTTGCAAACATGAGAGTGGTATTAATCTTATTATCTAACTCTCTGCAACAAAGAGAGTAACTGAATTTTATAAAAAAAAAAAAAATCCTTTTATTTGAATGTGATACAATGATACATTTCCAAATTCTCCTTTGAGGCAAATTCAAAATATATGCATTTTAGATTTGGTTGCCTTGTTTACTCTACTTTGTGTATTCTTCATTCTGCTATGAAAGCTCCCTACAGGGATGATGGCATTTTTATGTTGCTATAACTGCCTTTCTAATTGTGTGGATACACTCTAAGCTTGATTTAATGTGACCTGTATAAAAAATATCACACTGTATCATTTGGCATCAACTCCACTTGGCTTGAGCACTGCCTGCCATAATTCAAATTCATATTATTTATCAAACAGCCAGCTCTGTTCAGAAAATAAAAACAACTGCTGGTTGATGGCGGCATGGTGTTCAGATTAGAGCATCCAGTTCCTAATTACAGTCTGTTAGTCACTGGCTGAATCCCAGATTCTTTCCTGTCATTTTGTGGTTTTGAGAGGGGTTTAGCACTTTATCAGACAGCTTAATATGACAGCTAGGGCTACGCTCCTGTCGTTGTAATTACCTCTCCATGCCTGCAAACATTTGTCTTAGTGGCTCATATTTCTCAACTTCAATCTCAGAGGTCTTTGTTCTGAAGATGTGGTGTTTCACACCATTGGGATTCTGAATATGGGCTTTAACTGACTGAAGATTGTGAAATAAAATTTAAAATACAATTAAGAAAGAGGTGGGGAAAGGTTGGTCAGAAACGCCTGTATACCCCACCTCTGCTCTGCCTTTTCATCTCAACTTCAAACCTAATCACACACACAGCAGAAAGCCACTGCGTCACAGCCTCTCTTTAAATAACTATTTTCAAATTACTATGCCGAGCGATCATCCAATAAAACATCAGGATATATCTGAATGTTTAAAAGCCAGCCACCTTTGATTGGCACTGCCTGCAACGGGTCTACTTCAATAACAAGTTGCCTCTGTTTACCCTAAATGTTATTTTAAGGTGAGCTTTGCCTTGCTCAAAAGGTGGGATCGTCATTTTGCTGCAGAATCTGAATAGGAATCTGCACTGAAAGCATTTTGCACTCCAGGTATGGGCTTATCTGACTCCTGGGAAAAATCCATTAAGTCCCGCAAGCACACACTTGAGCATACACACACATCGGGCAAAGCCGATAAGGTGATGTCATTGTCATCTGGGCATCTGATTAAGTAGATTAAAAACACATTTTAGTGGCTTGTTTTGGCTCTGCTGGCTTTGCATGGGGGGTAAATGGCACCCACTGCTCCATCCTCATTACTCTCTCTGGAGGTTTTCCACCCACAGTTGTGGTTGAAAAGACTATAGTATGTTGTAAACCCAAACCAAACCAATTACCTAGGAAAATCCGTAACTCCATCACAGGCAACCAGGTGTATTTTCACCTGTTGCAAAGCATGTTCCAAAAATAATTTTTTATCTCTGTGCTACCGCTCATTTGGTCTGAGAAACAAACAAAGCAGCCACTTGGATGTGAGGTCCATTTTGCAAGGCCTCAGCAGATAGATAGACTAAGAGCTCTGGGCATTGAATCAATAGAGGGCTGAGCTACCAGACAGCTTGCTCAATTCCATTTCCTCAGAAAAGCCCCTTTCCTATTATAGGAATTTCCTCTATTTTCTCCCTTCCTCCACTGTGGGAGAGATTGTGGAAAAGGTTGGAAGGAAAGTACTTGAAATAAGTTCAGACATCCTATCTAAAGGTTCATGCGGGAGGCGGCTGGTTGGTGCAGCCACCCGGAGAGGCAAGCTGAATGAATTGTTTGATGTTAAAAGACTGTTCAGTTTGAAGCGATTAGACTAATTTCAAATGACAGTCTTCTCCCCCAGTTACCCTAAGGTTGTAATCTGAGACATCTGAGTTATTATTATTGTACATATTATGTCAGTTTTGTCAGGTTGTCAGCCACGGTTCAGTGTGTAGGAAAAAAGCTAATAAACTACATCAGTAACAAAGCAAGACACACTTTTAAAGGGGCAGTTCACCCCAAAATCAAACATACATGTTCTTTCCTTTTACCTGTCGTGCAATTTAGTGCTGAGTTTCTGAGATATCATCCTAACAGATGTCTGCCTTCTCTTGAATATATTGGAACTAGATGGCTCTTGGCTTATGGTACTCGGATCGCCAATTTTTTTTTTTTTTTTAAACTCAATAGCAATGTCTCTTTCCAGAAATCACGACCCACTGACTCAAGATAATCCACAGACCTTTTACTGAGCAGTTTCATGTAAGTACTGTTTTCTTTCTGCTGAACTATGCCAGGCTGTTTTCATGCACTGTTCATTTGCTACAAAAAATAATGCACCAAAACTCACACATTCCGTAATCCACGAATTTGGGAAGGCTTCTATCAAGTGACCACTGCAGTGACAAGATTAAAGAATTTAGAAGGAAGTGTTCCCTGGAGGTTGGAGGTTGGTGCGGTGGATGGGTCACAAAACATAGGTATTTTGCCTGTAACTTTCCCAAAGCAGACTGCTGTTTGTTTCTTTTCCTAACCCTAACCACAGTAACTTTTCTTGACTAAACCTAACCTCTGTGACCTTGCGTTAAGTACATACAGTCATTTGCATGGTGCTAATTCATAGAGTATCATACAAACCGCTGTATGAGGATAAATCGTATGTATAGGCAGTGATATGCCAACAGTATCACCATGCAGAAGGAAGTGTGCAACTACTGCTAGCACCACTGAGCTAGTTAAGGTTACACATCAGCTAAGGAGGACGCCATTAATGTTAACATCTCATGCTGTCACAAGCCTCTCGTCCATGAGTAGATGCACAGGTCCTTCTGCGCAGTGATACAGTTGGTGTTGGGTGTAGTTCGGTAGGAAGAAAATAGTTGCTACATGAAAATGCTTACACCAAGGTCTGTAGATTATCTTGAGTAATCGGGTCATGATTTCTGGAAAGAGACATTGCTGTTTAATTTTTCAAAGCCGAATGCCATCTCCATCCATCCATCCATCCATCCATCCATTTTCATCCACTTATCCGGGGCTGGGTCACAGGGGCAGCAGGCCAAGCAAAGCACCCCAGACATCCCTCTCCCCAGCAATGCTTTCCAGCTCCTCCTGGGGGACCCCAAGGCGTTCCCAGGCCAGATATGTAGTCCTTCCAGCGTGTTCTGGGTCTGCCTCGGGGCATCCTAACAGTGGGACGTGCCTGGAACACCTCCAGCGGGAGGCGCCCAGGAGGCATCCTGATCAGATACCCAAGCCACCTCAACTGACGCCTTTCGATGCGAAGGAGCAGCGGCTCTATTCTGAGCCCCCTCCGGATGTACGAGCTCCTCACCCTGTCTCTAAAGCTGAGCCCAGCCACCACGAATGCCATCTCCTTCAAGTGTAATGGAGAGAAGGCAGACATCTCTGCGGCCGATATCTCCAACACTCAGCAACTCACACCAAAACAATCTACACAGATAAATAGCACCACAGGTAAGAGGAAATTATGTATTTTTGATTTTGGGATGAACTGTCCCTTTAAAGAAAACATTAGGTAATCATGGATGCTGCTGGAGTCTGTGTCTGCCTGGGCAGGCAGCAGCCAACCAGACAATGGGAGTCCCATCTGAAGAGGACATTATGCCCAAAGGCTATTAAAACAGACAGACGATCTGTTGGGGAATCTCTTTGGTTTGCCACAGCGGATAACTACACCTCATTGTTATATGCTAGCCTTCTATTCCCTCCTGTATCTCTCTGCATCCTGAGCATTTTTGCTTTTCATTCTCATGTTTTTACATACGAACATCTCCCCTGCCCACCTCTCCCTTTTCTTTTTCTCTGCGTATGTGCCTGTGGGGAGCACAAAGACTGGCATCTCAAGGTGCCTATCGACCCATGTTGTATTATTTGTACCCTCAGAGCTGAAAAATATTAAACCTCTCTACCTGGGATAAAAATCCAGATGCAGATGAAAAATGTATGAGTAGGCGGAAGTTTGATCCTTGCAACAAGTTTGTCCATGTGTCCCTCCTGTTGATGTGCAACAAGAGTCCACTCTTCTTACTTGGTACTTTCGTCATTTTATTCCTTACAAGGTGTTCTGTGAATAAAACATCAATACGACACAGTCTGCTTCAAGCTACTATTTAACTTGACATAAGCTCAGCCTGTGTAAAGCTCTCTGACTTGAGACAGGGTTTGTTGTGTGATTTGGCATCCATTCGGGGCTGTCAGGGCTTCTTCTGTTTACCATACCACACAGCGTCAATGCACCTGCACTCGCCATACAGAGGACGTCTAGTGTGAATCCATTTTCAAGCCCATAATAATCCATTTTAAAGGAGGGACAGTGACTGGATTGTTCAATCATGGAGTCCAATACAACCCAGTCTCAGAGTACAGCCGAGTAATCAGGGTGTAATCACAGTATAGCTGTATGAGATATTTGAAGCAAATCACAGACGACACACTAGGTCATTTATTGCAGTTAGAGAGGAAATGGGCACGCATCACACAGAATTGTAAGCTAAGCTAATATGAGCTAATATAGGTAAGTTATATGTTTCATATCCACTGATAAGACACTACCTTCCTCTTCCTCTGAAATACATATTAAAGGGGAACTACGTTCATTTTCAAAACTCATACATGTTGTTCCTATGGTCTAAGGCATCCCAGAAATATTAGTAAACATGAACAGCTGTCTCCCAAATCCAAACGCTAAAGTGCTGAAACTCAAATCTGTGATGTCATATGGTGTAAAGTCCATAGACAATAAATTGAGAAAGATGTTCTAGATGACCCAGGGAAACGTTCTGAGTAAATGTGTACATTTTCTGTTCCACAACTGAGAAAACTACAGTAGAATAGACCCAATCACGATGTTTGTTTACAATAACTTCCAAGTAGAAAACCCCCATGTCACATGCACAAAATTAAACAGGGCTCAGCAGACGCTGCCTCATTTCGTTAGTTTTTTAGCTTCCAAAAAGTCCATAGCATTCTAATTGTACCCTACATTTTGGATATTTTCATCGCTTTACATCGCCATCAGGTAACCCTTTCCGACAAGGAACAGAAGCCATTATAAGCCACCAGACTCAAACATAATTTACATTAAGCGTTACAGTTACGGCTGAAAATGACAACAGAAATAAACAAGTGTGCTAATTTTACATATTTTGACAACTCAAAACAGTTGTTTGCGCAGCATCACCATGAGTCAGCCTATAAAGCTCAATTGGGTATAAGAAAGAAGGCAAACATTCTGTGAGTCCACAACATCAGGCTCACGTTCACTGTCGATAGAGCAGCTCCAGATTTTATTGTTGATGACCTCACATATTTGAGACATATATCACAGGTGTCTGTCCTCTACAGAGAGTAGCTCATGTTCACAGATATTGATTGAACTTTCCTGGGCCATAATTAAGAATGTAATTCTTAATTAAGGTGGTGTTCTCCTTTAAGGGCTGTACTTAAGAAACACGTTCATATGTGTAGTCTTGAGTAACATCAACACAGTTGCTTATTACTAAATTGAACTTCAGACATGGTGCATGGCATCTGACAGATGACCGGCTGCTGAGTTGTACTATGGGAAATGTAGGATCAAGAGTTAGGGACTAAAAGTCATGATTTGTCGGCCTCTGCTGCTTCCATTTCTTGCTAGTCCTTGTACTTTTGCAAACTATTCATGTGCAATATTACATCAGATAGAACCCCTCTGACTGTGAATCTATCTCAACATGTTCAGCATGAGAGCTACTTGATCCTGATGATTCTGATTCACATTTTTTTTTTCCGTTCATTAGGAAAGAAAATCTATATTTGTCAGAGTCATGTCTGTCTGACTAAAAGTGACCAGACACTGGGCGAAGACTCAAAGCTTCCAGCAAATTCTGCACATTCACCAAGTTCATGTTGCGCTAAATAGCTTGGTCTGTTTTGGGTTTTTTGCTGCCTGGTGTCACCCATCTGCTAAACACAAATCATCCAGCTTTGCAGAAACCGAATCAGAAGCACAAGTGATGGTGTTTGATTTTAGTCAGTTAGCCGCGCCAGAAAGTTTGGCAGAGACAACAAAATACGGCTTGAAGGCACAAGACTTCAAAGACGACAAACTGAGGCACAGCCTCGATATGGGTCCAAGTTCCTTTGGCCAGCTCTGGCCAGGAAGTTTGTTGGGAAACTCCACACTGTCATCTGGTGTCCAGTGAAGTTTCTGTTCTCTTTTCAGACTTCTTCTTTTGGCAGTGTCATCAACTTAGATAAACACAGATAACAGAGCCAAGTCACCTCATCTACCTCTGAGGTGAGACACTTACAGAAGAGAGCAGGCGATTTAAAGCAATGGGTTGTACGTGTGCATTGATGTGTGTGTGAGTACCACAAAAGGTTACAGGGTTGCAGCCAGGTGGACGTATTTGGAGTTGCCTGGCAACCCCATAGCCACAAAGAGGGGGAAGTGTGGGGCTTGTTATGACGTTTTATGTAACCACAAGGATGGGTTTCAAATCAAAATATGAAAAAATCCATTCCCACAACTTGTTCTCTTTATAATATGTGGGAAAACAAAATTAAAAGAAAGAATGTGTTAAAGAGGGCTGGATTAACTCTTGTATATTTTGCTTCATATGAACTCCACAAGTGCTTTCCCATTTCAGTCTATCCCCCGTCCTCAGTGATGTTTTCTTTTCTGTAGGTCAGAACCAACTGTGTGCTGCAGAATGGCATGCAGCGAAGCCATGAGAACCTCCGGTGAACCTGCGGTGAGGCTTGATGGGGGGATTCTTCTCTCCCCTGCTGCCTGCCTGGGGAGCCTGGAGCTTGGGATAAACACAGCCCATGGGTACCCTGAGCTAGATTTGCCAGCTGTGTGGAAGATTATAACACCGGGGTAGAGAGGGAAGAAAAGAGGCGGGGGGATAAAAAGGACAGAGAGAGCAGGGAATCTGGAGGAAAAACGAAACAACAGAGAAGTGGGCAGCAGCTGGAGATGGTTACGATTCTCAGGCTGAATCTCTCACCATGCTCCAATTCCCTCGTTTGTTTGTTGATCACTCATTCTCTCACACACCTTAACCACTGCAGATGGACAGCCGTGGTGCACTGAGATCCACATAGCTGTTTCCAACCATCCAAATAACATATTTATAAAGCAGGGAGTGAGGCAACGCTGCAAACATCTTTGATAGTGTTTGTGTTGCATTTTGGATCTGTTTGTTTTGCCTAAAAAATTTTATCGACAACATAAAAGTTTCATGTCATCCCTGCAGAGTCAGACAGCAAACATGAAGAAAAAAATTGCGAGTGTACATACAATCACGTCACAGGGATGTCTATAAGCCAATCACAGTGTTTCACATCATCTAAAGTGGACTGCAGTAGAGCTCCGCCCCCTTTATAAACAAACATGGCCAACCATGAGAAAAAAAGGAAACACTGTACAGCAAAGGTACTGTTGTAATTGATTTTCTAATTAAATGATTGGCTTATAATGCATTTCATTGGTTTTGTAAACAGAATATTAATTTCAGGAGGTTTTGAACACACTGATATCTGGAGATACATACATATGCAATGTGTTTTAAAGCATCACTTTATTTATTGACGTGAGTTAACTATTTATGAAAAATGAATAATCTTTTGTTTTTTTGTTGAAAAAAAGGTCTATTTTGGCCATTTATTGTCACTTTTTATATAGCCTGAGTGGGTGGAAGTTCGCTGCATAGATCAGCCTCTCATTGGGCGGAACGAGCCACCCGCTGAAGTCCCGCCCTACCACCTCCAGTTGTGTAGCAGTTTTCAACCGTTTTCAACACGTCCTTTACTAACTTTTGCGGTGTTTGATATTGCAGGGATGTAGCCATTTTTTCTGCCATGATTCGCATCCTGTAGGTGATATTTTTGTGGGCGTGTTACACCAAAACCTGTTTCCCCTGGCAATATTTTTGCAAGCGCACCGTTGCTGTGGCACCGCCCACCGTTTTTTTCTCCAATCTTAAAGTGAGTGTCGGCCCAACCAGACCTTTCTTTTTTTGAGAAACCAGACCTTTCTTTTTTTGAGAAAGGTCTGGTGAGCGAGACTACTTTTTATATAAAATGGTTTCAATATTAATATTAGTTAAAATGACTATATATTGTGAAAGATTTTGTTCATGGTGACAAACCCACAGAGAATTATCACCCAACTCTGTAGTTCCCCTCAGCTCTACAGAACATTTTGGCTTCTTTACGGGCTAAAGCTCATTGTTTTGGTCTTGCAGCCTGCAACTTTTACACATTGGTTGAGTCTCATTTGTGCTTGTTGACCTTGTTTCAAAACCATTTGAAGTGAAAAAGCTCAAATAAATCCTGTACACTACCTGCACCGCACCAAACAGCAGACAGAAAAAAAGGAAGCGGCTAGCTGGTGAACATTTTTGCTAGTTTTGATATTTCCTTAAGGAGTTGGTGAAAAGAAGAGTGAAAATTGGACTTATATTTGTCAGGTGGACAAAAATGACTCTAAATGCATGCTAATGTTGTGCCTACTGGATATAAATAGGCCACTGTTGGCAAACATGTCATTTTTCACACATCAGTTTTATACTGTAATGTGATAAACATGGCCTAATATATACTACTCATTTCACTGCTTCCAAGTGGCCAAAATATTGCTTCAGTGAGTTGGTAGACTATATTAGAAAGTAAATGACAAGACATCTTCACAAAATAATTCCTGAAATAACCAAATCAAAACAACAACATGAAAAGTACCATCAAGTAGAGGTTGTCTTTTAAGTTACCCTCCAGACACATTTTAACGTATGTAAGAATCCTCTTCTATGATTAATATGTTTTTTAACATGTTTTTCCCACATAAAAAGTAAAAAAGAAAAACCTCGGACTCTGACTGTTCGCTCTGCTCTGCGCTTAACGTTTCCAGTTTCTTTGCAGGCATTTGCAAATTAAACAGCAATTAGCTTTCAAATTTGTGACATACCTAATCTAGTTTGCCCAAGGTACATTTGAATCTCAGATGTTGGGAAAGTGCACAGACATCGCCCTCTTCAAGTGTGAAAACACCTCACTAGTGACAAACTTTGCACAGATACAAGTCAGAGTAGACAAGGTCAGATATATTAGGAAAAATAAACAAAGGAAAAATACATTTTTAAGTGCAATTGATCTCTAATATTTTCACAGCTACAGCATAGCATGTGTGCTCGTGAAGCATCATGAATGTTAGATTTGCTTCATTCAGCCAGAGGAGTATACAGAAACTGATGAATGAATACATTTTTCTGTATGTCCTGGTGGATGGTATGAAAACAGCAGGACATTATAGATGCGCATGTGGAGAAACACACAAAAGAAACTAGACTATATATGTATTATAAATGTCACTCTGCATGTGTTCATTCTGTATTCAGTCAGTATGTTCATCCAGGCATCTTGATGGCATACTAATATTCCACACTGACACAGCCCTTGCCGTGCTCTCTGTCTGAGCTCTAACATTATTGCCAGGGGCCCCAAACAAAGATAAGTAAATCAGAGCTTCCTGGCAACTCACCCTTGAGCTCCGAGGATTGGGTGAACAGATAAATAAAGAGTATGAGAGAAGGTTGGGCGAAATGAAAGGAGCTCGGATCGAATAATTTTTGGAAGGTGAAGGAGTGGTGCTGTGAATACACAAATGAGGGATAGTCTAAGAAGAAACAAATGTAGAAGCAGTCATGGCAGGAAGCATGGGGAGGTCAAGTGAGCAAGGCAGGGGGGAGATACGGATAAGGATAGAGACAGAGAAATATAGTAATGGCTGTGGGCAGTATTTAAATGAGTCTGCGTGGCGGTCCAGTGCACAGATTGACTGTGAATTATTACCACTGTGTGCTCACTGGAGCTGCCTGCCTGCTAGGCCAATGGGCACTCAGTAATTCAGAGAGACAGAAACAGAGAAAGGAGGGCAGGGGATTAGAAAACCTTGAAAGATGTTAAATTACATATTAACTGTTTTTTCAAGGGTAATGAATTACTTTGTAACTTGTTACCCTCATGGTGGACAGTCTCCAGTCAGTTCAAGTTTAATAAAGCTTCATATGGTGTTTCAATGGGCTTTACAGGTTGCAGTGTTTGCTGATCCAGCCAACACTCTCAAAGAAAACAATAAAATAGTAATGTAAGCACAGAATTCTTGAGTGAGGAAATTCAAAAGGAGATCCTCCGACCCCCAGTTGGCTAGAGATATTGAAGGAGCTGTAAATGAAGAAAAGGCAGTTGTGAACCTAATTAGAACGTTTTAACACTTTTACAAATTACAACAAACGTCTGATGAAAATATCTAAACATATGATTACACACACATTCTTATCTTCATATTTATCATCCATGCCGGGTAAGTTGTTTTTGTCATGGTTGATGTATGGATCGCACCTTACTTGAACCATCCTGTTAGCCAGTTTTTATATTTTGAATCTCTCTGTTATCTGTTTTTTAGTATTTTGCACCTCACTGTCAGCTAGTTTTTATATTTTGAACCTTGCTGTTCACTAGTTTTTATATTTCAAACCTTACTGTTGCCTAGTTTTTATATTTTGAACCTTACTGTTCACTAGTTTTTATATTTTGAACCTTACTGTTGGCTAGTTTATATATTTTGAACTTTACTATTAGTATTTATATTTTTGATATTTTGAAACTTGAAAAGTGGAGGTGAAAGTTACAGATAGTAATGGACTAGTGCACAGCATGGCAGCGGTTCCGTTGACCACTGGACCTTGGAGGCGTTGGATTTTTCCCACTCGGGCGTTGACAACATGGGAGAAACAGAGCGTTGCAGTGCCGGAAGTAGGAAATAAATTGCAACCGCAGTTGTAAACAAACAATATCTCATTTATTTATGCAAAAGAGAAATAAATATAAGCTTTTTTTCCATTATTAAAAGTGATTGTTGCCCATAGGTTGATTTCTATGTGGTTAATAATTAATCTATTTTTTCCAATTTTGCGCTCATTTCCATATCCCATTTCGTGACTATATCAGCTCTTTCAATAGTACACTACTCAACTCGTCTCAGTTCAGTTGGTACAGTGACAGTCAACATGAGAGATCTTCACAGCAAAATATTGCTAGCTCTTCTGCTAGATGACTTCACTAACAGCTCTCGCCAACAGCACGCTAGCTAGCCGCCCGCATCTGGCCAGGTCCGTCAACGACGGAACCTCGCAGCATTGTTCTGGGGGTGGGAAATGCATTGGGAAAACGCTCCGTTAAAACAGAAAAAAAAGGTTGTGCACCCAGCGTTACTGTATAGCCTTTGTGTTTTTGTACTTGCTTAGGGAGGGCAGAAACATGTTTTGAACCAACAGAGTGGGAACATTTTTGGAAAGTCATGACATTTTGGCCAGTCCTCACCCCTTCAAAGACCTATCTGAGGGTTGGTTGTAAGATTTAGGTTATTATTAGGTTTAGGTCAAGGTTAAGGTAAGGGTTGGGGAATGCATTATGTCAATGGGGGTCCTCGCAGAGGTAGAAGTACAGGATTGTGTGTGTGTGTGTGTGTGTGTGTGTGTGTGTGTGTGTGCGTGCGCGTGTGTGTAAAAGGAGCTTAGATCTCTAGCAGAGCAGCCCAGTGAGGCCGTGGGCAGAAGCAGGGAAGCAGGGTACCCGGCCCCTGAGTCCCAAAACCATCACCAATACTGCTGCCCTCAGCTAAACAACATACACACAAAAGTACACACATACAGTACACTTTGTGTCAGAACCCAAATAGCACACATCTCTGTGTTTCTGTTGTATTTGTGTTTGCTTGTTACTATCTGAGAAGTGTGACTTTATGAATTATGTTAATATGCGTGCACATGTTTTTGTTTTTAGAATCGGGCCCATTCACAGGCGACTGTAATATAACCATTATGCCACCCTGCTATCCTAATTAAAAAAAAACAAACAAAAAAACATTGTTTTTCTTACTGCATCAAACAACATACCTCTTGGGGATGCATAAGCATTTTACATTTCAGTGTTGTTTGTGTTGTTTATGTGATGCTCAGATTGACTACTGTCAATATACATACATATATATATTATAGTCATAGGCAGAGTATGAGACAATGGGCCCCAGGGCACAGATATGCAAAAGGCCCCTCCACCTCTCCTGCACTGGAGCAACAAACACAGGCCTTGTGGTGGTTTTGCCTCTTTTTGTTGTTGTTGTCGTTGTTGTGCGTATCTATAGTCTGTATGCATCTTTTTGTTGTTTTGTGTGTCTTTTCGGTCGTTTTCTGTCTCTTAGTAGTTATTTTGTTACTCTATAGTTGTTTTGCCCCCTTTTTGTGATTATTTTCTGTTTCTTTGCAGTTTCTTTTTATCTGTTTGTGTTCCTTTTGTGTCTCTTCCAGTCAGTACACATTAATTTAAGCAACATTTTGGAGACAAAGGCCAGAGGGGGGCCTTGACACTTTGGGCCCTTGTGCCAAGTGCGCTCATTCAGTAATCCACTTATATATACAGTGGATTGAAATGACTCTGTACAAGCAGATATATGGTTCGTAATGGATTCAGTTCAGTTGTCTATTATGTTTTCTGATTATATCTCCACAGCTTATTCAATACCACCTCCTTGAATTCAACCTTCCTTTTTTATCAGCATGTCATAAGTGCACTTCCATATTTTCTGTATCACTGTGCAGGTAAATGCACTATAGCTACACTTACAAAGAGCACTCTATAGTGTTTGTTTACTGCATGTAATGCATCTCAATTTCAAGCCAGTGTCGCGTCAAAGGTGAAAAAAAATCAGACGGAGAGCAGACGGCTCATGTTCCTGTTTTGTTTGTTGTGCAGGCTCTCACTTGTGTTTGAGCTGAATAATAGAAGCTCTTATTGTGGTTAGGGGGTAAACAGCTGGCTGAGGAAGCTTTGTCTTTTCCCTCTGGATAATTTGTTAGCTGTCTGGCTGCTATCAGTGAAAGGAAACTCCATAAAACAGTCAACATGGCTTCCCTGCAAAAAAAAAGCTTAGTTATGTCTGCATGCCCAATCTGTGTCTGCCTTTATCTACAGTATGCTTAAATCTATACTGTTGCCTCTCTGTCTCGCCTCTCACACTGTCTGCCCCCCCTCGCAAGTCTGCTTTCCTTCCTCCACTTATTGATTCTGATTTCGGCACTAACACAATGTTCAAGAGAGTGTTACTTCCCGCCGAGGCAGCTGGGTGTTTGTTTGTGTGTGTGCATTTTACCCTATGTGTCTGACCCTGCAGCAAGAGGCAAGATATCTTGTAGCCTGTTGACACTATTCGGCACTTATCTCTTTGAGCTGTCTTCACGTGTGAGTGGTTCACATGGCAAGAAAATCTGTCTTTTTAAGCTATTAATACCATTTAATATAATCTGTCATACTGTATGTATCTGTACACCAACTACATATTTTATAACAAATGGCTGCATTTGGGCATTGGCATTGGGTTTGACTCGAGTTATTGATATCTAAATGTTAACATTTTGTTTCCACTGGTAAAAAAAAACCATCTTTGGCAGAAAAATGACAACCATGGATCCAATCCACCCCCCCAACCGGCCTTATGTATAATAAAGGCCTAACTCTCTCCAGAGAATTGCCGGAGAATTCATAATTTTCCAGCTTTCCTCCTCCTCCAAGGTGCTTTTACCACAAATCAACCCTGGTAATGTATGCAGCCAGCACAGAGATCAAAGATACATAGATCATATTTTGGTGTGTGCATTCGTACATGTATGTGAGCTGCTAACAGGCATGCATGCGTATCTTCAAAAGCACTGTGACAAGGCCCCGAGGCAAGAGGGCAAGGAATACGGGGTTTGATGTCAGATGCCTCTACAGTGTGTGCCGCCTTCATGCAGCCGCATAATGCCGCTCCAGCATGAAGGTGAATCACCGAATGTGATACCTCAAAGCCCTGCCAGTTTGTGACCACTGACCTTAAGTAAATACAATTCTGCATAGCATGTTGCAAGTCTTGTTAACACACCGCTAAGGGCCTCAGATCTGTAGATAGGAATGCATTACATACAGGGTAGGCTCTGTGTGTATTTAAAGAGATAGTTTGACATATAGGGAAATAAGATTTCTTGCAGAGAGTTAGATGAGAGGTTCACTACCACTTCTACGTTTTTACAGTAAATAGGACACTATAGCCAGCAGCTGGTTAGCTCAGATTAGCATAAAGACTGGAAACAGCTAGTCTGGCTCTGTTCAGAGGAAAAATTGGCCAGCACGCCCTCTAAAACTCACCACATAAGACATTATATCTCCTTTATCTAATCTGTACAAAAACTCTAGGGTAAAACTACAATTTGTGTTTTTACAGGGGTCCTTCACCAATGAAGACTTCAGGATGTTTGTTTTCAGATGCACTGAGCTGTACCACGTCACTTCCTGAGAGCTTCCTTGCAGCTTGGAGACACGTAACCATGATAACTCGTGACATCCTCAACTCTGCCAGCATTTTTAAATAATTTATAATAAAAATTTTCTAATACACCTTGCAAGAGAAATCTTATCCCTGAATTAATGCATCATTGAATCTACAGCGCTGTCTTTGTTGTCCATTATGAACATTGTTGTCTACCACCTTGCAGTGTGGGATATTTATGCTGGCAAACTATCCAGTGTTTGCATACCATAATATTTCACTATATGCACAAATGTACTAGTGGTTTCTTTCTACGGTTTCAGACATACTTAAAAGTTCTGGATGTGAGCCCAATTTCCACTAAGCAGTACGGTACGGTACAGTTCAGTTCGGTACACATTTTTTCCTTTTCCCCTCTGAAAAGTTGTGGATGGTACCAATGGAACCGTTCCATACCATTTCCAATTTTGGTCACCCCTCTGTTGGGATACATGACACATAGATCTGGTACTAAAAAGTAGAGCTGTGAAGGGTGCTTTGCTGCCTCGACTGCCGGCAACTTTTAAGGTGGAACATTACTTGCCATGTTACTCAATGCATGAATTGATGATGTGAAAGGGAAAAAAAAGCATCGTGGAGCTTTGTTCCTGTGGGCTGCGCTTTGTTCCTGTGGGCTGTGCTTGCCTGAGAAGGACTACGTGCACAAACCGTTATTTTTAAATATAAAATGTCAGTGGCAACCCCCATTCTGTGGACAATAAACGAGGCGCAGACATACCATCTATGAGGAAATACAGCTTGTGCTTTACGGAGTAGTGAGTGACAACAGCATAGTACACATTTAAGGGTACTGTTTGCAGTGGAAACTCTAAACCGACCTAGGGTCTAGGTACCATGTCTGAAATGTAACTTTTGGTTCCTAAGGTACCATACCGAAAGTGTTTGGTGGAAACAGGGCTATTCAGAGCATAAATAAAGCAGCAAACCACTAACTGCTATGTAAAGATATAGTGGAGTAATGGCGTCCTGAGCAGTCACACTGCCTCTGTGTGTTGTCATCTGGCCTTTGTTGTGGTGTTAGTGCCCATTCCCAGTTCCTCCTGGTTAACACTGTAAGCTTTGTCAGTACCATTGTTGGGGTGTTTATGGAGTTAGCTACCGTTAGCTACTAGCTCCTGGCTCAGCCACCTCCATGTTGAGAACAGTGTTTAGAGAACATTATCCACAATCCACTGACTGTGTTGAAGATTTTAAAGTACTTACACAAACGCATGTTACCAGAAAAACGATGAGCACAAATCAAATTGTTACTCCAAGCTGTTCCTCCCTGCTTTCTCGCTGTGAGCAGTTTAAAATACCAAAGACACCAAAGACGCTGCACTCATTTTATCGATTTGGTCTTCCTTTCAGAGTGCTACATGTCATGTTCAGTTGATAATAAACCGGGCTGAGCATTCAGTGAAAAATTGCTGCAATCATGGCAGGGTGCTGCTCAGAAATAGAGCAGACTGATGTAAGAAAGCGAGCCAAAGGGCTTTTAAAGGTTATGTCATCGCTTGTGACAGTTGGAGGAGAAAAGAATATCCGCCGGGACTCAGCTCTGTCTGTCAGGCCAGAGATGAGGAAGGGAGATAGAGAGATGTATAAAGAAAGAGAGGCAAATGTGTTTGAGGGAAATAAGAAAGTCTAATAAAGGCAATGATCGCTATAATAAAAAATTGTTTGCTTTTTATCTCCTGGATCAAAGGTTGGACTGTCATTCACAGTTTGAATGAGTAAAGCTGTGTCATTTTCTTTGAGTGCAGAAGGGTTTCAGTTTCCCTCCAGGGGGCTAAAATTTTTTATATGAACAACACCAAAGCGCAGAAATAAATTGAAACCCTGCTCACCTAACAAAATGGCATGTTGGACACAATCTATTTACTTCCCTAAGGGATGTACTATAGTGAGAACCCAGGGATGACAGGTCTGTGTGGATTAAACACACACTACCTGAGGTGATAAATCATAATCATGGGAACACAGCCGCTGTTTGCTTCCCACTGTATATTTCTCCAGGTGCCAGTCCGCCAGTCTGTCTCTCTATCACTCACCTTACCTCTCATACATCAGTTCATCCACCGAGAAATGGTCATCTCCCCTGCCATATCCTCACCCAGTAGCCGCAGCGTCATATTAAATATTAATCGTAAAGGACAGCGGTGCATGCTCTGGTTGCAGGAGACGCCTGACAGTCAAGGTTTAAGGACAGCAAATCAAACCATGAGGCCCTGCCACAGAAGCACAGGCAGGCCTGGTATCCAGCTGCCCTGACATTTGGAAGAGAAGAGGCTTTTTGATGTGGGAGGCAGAACGGAGCTGTGTGTTTTTTCTGTCTCTCTGTTGCTACAAATCTGTCCAGAGCTGTCTCTCTCTCTCTCTCTCTCTCTCCGCCTCTCACTGTACGTCTGTCTTTGTCTCTTGTCAGTTTCGTAATTTCACTCCTTTATCTCTTTTTCCTTTTTACTCTTCTGCCTACCCCTATCCGGTGTTTCTATCTTTTATGTTTTCCTGCATGCTTGAAATAGGCCCCTGCGTGTGAGTGCTGGTTGAGGATATCTCTGCATTGCACTCCTGTCTGCAGCGAGTGGAGCAGCAATTCACAGACCCCCCCTCACCTCACTGTCAGAGGGTTATCAGAGTAAAGCCTGGTGTGTCTCCCACTGAGCCAGGAGGCACAGATCTTCCCTCCACCGGCTTTCATCTGCGCCTTAATGCAACAGCACTGAAAGCACACAGGTATTATTTATTTGCCTCTCTGTCACATTAATGTTCAGCCCCCTTTCTCTTACTTGTAACCCCAATTTCTAACCATCAGTTTGAACCATCTTCGTGTCCTTTCAAGAATGCACACAGTCTTGCACAAGAACACACACAGCGCAGCAAATCCTCTAGCGTTAATGTATGTTGATTTTTCGGTGACAATCATTTGGTATTGACAAGTGTTGATTGGAGTGTTGTTTGTTCACTGATAGAGCTGATACAGCTCTGGGCTAAGTGTTCAAAATTATCTAAAAAGCGTTCCCCTGACTGATGGTGCACTGACTTAGTGCTGAAATTACATCCTTACTTAAATTAACACTGATTGTTTCGCCAGGTTAACATGTACACAGAGTGAAATACACACTGCTATTGTCAGCAGTGCCAGACCTAACATATACAGCGACCTAGGCAAGCTTCTCCTGCCCCACCCCACCCTCAGAAAAATGATTATTATAACAAGAGCTAATGAGACGAACTAACAAACAATGATAAGAGAATACTGTATGTACATCCTGGATGGCTTTTGCTTCGTCATTGTGTCTTATCAAGTGCTCTCCACATACACTCCACTACATCATTGAAAAGTACACTGAAACACAGGCTTTATGTTGGTTTATTGTTTACGACTGTGCAGCACAAAGACCTCTTAATGATATATGTATACAACATATAAGACTGTATGCCTGATAGAGCCTCCAAAGGCAGTAAATCTAGGCTGTTTCATATCCTGCTGTGATTTGTAATTCTGTTGACTTATCTGCCCAGATCAGTCTTTCCTGCTTCTGGTTTTGCTGACAGGCCAAAGCCACTCTATAGTGTGCATGTGTGCGTGCTCAAGCAAACACATGCACACCCTCACATATATAAATAAGACTAGCTGTAACAGTAGTCCTTATTTGTATAGTGTGTTTCTGAACAGTTTGAAGGATGGATGCAAATAAAAACAAAACAGCTTCTAGCTAGTCACTGCAGATTCAGAAAGATGTACTGGACTTTGTTTCTTCGGGAGCTGATTTAGAGACCTTCCCACCGGCATATGAGCTCATCATAATAACAATGACTTAGATAATCTTATAACGTCGGAAATCCCAGATCTTGATCGCCACCGAGATTTAATTAACCGATCCGCTGACCTTGGGTTATCGCTTCATCTAATTTGAGTTAAATAAAATCAACAGCAATGCCAGTTAATTATGGGGGAAAAAAGGTAATTTAGCCAGCTGACACCCCAAAAAAATTAAACATAAGGGAAATGATGGAGGGAGCATATGTGGAGAGCCTTGCACTTTAAGAAAATGAAAAGGCATTTTGCACATACGGTATTCCTTGTTTTTGTTTATTTTTATTTTAGTTGGGCTCGGTCTCCCTCCAAAGTCGTCAAAATTCGGCACATGGGCAGTGACTTGTGAAGTCAGAAACCAACTAAAAAAGGCTGTCCTTTAACATCGGCATGATACGCGGCCGGTTGCTGTTATATAGTTTAGCAGCGCCCAGTGGCATCAGAGGAAAAAGCGGCGGGACAAGGACAAAAGTTAAGGCGACGAAAGTCCAACAATCAGCGACTTTCACCCGAGAGAGTGGTGTTTGTGTCCCGAAAGATTCTAAAGCCTGTTCTTTTTTCCTCAACCTAACCATGTGTTTTTGTTGCCTAAACCCAACCATGCGTGTTGAAGGAAAAATCGTCTATTCATAGTGTTGTACTGACATAGTGCGTTTATTTTAAGAGATTGTACGTAAATGTTAAATTTCCTGTGAAAAAGGAGGTGTATTTTGAAAGAAGACAATGCATGTAACTAGCAGAACTTGACACGGTGTTCCAGAACGTCAACAACCAATACACCCAGGGTACCTTGCACGTCGTATGTGGACGTGGAAAGCCTATGACCAAAACGTCAGTAGTAATTACAAGCAGAAATTATCGGAGTGAGAATGTGTTGTATTGTTAGCTAAGTTGTTTGATTGCATTGGGTCATGCCTAGGGTGCTGGATGTCCTAGGTCCAGCACTGATAGGAGCCCTGATTCCCAATCACACGTACATTTGAATAACATAAATGCCATGCAAACACTCCCACATAAACACGGTCTCACCCAGCCTGTCAGAGGCTGCTTTACATATTCACACAGATCACATACTGTATGGCATAATGATCTGTATAATGTAATCAGAGCAATATGGAAATTCATATTTTCATTATATATTTCTGGATATCAGCTCATTCTCTCTGCAGCCATGTTTTTACCAGAGATAACCTAACTGCTGACTTTCAGCTAATTCTAAGCATTAGCGATTACAGTGTATAATTCCAGCCCCTGGGGTTGATAGCCCTGCATGTTGTCACAGGTGTCACAGGCTACAGTTAAACATGTCAGCGTGTTTTTATGTTATTAGTCCATGTAAACATGCAACCGTGGTAATCACACCCCTTGTGACATTTTTATGCACCGAGGGCCTGATGTATCAGAGAAGCAGAAATTATCAGCTCACCCGCGAGTCAGTGAATCTTATACACCACCTCTTTATGCGGATTACAGGATGTAGGTGGGGCGGTTACACTCATCGCAGCACAGACTGCTCCTCACACCAACACCCACAGACCAACAGGCGGACTGAACAGCTAAACAGCAACCAGAAAAGAGCAAACAGCACTTAGCTGAGGGCTGGTCGGGCCATTGCCAGTCTGTGGTTTTACAGATATGAGTAAGACAGATGACTAAGCATAGAAACAAAAGATTGCATGTTTGTGCATGTTATTTAATTGGATGATGACTTTTTCTTTTGATCAACAGTGAAAACAAGTGGATCAAATCAGGAAACTGTATAGCTGAATTACTGAATTATTATCCCTTTTTAGTTTATTTTTGTTGGATTTTCTGTCAGTAGAATTTTGGTTCTGGGCTTCTTCCAATTATTCAGCACTACTTCTGCTTCTGTTTTTCTAATAATCTAATAATAAATGTCGTGACTTCCTTTATAGCTAATTTTTCACGGGAATGTCTGTCACTTTTGCTGAAACAACAATGTTTTTATGAACTATGACTTAATTCAAAAAGAGGCTGACAAAAGCAAATTCTCATTTCCATCCAGCTGAAATGACAGCTGGTTCGGCTGATTTTTTTATCAGTTGCATCTAGGTAGCTAATTAAGCTAATGTTAGCTCTATTTGTTAGTTGAAAACATCTCCAGCTGACTTTTCAGTGTCTGGCTGACCTGTTCTAACTCCAAAACCTTTTTAAATGATCTTAAATAAGTTTTTTTTAATATAATATAATGCTAAAAGCAAAGAAAAAGCTCTGGTATGGCAACGTAGAAGTAGTTACTCCTCGTATTTTAAGTATGCTAGGGAAAAATTTAGCCCGAATCACAATTTTTGTTTACATAGCCCTGATGTCACACAATGTCACTCCAATGGGGAACAGAGGCCGTTTTGCTGTAACCCCCATCCATGGCAGTACATTGCGTACTTTCCTTACCAGTGAATTTAATTTATCAAAACGCTAGCAACACAGTACATAAAATAAGCACACATGGGTACCATTTTCAATGTATGTCTTTTGCGACCCAACCCTGAAAGGGGATCTGTATTGTCCTTCCCCAAGGCTACAAATATTCATCTTGAGCCTCCCTGAGCGACTGGTGGAAAATGCATGACCCTCCCTCCACCATTAATTAGTTATTAGATTTTTAAAACTTACCCTTGGATGTTTGAAAGTTGACAAAGTCCTGGGTTTTTCACTCATGCATGCTGTTTTGCTTGTGCAAACGATTTATTTTTGACCAAATTTTGAATGAGACATAAAATGTAGTGATTTCGATGAAATGTCACTTGTTTAAACCCACATTTGGCCATGTTTTCTTTTTCTGATGGAAGTGTTTGTTGCACATGAGGTGTCCAAGGACCACTGGACATTTTAAAATTCATTGATAGTTACTGTTTTTACAGTCCCTGGTGATGATAACAGGTGTCATTTTGGTGATTTTTTTAAAGACAGCATGCCTTCCAAACCAGCAGACTTGGAGGGCATGTTTTCTCAGGTGAAATAAATACAAAATACAACCATTTAAATTTGTATATCCCTCCCCTAAACCGAAATTAAAAAACACAAGGCCCTCCCGGGTGCTTAAAAAATGAGTTGACATGCAACCTCCTCTTTGCACCACCCTGTCCCCCCTCGTAAATAATGAACAGTCCATAATGATTACTTCTGGATGGCGGTGCATAGTTGTCTGTTGTACCATATCATTTTTTTTAACATGTTTTTTATTAGTATATTTGGATGGGCATTATAAGCATATCTGAATATTGAATTTTTGGTTAAACTCGCCTGACTTAGCAACAGTAACTAAGGGATACAGGACTTAAGATTGGTCAACTGGATATTTTAGCGACACATGAACACTCATTTTAATTTCTCTATTTATATTTTATTCCTATTCTTAAGTCTTACAGTATTATTTTTAAATCAGAAAATATGACTTGTTAAGACATATTTTTTTGTGTTTTGTGTTGGTGTGCTGTCAGCTGTTGAGATGAAACATGTATGTGGGTCGGTGGGTAGGTGTGGGGAGGGGACCCATTGCCAAGGATTGCTTTCAACTTGCTAACAGATACAGCCATTTATGACAGCCATCTGTCCAGCATGTATGTGTGTGTGTGTGTGTGTGTGTGTACACTTCCAGGCACAATTATGTTTTTGCTGGTGGGTGTCGGGGTCCAGGTGGCTGTATACTGTAATATTGCGCCCACAGTGTGCAACAGCACGGGGGGACGTGGGAGCCCTGCAGACCATGTTAGTCATAAAAACACATTCGTAGATGCCCAGTCTGAGGCCCACAGTTATCATCAACCAAAAACTGTAATTTGAGAACAATGTGGCTTTTTAGGGCTGCAACTCATCTTGGTAATATGAGTCAAAGGGAAGTGGTTTAGCTGACTGTATCCAATAAAGTTATTCTTCTCTTATGGTAAACACTTCTCACGATCATACAGTGCAGCGAAAGTGTGAAAATGAAAATGTCTTAATTGTTACCACGGTGGCAAGTGACCATATGATATATTTTGTGGGCAGCAGAGGAGCTTGTCTGTTCAGATGCTTGCTGGAGGAAGAGCTGATGAAAAAGACCACTTAACAACAGGCAAAAGGAGATAACAAATGAAGTTTGGTATAAGGAGGACTGAGCTGCCTTTTAACTCCGCTTGTTGATATCTTGAAACAAGATCAGGGTTTAGCTCCCATGAACATCAAAGATCTTTGGGAACATGGTGAAAACTGAGACCCTTTGTGGCTGAAGAAACAAGGATTTCTTTTCAAAATAGTGAAAAGCAGCTGGAAACAAGCATTAGCCGAACATAAGAAATAACCGTATCTTGCAGTGACTCATAAGCCCGTTGATAGTAAACGTTTTGGGTGTATCAGAGAAGCAGTTAAACTACAGTTGTAGATAAGACAGAACACGGAGGGGAAACACTGTACTTTTCAGTCTTTTGATTCCCACGGTGAACACTTGCAGGTGACAGGATCCATTCCTGTGCTTCAAATCATATTTCATAGCTTCTGAGTGCGGTTTTGCATATCAAACCAATGAAACATCATCCAATGGTGCATTCCGTGTTGATGCAAAGGAGCGAGACGGAGGAGGTCTATTTTTACATCCAGCCAAAACAAGGTTTGATATGAAGGCCCAGCGGAGAGGAGGAAAAAAAGTTGAGCTGATGCGCTGCTCTCATCTAGAGTCTCAAGGATCTGCAGATGCTGCTCTATCGTTCACGTTGCTCAGATAGAGACTGTCAAGGACAATGCTCAGATATCAGGCGATACAAAACCTTTTACTGGTTTTAAATGATTTTTAGCAGCAGTGTGTGGGCTGGTCAGTGCACTACTTTAGTCCAGACTGAAATACCTCAACAACTATCTGATGACTTGCCATTTCCACGTGTAGAGACATGTTCCTCAGAGGATGAATCTTGCTGACTTTGGTGATTCCCTGACTTTTCCCCTGTCGTCACCATAAAGCTAACATTTGTGGCATTTAGTAAAATATCTTGACAACCACTAGTTGCGTTGTCATGGACTTTGGTACACACATTCATATTCCTTCCAGAAGGATTCGTCATAACTTTTTACATGTTTTAACATTTCATCCAGTGTATCAAGTGTTAGCATGCTAAAATGCTAAATTAAGATGGTAAACATACCGGCTAAACATCAGCATTTTACCAGTCATTAGTCATGTTTCCATGAAATTACCAAGTGAAATTTAAGTGTTAAATTGAATTAGATGCAATTCCAGATTGGAGTGAATAAACTAGGCTCTGCAAAGCGCACTGTCATCAGAAGTTGGTGGTATATTCTATGCTTATTGTGTGGCTGTAATCTGCCACTAAACAGTAGAACAAGTAGAGGTTGGCCATCCAACCCATGTCCGAGAGAGAAACAGACAGAGGTCCTCAGGTTTTAGTTGGGCAGGTTTTAACTGTGGTTTGATGTCAGCTAGTTTCAGTCATGTTTTATGATATCCAGAGATGAAGACAAAAAAATACAAAAATTCCAATACACAGGAAGACACTGACAGTTGCAACAGCTGATATGTCTTGTGAGTTACATGTTCAATACCTTAGAACTTGTTCTGCAAAGACATTTCCTATGCACCGTGCATACGTATACTTACAAAAACAAAAGCAATGCAATTGGTATACAACCCACGTAATCATAAGGCAGTAATTTGGGTATAATCCACAAACTACTTGGTCATGTAACCCACATAATTGGGAAGGCTACAATTGCATGACCAATGTGCCGATAGAAGTAAAGAAACAAGCAGACCAAAAGTTGGTGTAAGAAGGAAGGTTGGGGTGGTGGATGGGTCAAACAACACAGGACTTTGCCCCGGGAGATCAGTGTTTGGAACTGTGTGAAACCAAGTAATCTTTAAGTTATATTAAGGTACGTGGTCGCTGTGTTTCTTTTCCTTAACCTAACCAATGTAACTTTACTTGGCTAAATGTAAAGACACCAAATCATGTTTCTTTTCCTAAACCTAACCTACTGAACTTTACTTGCCTAAACCTAACCTAACAAAGTCATACAAATTGTGCATTTGAAGAAGTTTGATTTAATTTTCCATTTGCATACAACTTTTCTAATGTGATTCTTAATCGCATGAATAAAATACATAAATGGAAACACCACCATTTTGTGCATGTTAGCATTCTGATGTTAGCCTTTAGCTTAAAGCTACTAGCATAGCTGAAGACTTGCACCTTTTTCATTGTCTTCAAGGTTTGAGGTTGCGATTCATCTTTATATTTATTCCCCATTTTGATTTATTTTAAATGCTTTTGTGTACATCTGTGTCTGTGTTGACACATTTCCCTTTTTTCTATTTCAAATTTATCTCACTCTTTCACAGTGCTTGTAGGTCCTCCTTCATAGGCCTCTGCATATGTGCTAACCATGTCTAGTATATGTAGCCTATATTGTGTCCATGTCTATGTGTGTACAGATTTACATGTTTATATTAATATAAATGGGCTTTAATGGGAGGAAAGGGCATTATACAGAAAGAGCAAATGCCTAATCCCTTTCACAGCTACATTAAACATGCCAATACTGTGAATGTGCTGTCTAGGAAATAGAAAGTAATTAAGGGCGCCATTTTTGAGGAGGCTTCATCAGAGGTATTGTCTTGGGAAATCCATCCATCATATGGTACAATGTACAGGGAGGTGTGTTTTTCTTGTAAGGCACAGCCTATTTTCCTGGCTATATTTAGAGGCCTGTTTCTACTGGAAGTGAGGATATTGCCCGCTGCGCGTGAGCTGAGGGAGGCATATGTTTCCCCCTCCATCTGACCCACACTTCCTGGTGTGAATTAAATCAAAGCTGAGAAGTGCTGAGAAGAGGTGATAGGCAGTGGTCTCTTGAGATAAGCTGGTGTCATTTTTGCTCCAACCGACCAGCAGAGTAAATCAGCCTTGTGTAGTCACACTTTATGACATATGCACCGGTTGTAGTTGTAGTGGTTTGATGCCCAAAGGGGGAAAACATGAGAGGACATGAGAAAAGAAATGATGGTTGTCCTTCAGTGAAACCTGAAAGCTCTACTATGGCTTTAAAACGCATCACTGAGCATGTCGTTTGGCATCTCCCTTGTTACATACAACTTGTTAAGCAATGGAATCATGACTGATGCTGAAGCAAATGACAAAGCTCTTCTCTTCTCTTCTCTTCTCTTCTCTTCTCTTCTCTTCTCTTCTCTTCTCTTCTCTTCTCCTCACCCTAGCAATTTTGATTGATACATCACAGATGTTGCGTTTATATGTGGCCAAGGGCCAAAGATGAAAAGAGACTGGTGGTTGAGTGGAGGAAATGCTAAACAATCTTCAGAGCCCATCTGGGCTAGTGGAACTGTCTGTCGAAATGACCGACTCCATCTTCCCTCCATCATCTTCAGCCGTACTCCCAACTATGACGCCCTGCAGGGAACATATGGGACCCCCTGATGAAACTCGGAGCAAGCATGAAGAAATGTATGGACACTAGGGATGGATAAGTGATAAGAGGAAAGGGAAGGAGAGATGTAGAGATGAAGGGAAGGAGAAATCAAGTGCTAAATGTACTGCTGGCTGACTCAACCTGTCCTCAGTCCGCTATGATAATCCTTTCACAGCATGGTCGGTTAAGAGATATGCCCCCTCTGATCCCTCTCTTTCCATTTTTGTCATCTTCAGCCCCTCAGCTGCTACTTCATCATTCTCCGTCAGCCTGAGCCTTACAGTGTCACATGCTTTCATATGTCAGACATAGAAAGGATGGTAAATGTATTGAAATACACTGTTTTACCCAGACGAGCAGTGTGGGTCAAGGGATGGCAATGTTGATTGGATGTCCGTTGGTTAGATTGGTTGTTGGTTAAGTCTAACTTATTTCAACATTTGGATGAATTGCCATCAAATTTTGCACAGGCATTCATGAACCCTAGAGGATGAATCCTGCTGTCTTTGGTTATTCCCTGACTTTTAATTTAGCACTGCCAGTAATGAAATGCTATTGGTTAACAGTAGGGATGTCTGATTTGGTTCATTTTGCTTTCAATAGCCCAATGCTCATAAACCCCTAACTAACTGACTGATTTTTAAAAAGAAGAAGGGAAGAAAAGGCATAAAATAAGAGAAGCCTTTCCCTTTTTCCCTTTAGCCCTGCCCTCCATCGACTCAAGGAGGTTTATTGTCCCATTTCAAAGCACTGTCCATTTAGATGTGATGAAATTTTAATGTTTTATGATATAAATGTCTTGCCTTTTGTTTAATTTTCTCCCAGCCAACATTTGTATCTGGGGCCAATGTGGGTGGTAAATGGACTGAAAAATAGGCCTTATATGGGACTTTGCTTGGCCTCCATAATGGCCATATGCCAAATAACCACAAGGGTAAGTTTACCTAAATGAGCCCCAGATAAGGTGCCCATTATGGGCCCATATGCATTGCTATCCAGGTAGCCGTAGCATAACCCATGTGGAGCCCACTTGAGTAAACCCACCCATGTGGACAATTGGCATGAGGTCAATATGGAACTCGTAAAATCCCATATAGGGCCCATCTTTCAGACCATTTGGTACCTACATGAGCCCCGCATACAAACGCTGGCTGGGCCGTTGGCTTTGCTGACAGACAGACAGCTAGCCATGTTAATACTTAGAAACACAGTGCCTACTCCCCACCCTCCAATCTCCATTGGTTAACTAGCATTACCCTTGGCTGCTCTGCACTGCACACCACCCGGGCTGGGTGGGAGCTAGCCAGTAGCGTAGCTCATTGAGCCATGACTGCCAATAATGGCATCCTAGTGGCAGGACAGCATTGCTGTAGAAACAGTGGTCACCCTCCAGTGAGTAAGTGGCTGCAGTTTGGGCCACAGGGGTCCATGCCATTGGTCCGACAGCCCATTGGTCCGACAGTCTGTGGTGCTGAACGGCTCCTGGCAGGCGTATTTCTACCTTGATGGTGTGCCGCGACAGGCTCTGGGTCAGCTGGGAAAGGCTTGAGGCGGAGCAGGCTCACAGCTTATGTGTTTGTCACTTTCTTTTTCATTTTAACCCACACCATGATCTTTTCCTGACCCTAACCAAGTGGTTTTTGTGCCTAAATCTAACCAGACCTTAACCACAGGGCATCATGATGATTTCGGAACGGACTTCGGAACAATGAGTTTAATATGGTCGGAACAATGGGATGTCGAACCAATGGGCTGTCGGACCAATGGGCAGTTCCCGGGCCACAGAATCCCCTTAGCATTGTTAACTATGCTAGCACCACTGGCCATGCTAACACTACTAATGGTGCTAACAGAGCTAACATTGATAGTTAACAATACTAGAGGGGTTTTGCAGCTCAAAATTGAGCCAGGGGCCACCTGGGGGAAGAGTAGAGGGTGGGCATGGTGTCTTCACAGCAACACGGTTGGGTTGGAATAGCATTACTAGCTGTAATTTCTAACTAAGCAAGCAGCACTGCTAGCTAGCTCCCACTAGACCTGGCAGGTGCGCAGTGCAGTAAACTGAAGAGTAGCAAAAAAACCTGTAGACCAATATGTGTAACCAGTTAAAAATGTTCTTGGGGGGCGTTAGTAGCTTAGTGGATATACGGAGGCGCTGCCTTGCTGCAGTGGTGATGGGCTCGAGCTGATATAAAAGCCTGTAATCACGGTTCCTTCTAAATATTCTGATTTCTTTATTGGGCGGCTGTGGCTCAGAATATCCCTAGACTAGAAAGGCCCTCTGCAGGTGCAGGTCCATTCTTTATATTAGTTCTCCATTGAACCGGGATTGTAAAAACAGTATAATAGTACTTTTTTGATGACATCTAGATCATTCAAATTAGATGACAGTCAGTTTAAATACGTAGTCCCATTTTGTATGCCAGTCACGGGGACAAAGGTCTGACAATAAAACACTACCCTTTTTCTTTTAGGTCACATTAAGCTGAAGGCAGTCAACAGCTCTGTCTGTCTTATCTGTCCCGTTCCTGTTTTCTTGTGTACCGTGCCATATCTTTTTTACCTCTATCACAACCAAAATGGCAGCCTTAAGTGTACGCAGTGACTCATTGATGTAGATCACAGTCTAGTTTCCACTTTTTAAAAGAGCACACTGGCTCCAATCTCCTGTCCTCGCAGGAATGAATCCATTGGGTTTCTGTCTTACTTTGCTCCCTGGCTTATGATTTATTCATATGTGGAGTAGAACATTCCAACAATCCCCCACACCCCACCCTACACCCACAACCCCCTACATCTCCAATCAGAAATATCGAAGGAGGAATGGGGATGAGGCAGTGCAACATGGAAACACAGTGTAAAATTAATTCAGCCCTGCCACTCTGCTCTTTATCTAACTGTAGTATTCCATGGCATTTACTTTACGTAATGTGTTGGTGTATACAATAAGAGAAACAGCGTGGACAAGAAAAGGGGATGACATGCGACCCATGTTGCCCTAAGCACATGGTATGTCCTTAAACCTGCCAAGCCAGCAGTGAGCCTGGGGTTGCTTGCTTTTTCCTGGCACATCCATTCATAATTCACCATGTAAACTACAAAGGTGGATGGGTAAGTGGACATGCGAAGTACTGATGAGACAGAGAGGAAAGGGAGGCACATTTGACACTTCAAAGCATTTTAATGCCCCATTTACAGCATGAGAAATGAACATGCATTAGAATGGGTTTTTTACGAAAAAATCCTTTGTACCCAAACACAACACCTAAGCAGATGAGAGTTATAGGGAATGAAATAAAAGGGTGGAGTGTATGGGTGCTATGGATTTATTAGATGGTGAGGACAGCCGGCTCATAAAAAATGTGTGACATTGGGTGTACATGCACTCACCCACGTGCGACACAGCCATGCACAAACTCACTCTCTCGTGTACATGCACACACTGAGAGCTATGTGTTGAACGCTTTCATTTTGGCTTTGGAACTCCCTCCAGTTTTCCCTGCCTGGTCTCATGTATTTTTCATGCACCAGTTGTCCCAGTAGAAGGCCTGTGTGTCCAGGACGGGACTCTTACAAGGTCATGTTCTACACTAATACCCTGAAATGAGGGCTAACATCTAATATGAATATGTGCTTACACATCTCTACATAGGGGGAATATCAAAGTGTCCCTAGAAAACAGCAAGCTCATCCTTCTTTCTTTCTTTCTTTCTTTCTTTCTTTCTTTCTTTCTTTCTTTCTTTCTGTCTGTCTGTCTGTCTGATAACTGCTTACAGAAATGTCCAACAGAAGAATACTCTGAATGCTGTAAAGATGCTGGTAATGTTATTCATATCGACATTGACGTCACCGGGTTATACTACAAGTCCCAGAATGCATTGCGCTCGTATCTCGCTGCGCTGGCTATGCTGCTGCATTCAAGTACTCCTCGGGGCTTCTAACATTCGTTTGAATAAATCTCAGTTCCCGCCTGCAAACTCAAGCGGCTGTGATATAAAATAATAAAAACTCGGAGTGGACATCTTCATGAATCCTCTGTATTTGGAGTAATGAAACAGGCTGTTACTTTGCAGTGCTATGGCAGGATGAAGGGGTCAAATTATGTAAGTGTTCATCAATTTATAACTTGTTTTACATTGAACATTTGACCTTGTGTGTTTTGGGGGATTTGGCTGCACCTGTGGTGGTGGTCCTATTAAATGTGTTGTGTTACTAAGCTAGCCTACAAGCCCATGTCTAGTCTGCCAGTAATTCATCAAAATAGGATGGAAAAGTCAACAAAAAGCTAGCATGTTTAAACTGGGAGCTCTGTGTTTTTTTTGTAGGCTAGCCCCTCTGTAAGGCTGAGATATACTGAGAAAGAAAAATAGCCTAGCTGTGACGCATCTTCTTTGAACATATAACTTAGCTTACTAGCTAGCCCATCTTTCAAAAGGGAACTGCCCATTGGGGCTAATGCTAGTGGTGTTAGCCTTTTTATGCTACTAGCTCGTTAGCCTTAAGTTACTGTTAGGTGCTGCAATTCACTGAGTCATACTAGTATTAGCTTATTTATTGTTTCAAATGTTTTTGTTTTATTGTAAAGCAACCTTATTTCATTCAGTTAACACATAGCTATGTCACATAATGGTGGTCAATATGTTTTTGCTTGACCCATGCAGTGACTGAGCTAGTTTAAATATGTGCCCTTAGTGGCACCAATTGAAATTAAGAAAAGCTAATCATACAAAAATGTCAGCAATAAAAATGATTACATGTAATGCTAGCATGGTACTATTTTTGTGTTTTATTTACAGTCAGAAAAAGGCAGGTCATATGACATTTGAATAGAGATTACAGTGTTAATACAACCGAGCAAACTACAAGACAGAAATAGCCTTAATAATAATGAAATACAAATAAAAATAAACAAGAACAAAATACAAGTGGAACACAGATATTCATTCATATTCATACAACATTTTACATATATTTTTGTATAGAAAATTACCTCATTTAGAAATGCAGGCTAGTTTGTAAAAAGCAACATTTATTTATTTATTTTAATTTTTGCTAAATTATTAATTGAAAACTCCGTTTTCTTGTCCTCCAGTTGGAAATTGACCTTTATATTTTCATAATTTATCATAATTTTGATCATTATAAGTCAACCAATATGACAAAAGCTGTATGTTAGCATATGTAATGAAACAGCAAAGAACTAACAGTTTAAGGTTAATTTAAGAGCAAAAGTGTTGAAGTACGTCGATTTAAACCTCAAAGATTGGTACAGCTTTCATTTTTTCAGCACTGTTATGGCAGGAAGTTAAGAAATAATAGATTATCTAATTTTGCTGGGCTCTCCAAGTACACTGACTGACTGACCTCACACTATTCATATTTCCGACAGCACTTGAAGGCAGCACGTCTCCGTACCACTACGAGCAGCAGCAGCAGCAGCAGCAGCGCTTTCTCCCTCTGTAACCTAAACAATGACTCCTACTACAGACCGGAGGAAAGCACACCAATAGAATGCGTTACCCAGCACCCAAACCCTGCATTTCGCTGCTATTCCGACCACTTACTTAAATGCGCCGACCGTAAACATGTGGATACCTACGGAACATGAAAAATACGGTGTCGGTAAGTTTATTGCCTTTATGTGTTTTCCAACTGCTGTCCTCTGCGCTCACTCACATTCAGCTGTAGGGCATGTGTAAATGTGTGGATGGGTTTCTAGAGGTGAACATCTCCGGATGAAGAGCGGATTGTGATATGAGTGATTTATTTTTTTTTTACCCTCAGTAGAAGGCAGCATCAGCTCTGTTTCAAACAGCCCGTGATGAGAGCTTGGGTTTCATCCGACTGCCACATTGCAAAGCATAGGGTTGTCGCTCTGACCCCCCATGGTTTGCTAAATGAGCAGGCACATTTTGATTTCTGTTTTCCTACTCGTGATTTCCCTCTTGCATTGTCAGATCATAAACTAGTAGGTTATCTTGACTCAGAGGCTTTGTGTTTTGCTCTTGTTGTGCTGTATGTGTTTGAATGGGCAAAATCAGCTGCTCACCAGTCAGTCGCTGTGTGTCTGTGTATTTTGCGCAACCTCTGCCAGTTCTTCGAAAGACATACAAATCTCACAGAAAAACACAAAGAAAAGGCGTTTTATTTATTTGTGTGTATTTGGGGATTGAGATTGCTGTGGATCTTCAGAGGTCCTGGAAATGTGAGTCTCCCTCAGTGCATTGTTCCAGGCTGTCGGGGGCTCTGGATCAAACACTGAAGTGAGACAAACAAGCGACAACAACACAACCCAAGCCAAATGTAGAGGGGGGAGAGAATAAAAAATCCCACACAGACTTTGTCCTGTTTGTGTGGTTGGAATTTCTTCTTTACCCGCAAAAAAATGGGCTCATTGAGATGCGGGCGCTGAGAGGCGGCTTAAATGTCTCATAATTCTATTCCCCAGAGATATTGGTCTGCTCTGTGTGTGATGCTCTGGTCCCTACATGATCCCACAGCCACTGTGAAAACCAGCCAATAATCATTTTGTAATCTTTGCAAGGATGCCAGGAAAAAAGTGGCCAGTAAAAACCTCTTAAAATCACAGATATGATAAGGGATTACACACATTCTCCTTAGTCTTCCTTTCTTGTCTGTATCTGGTTGCATAATATAATCCTTGCTCCAAGGCTCTTCTAAATGTTGCTTACTGTCCAAAAAAAAGTGCCACCTTGCCACCACAACCTAAAATCAGTGAAGCACAGTGAACCAGAAACTAGCCTTTGGCCTTTCTCTGTCACAGTCTCTGGTCTGATCACTTGACTGCTGAATTTTCCCCTCGTATAAACTTGTTTCCGTTCCCCGTCGATGTCCATGTAAGTGCTAAAGACCTGACCTTAGTGAGAGTGCGGTTATATTATACTTAATCCCTCAGTGCACATATTTTGATAGCGCAAAATAGATTTATTCCACTTAGCCTATTAAACCCATCCCCTCCTGTCAAAGTTCACTTGGCTGGATAAAAGGTAGACATTTATTTTGGAGGCTAAATACTTGTCATTGTTTCCAAACTGCAAGAGTGGGATCTCCTAATTGGATTAAGTCTCTTTATCCCTTTTTTTCTCAATAAGAGCAATAACACTAATTTAATTGGTTGTGATTTCTTTTCAAAGACGTGTTTTGGCAACGGTGCACTTCTTTGTGGCCTGGTCCTTTTTTAGGAAGGAGCTAGGGTGTTTTCCTGTTATGAAATTCTGGTTACATGATACACAAACACTCACACACAAAGGAGCATTTGGAGGCACAGATTAGTTTCCATTGTGACTTCAACGTGTCACCTTCTGGTTAAGTGTTTTTTCAGAGTGACTTTCAGAAAGGTAGATAATGTGCTTCTGGTCTTTGGTTTTGTTTGTACTGTACATTCTTGATCACTGTCTGGAGAGGAATTCATTCATTCTGTTTAAGTGGATCAATGGAGACTGTACAGAGACTATTGAGTGTTTCTAGGGGGATAATAAGGGTTGGTCCATGCTACAAAACAACTGGTTCATATAACGTGTTGCTTGACCATATCATAAAGCGGAAGTGTTCATTGCTGTTCCAAACTGCCACACTTGAAGTTGGGGTGAGAAGCCATTACAGAGATGGTTGAGACTTTGTATTCATTTAAATTTAGTTTAAATACTGGAATAACTGCATCTGTCCAGACAGTCTTTCCTGTTTTGGTAATAAGCACAAAAAGGGACCGAAATAGATCTACCTCTGCACAGCTGGTCAACCACTGCGTAAGGTGCATGGATGTCGTAATGGCGCTTTAGGAAAGCTACAGATATTGTCAAAGGGAGCCCCTCTTTCAGTTCCTGTGTTGAAAGATGTGAGGGAAGTAGGGCTATAGTCGACCCAACAAAACCTTGGTCAACTGAAATCCCACCTACTTTTCAACCAAAGCGTTTTTTTCATGAGGCCAGCGTATTTTTTTTAATTCTTTGCAATGGGAGCGATGAGTATTGCCACTTTGCTACGAACACCAGAAGCGTGACAAGACGCTGATTGTCTATTCTGTGCTGAGTGCTGCATGTTTAGCGTATTTGTCTGGTCTGCGAGAGTTGAAAAGGGTTTGACTTTGGGTAAAACACTGCGACCACTCGTCACTCTCACTTTTTATCCAGGTGTCCAAGCACACTGGAGGACTGTTGGGACAAATGCTGCGTTCAAATGGAGCCAGTGTTTAGAGTCATTCACGAAGTCTTGAACTTGGAGCTCTCAGAAAATTCCCACTTCCAAAATCATGACTACCACAATGGCATTTGTAGGAACTCTTCTGGTGAACATGCTAAACACAAGCCCATTTGAATGCAGCAAAATACCACAAAGACCAACCGTCATCAACAGCAATGAATGGGAAATTAATACACCTATACCTGTCGGTCCGTCGTCTCTCCTTACGTGATTCAGCCTTGCTTTTATCCAGAGCAAGGGCAGAGCAAGTATGCTTATCGTGTGCTGACATTTTTAGCTCCGGATATTCGGTATGGTAGCAACCAGAGCATCTAAAAAAATGCCATGCCTCTAAAGCCCTCTGGCACTTCCAGCTATTTGTTTTCAGAAAGTAACACCAGTGATTATCTGATCAGTAAAAATGTGGTCGTGGCTTATTGACCAACCAGTCGACAAACCGACCAGAAGGTGTCAGCTTCAGAGGTAAGGGGGTTTCTAACGCTGTTTTACCTCCGGACAAGCACTTCTGATGAAGCATACTGGCGTCTTAAATCTCAACACAGAAAATTTTAAAGTAGCCCTGCATGAATAATTCAGTATTTATCAGGTAATCCCATCAAATAAAAGACTTGACATTTTCATTGTGCCGTTGCTGAAATATATGTGGCTTAGCTTGGTTATTGCAGTGTTGTTACACCTGATGAGGTAAAATATTCCATAAGCAGGTCTCCAAGTTCACTTATTTTGCAGAGGGAAAGGATAACCAAATGTTTATCCTTGTGGCAAAATAGCCTCGCACCAGTAATGACCATTGATCCTCAGATTGAATCCCACCCTAAATTATTCATGCCAGGAGGAACAGCTGTTGCCTTTCCACAGGTCTCCACATCTTACAGCAGAACACTCCCTGAAATGGCACTGAGCTAAATCACACCTCAGTAGAATTAACGTCATTGATCCACATCTGCCTTTACTTTTATGCCCAGGCCTATTGGGCCTTTCATGAATATCCATGCTGTAGAATTGCTGTGATATCTAAATATTGGTACAAGTTAGTGTCTACCTCAGCCATTTTAAATGTGATCTCCTCCAGGTGCTTTCAGTGAACATTTTATCCCCGTTTGACAGGGGGGCTGGCTAACTAAAAGGGCTTGGAAATCCTTGGATCCTTGCAGGAACATTTGATCTCAAGCCAAATCGAGATGAGATCAGAACGGTCTCGCTGTGTAATTGCAAGGTTGCAGCGTTTGATGTCGATTCGCCTTACTAGCGAAGCGGGGCCCGGGAAGGACGGGGGCCACTGCCATTGATGAAATATGAATGGACTCTCGGCGAGTTGATGTTAAGGCGCCCATTAGCCCACCAGCGGGGTGATTACTGGATTTTAACCTGAAGCAAGAAGGTTGGAAGATTGATGACATGATGTTAATATCTGATTCCTAAATGGACTTGGGATATGGAGACATTAGATTGAGCCAAGAGGGAGAGTCTTTTACATCAAAGTCATGTTTTTGAACAAAAGATGGGTGAGGTTGCTCGTAAAAATGATGTCATCAGGTAACAGAGGATAAATCGAGGATAAAAAGTGAGAAGTTGATGATCTGACATTGCTGGATGACAGATGTACTCAAGAATATCTTTCCGATCTGTCACAAATGTCACTGAAGACAAACACACTCTGACTCGATCACTGATTACAAAACATACTCGAGGCTGCATTGTGTCATGTCTAGAACAAACGTACAGTTAATGCTGCAGACAGACAGAGAGTGAGGCCTTTCTCTTCATTAAGGCCCCCTGATACAACCAATCAAGCATGTCATTGCTCATCATAATTTAGACACATAATTAAACCGTTTTAATGAGCTGGTTTGCATCCATGTGCGTGCAATTCTTAAACCTTGGTTTAGTGTACAACTCATTATTTGGGTGTCGTGCAAAAAAGCAACCAGCAGCATCAGATACAGACAGAATGGGAGAGGTCTGGCTGCGATGGAGGGCCAATGTCGAGGCTGAGGGTTTCACTGGTTCCTCCCATGGGGGGATGTCGCTGTGGTTGATGGGGGGTGGGGGGTTGATGGGGTGGTTGAGGGTGCTGGCGCGTGTCAGGGGTGGACTCATTGTCGGGGCGTCCGCCCTGCCCTGTTACCCCTAAATTCACCCTCCCTCCCGTACCCCCCACTCCACAGGGGATTAGCAGGTTGTTTTGGAGGAGGGCCCCGAGGCCCATTCCACCATTATACCCATGATTCCCTAATGCAGCAAGCCCCAGGGCGATGTATGTGAGAGGGTGGGGGGAGGGAGGCGTGGTGAGGTGAAGCCTACCAGCTTGTAATTGCTTCCTCGCCCGCTGCCTCGTCTCCATCTGCAGAGATAGCACCCCTTTCTCCTCCGCGTGCGCGCACACATTTGCACACACACTCACCAACGCAATCATTCAACATGGAGGGAGACTGGAGGAGGAGGATCCCTTGTGGATTGAACAGATGCAGAAAATTAAAAAAAAAAACGAAAAGAGAGCAAGGGAATTAACCGAGCTGTTTCCTGGTGTGTGCATCATGTAAGAGTTAAATAAATCTAAATGGACATGTGACATATGACAGGGCTCAGTGAGCATTTTATTCATTGCTGATTCACCCTGACAATAATAGCCATTGTAGCACAAACACGGCTTGAGACGTGAGGACAGAGTTGGAGGAATGCCACCGGTGGTTCGTTTGTGTTATTCAATTAAATCATGCTCTATTTATTACAGAGCCCTCAATTATGAAAGAAAACACCCAAACGGCACAAACATTGTCTGTTTGTTTAGATCCAGCACCGCCAGACACAAGAAAAAGACATAATTGTGTCATCTGAGATACGTTTTGTGGAAATGAAAATATTATACCTCCTTCCAGCTTTTCGTCACACAGGGGATACCCTTGTGAATCCCATTGGAGTCGGTGACACAAACAAACCAATATGCTGTAATCGTCTGTCCACATTCACAGTACTGTTGAAACAGGCAGCTTGGGGGGGAGCGTTCCTGCATTTCCACTCCAGTGGAAGGCTAGCGTGATCGCTGAAGGGAGCTGATGCTTCTGCTCGGAGATGGCCGAGTGATTTCCAGTTTACCAGAATGCATATGGCCGTTATAATGGCCATTATTTCACACAGGCTTGACGTGAATTATTGGTTTCAAATGCTCGTCTGTCTGGCGATGATTAATGTCTTTCTGGCTCACTTGCGCACTGGTTTGAGATCAGGAAATGAAGTGAGTTTTTTGGTAATGAGATTTTCTTTCCTTTCAAGATGGCATTTGTGTTTTTCTTAATCAAAGCTTTCAATCTGTTTTGCGAGCTTTAACGTTATGAAGCACTGTGCCTGTAGCAGGCCTGTTTTGGCGTGGTTGTGGTTCCCCTTTTCCTCGATATCAATCTGTGATCCCTGTGTGAGGGAGGTTAATGGGATATATCCTATTAGGAATTCAGCAGCTTAACTGATCAGTAGCGCTCCTGTAGTGGCAGAGAGTGTGTGTGTGCTTACGTGTGTGTGTTTCTGTCATCTGTGTGGGCCCGGGGAAAAATGACTGACATGCTATTTTCATAAACGAAGGGCGTCTGCCGGTGACAATCACTGTGATTGGCGGGTGAGGAGAGCTGTTTATGCGTCAAGAGACACTTGGTTTTTTTGTGCTCATTTACAGCAGGAAAAAAGATTGCCTGCACTGGTCCAGCATCTGTGTACTGTGGCTGTAATCCAGGCTCGCATGTATCGACCATAAAGGAAGTGTAAATTGATTTGTGTGAGCGTTTATGTGGGTGACCCTTTGCATCATATTACCTCAAGGCTACCATTTCCCTCTAAAGCTCACTTTAATAGTGACTACCTCTTCCTGCCCTTAAGTTCCTAAAACCAGTGTGCTTAATTTATTATTAACATGCTAATAAAAAAAGGGTAGTTCTACTCTGTTCAGGATAAATCTTACATCTTTAATGTATTATTGATGGCTAATAAAGTGTCAAGACTTGCTTAAAGGACATCTGCATAATTTAAGAGCATTAAGAGCTAATGGCAGTGGTTGTCTCTGTCTTCAATTATCCTGTTAATTCTTGAATATAGAATTGGCCCCTAACATACTCGCTCACACAGTCACAGTGGGGGATGTGTAACCAGTGGAGACTCATACAGATTGTTGTGGTGCAGTTCTTTGTTTTGCTCTGCAGTGTAATCTATTTCTCTGTGGGATGATTGACCCTCATCAGGCTAAATCTACGTCGAGGCAGTTTTTCCTCAGAGAATAATTCCTTTTAATTCTACCCTTTGTGGTTTCATAATGACACTAAGGACACATCCTGTATGTGCCCACACAGAAATGATTTGTGCTGTCTTTTGTTTTTTAGTTTTCTGATGATTGGCAAACAACAAACTGGTTCCCTGCCAATATCTAAGAAGAAGGGGTTGGACGCTGCTGTGTTCGTCTCAGTCTTATGCTAATTATCTGTATCAGCATATAGTAGCTGATCACATACATAGGTGCTCTCATTAATAATGTATGTGTGATATTTTCCAATGGTCTCATACGCACCCATACAGGATACTGATATCAGCATTTGAGAGTTTACAGCATCTGATGTTCGTTTTCTAACCAACACAGTGTTCAATGAGAGTTCAGTATGAGAATCAAGTACCAGTTTCATATGAGAACTGGTTCCGTATTGTCCGATTCATTGGAACTGTGTGCCTCAGAGCTTGTAAGTTCCTGCTATCAGTGACAGCATGTTTGTCAGACAGTTGTGCAATGCAAAACGATGATGTCAAACTCATGTGTCCATGCTGCTGGAAACTTGCAAAAAGAAGTAGTCATGGCAAAGAGGAAGAAACCGTCCAAAGCTTTGACACTCTATGCGTGAATGCCGTCTGTAAATATCCTTTGTTATAGTAAAAGTCATGCCACGTAGGTGGGCTTAGCAGACTTTTTCTTTGAAGAAAACATGAATAAAACAATTGCTGTACAGATATTCTCTCATTTCATCCATTTTTGATGATGACAGTCAGATTGTTGCTACAAGTAACTCGCAGGCTACAACCAGCTCAACTCGGCCATCAGCTCCCCCTTTCATGCAAAAAATTGGTCAGGAATCAACAAGAGAATCGATAAAGAATTGGACTGATGTGCAAAGTCGATAATGACATGGGTATCATAAAACTCTTATCAATTCCTATCCCTATTAGAGTCCTATAAACTTGTGTTTTAAATAACTGTGACCAACATGTACTGAGTGGAACATTAGACAGTTGAAAACTACGCTTGTCAGCACTCTCAGGTAAAGGTCATGGAATCATGGCAATAAGGGTTGTCTAGATATGCCACTGGCATGGCTAAAGAGTATTTAGAAACAAATGCCCATATTCTTAAATCAAGTCATCAAATATAAGTATTGGTTGGTACCAAAACTTGTCACTAACTTATTAGCAAGATATCACATTGACATTTTCAAAATATAACCCTTTGCGAAGGGTTAGGGTTCCCATCATGTTAATGAAAGCACTCCGTTTTGTAGTATGCCACCGTTACGCATTCGGTGGCATACTGGCACGGTGAGCTACCAGCTCCATCAAATACACCATGCTGGACTGGGTTAGTGGGTCAATCATACATCGCATTAAGTTGAAGAACAGTGAGTGGCTGTGAGCAAAACTGCACAAGTTGTCATTTTGTCCGAGATGTGGGTACAAAATTGATCTAGTATCATTTGACTTGAGTGGTTTTGATACTACTTTGTACTTGGTTATTTCGGTCAATCCTACCCACTTAGCATTTTCTAAAAGCTGTCATGCTCCTTCCACACTACATGGCATAAACAGTCATTTAAAACCTTGTGTCTACTTTGCAGAGTGTTTTCTAAACCACTAGATTTAAGTTGCACAAATCTCCAGCTTAGTGTGGGTGTAATGCCAATATGAAAGCACTAAAGACGCATTTGTGGACATGACCTAAATTCCATTAAGTGCCAAGATACATAACAAAATTGTCCCTCGAAAAAGTGTGGCTATCCGGTCAGTTTCTCCGAAAAGCATCACAGTCCAGTCCAGGTCGATGAGGACACTGTCAGGAGTTTATCAGCAAGACGACGGTCAGGAGCAATGTCAGCAAGACAGACAGTGACAGAGGATAAGGGTGAAAGGTCTTCAGACAGAAAGCTTGTAGACGCCATTGCTCGACCTTGACTGGCTGTTCAGTCACAATATTGTCCACACTGTGCTGGCCACCTCCTCTGTTCCCCCTTTCCTCTGCTTTTGTCTTGTAGTGCCTTAATTAAATGGAAATGCTTTTGTGATTCTGTTGAATTGATTTGGTTTACTTTGCTTCCTGTTTCCCCTCTTTGTATCATTGTCTCTCTCCCCCTCCACTCTCCTGCTCATTCCTGCAGAGTGAACTGTTTCCAGAGACGGCAGGTCACACTGTGATGACCCTTATCTCACTTTCTGCCTCTTTTTTTCTCATCTATCTCGCACTCGTTCCTTTTCCATCTGTTTTTTTATATCCCCTTCTTTCAGTAGCCCACTTCCCTCTATCTGTGCTGCAGTCTGTTCCACCTTTATCTTTCTTCCACATGTGTCTCTTTCTTTTTTTTCCACCCTTCCCTCTCCTGAATCCGCACTCACCTGTCCCAGATATCCCCAGATGCTGTGTGGGTTTGCCTCTTGTGCGTACAAGATTGTGTATTCAAGGATACATGCATATTTGTGGCTGATGTTACATACGTGTGCTTTTATGCTCGTGTGCACCTCTGTATGTTGTATTTCTGGGTGTGTTTGCAGCAGCCTCAATGGCCTGGAAGTCTGAAGATGATAAAGCACTACAGACGCCCCACAGGCTTTGGAGAAGCGCTGTAGCTACAGCAGATGTTATACATCTTTTTGTTGTGCTACATGCCCACGCTTGCCATCAAATCCTATGGAACGTGTTTCCTTTTGATGGAAGCATGTCATTTTGAAATGAGATTTGAAAACACCGAAAGCTGTCATTTGAAGTGGTCGCCAGTGAAAAATGTATCAAAGTTTTTAGATTAAGGAAACGCTGCAGTGGACAAAATTGAAGCATTTTAGACCCAGGATGCTCACTGTTTTGAAGATATAAAAAAAGACACTTAGTACCTATAAATATGAATTGACTGCTTGCGAAACCCCATCTCAGAACAGTGATTATCACATAGGCATAGATTTCAGGGGGGCATGTAGGGGACACATCACCTCGGTATTTAAAACATGCATTCCCCCCCACTATTCATTGTTTTGATGCAATTTAAGACACTTCCACCATAAATCAATGCAGAAAATGCAAGAATTGATGCACACGAATGAATCAGAATGCAGGAAATTAAGTGTTTGACGCTCAAAATTTCCTTGGGGAGGACCCCAAGTCCCCAGTTTTATATGTGCCCCCCATTCAGTGTGGAAAAGAAACCTACCCCCTTTGGTATATCCAGTCATACCTTAGTTTTCTTTTTTATCGCCTTTCCAAATCCAAAAAACCCTGAGCAAAGGTCTAAGGAATTGATCTTTTTCCTCATGTAAGCTGTTGCCACGTCTGGCTAATGTGGTGCTTTTTCCAAGGCCAAGGCCAAGACTTCATGACGATCATTAGCTAATGGTTCATGATTTAATGGACTGAAAGAGTTATGTTTGCTACATTAGCTGGTCGGTCCTGGGGAAGTTCAAACTCCAGCAACCCTAGCCAAATTTGTCACCAGAAATAGGGTTATGTTTGCCAGATTCATCAGTTCTCCCTCATCTTTAAAGCCATTTCTCTTGTCAAAGTGAAGTCTTACACGTATGTTGTTTCTAAAGCTAACTTTTAGCATGTCGAAGTAAACTAAGCATTCAAACAGGGACATGCTAGAACAATATGAAGTCCCTTTCCCACTGCATGAAAACCCACTGACACCCACAAACATCTGGCTTTTGAATTTATTGGAAAAAGTTACAATCAGAATTCACTCTCAGGGACAAAAGACTCATAGCAGTCGTCATATGTATTTATCTACTCCAGCTTTGATCGGCAGTGATGGAAATATGATGGGCTAATTTTAGCCCCTTTGCCGACACAATGCAATGACGGAATGACGGCCACCACAAAATACTGTATGTCTCTGTCCAAGCAGCGTTCGAACATCCTTCAGTATGTAGTCGGCTCCTAGTTTGAGACAGACTGAATAAGTAAGAGATATTAGGAGTAACCAGTGTAACATTTCACTGGCCTCCATGCTGCTTTCTACTGTTTATTACCCAGTTTCCCGCCCGTTGGTGACATTGAATATGACACACCCCAAAAAAGGTTCAGTAAAAATCTATCGCCAACTCTTAATGGATGAAAACAGTTAGCTAAACAGCTTGCATTTTCCTTACTAGAGCTAGCCTCAGTCCTTTAGCACAATCATGAACTGTATATGGCCATCAATTGTATGTTTAAATCGCTTCTGTTTTAAAATCAGTCAGCCTTAAACGGTATTTTTTCAACCACCTCATGCAGTTAGTGTTAATTACTGTAGCCAGCTAGCTACAGCTGATTAAGCCGTCATTTCACTCAACAAAATAATGCTAATGAAGAAACTGAGGCCTGCTTTAGTATACCTCTGTGTGAAATCAGAGACCCAATATTTCAGAGTGGCAAACCTGCCAGTGTTTTCATTGTAGATTGCATTATGTTCGCTATGCAAACAGGAAGCCTGACAGGGGTAGCGACTGTACTTAAGGGATACGGTCAGTTGATAAATCATCCTTTACAGTTTTTCTGGATCTGTCTGTCATAAGTCCTTTGCTTTGAGTTATATGTAGCAGGCAGACAGATGGTCTGTTCACGTTTCTCTGAGTTTGGTTTCTGTCTCACTGTGTCTGTTCTGTTTTTGACCTTGGTACCTGTTTTATCAGTGTTTTCTTAATGGTGGAGACAGCTGTTAGCGTGCTGGCTGCAGTGCAGAAATGACACAAGAATGACTCTACCTTCTTGTCATTGATGCCTCTCTGTCGATTACGTCTGTCTCTATAAAAAGCACTGGTGTGAATTTTGTTGTCTTTTCTTGTCTCCAGTCATCTTCCGTTTTTATCCTAATTATATTCTGTGCACACGTATTTGAATCAGAGCAGATTTCTAGTGATGATCAGTTTAGAATTGACCATGAAGATCTCTGCGGCAAACAGAAATGCTTGCACACATACACCATAGGTATGTCATATTAGTGTTACATTGTGGTGTATATTGACTGTGGGCTCAAGAGCTGTGACTGTGACATTGATCGGTTTAGATCCCTCCCTCTCTCCTCTGAGATTGAACTGTTTTCCCGTCTCCATCACTCTCTCTGTCTCTGTAAAGTTCACATTGGGAGGATCAGCTGCTGCCTGGCTGATTTCTGGGCAGCGGCCTCTCCGACCTTGGCTGCTATTAGCTGTCTTATTACCCACACAATGTGTGTGTTCGTGTGTGTGTGTGTACACCTCCAGTGCGGCTGAATCGGTGTATATACGGACGTTACATCTGATCTTTGCCCCCTTTGAGGTGCATGCATGTGTGTGCGAGGGGTCTGTTTCCTTCCCTCGCCGTGCCGTCGAGATGATGGCCCGGCTCTCCTCTGCACGTCAACCTGCTGCATGCGAGGTCCTGGCTCGCCGCCCGTCCTCCTCACCTCGCCTCTGTCAGCTCCCCTCACTTCCTCTCTCCGCCCGCGCACAGAAAAGCCAGTTTAATGTCAGGTTGACTTTCAAAAGGCCTTTTCATTGCAGCCCACTGCCGCTCGCTTTCACTACAGCTTCTTTTTTTGCAGCCAATTTGAGACTGAAGTGTTGAGGCCGATTGCAATTGATTTTTGGCGCGCAAGACTGCTTGGCTGATTGAAATAGCTTCATTCCATCCAAGGAGAAGGTATAGGATGTATAGTATTCTACATTTGGGGGGTTCTTCATTTAGATTTATGGGGCGAAAGAACAGAGGACTTACAACTTTGAAATGAGATTAACTCCAATCTGGGTGACAAAGCTCCAGAATATGATTACTTTGAAACTGACTGCTCTGCTCAGCTGAACGATTCTTATGAATTCCAAAATTAATTGTGTGGGTGTTGTAGAGTGTTATTGCCTCAGAGAGTCTGTTTAATTCATCAGGTTGACTAAATCTCCAACTGCGACCCAGTTCACTTCTTACGTCTCCTCTTTTCAAACCAGCTCCTCTTCGGGGACTGTTCCCATTTGGAATGTTTATCCAGTTAAGAGGAAAGCCTTCAAACCACGCAGAGACAGAAACAGATTTCTTAGTTAAATACTTGTCTTGAATTAATAAGCCCCCTAAACATCTAAGGCGCTGTATTATTTGAAGATTTGTTTGTCTGAGGGGAGAAGACCAAGTGTCTTCCTGCTTACTGCCTCTTATCGTTGATTGAATGGGGCCTTTTTAGCCTTTATAGCAACACCAAAGGTTGGCATCGCAGCGGATTGTTGGGTTGATTGGCTTTGTTTGTGCTCCTTTTTTGGAAGTTGCACAGAGGATTTCTTCTGTTGATTCAGTAGGCTGGGTTTTACTTCTCCTGACATGTTAGACAGAACTGAAGACATTTTATGGAGTTAAAGGAACAGTTTGAAATTTTGGGTAGAAGGCATATTTGCTGTCTTGCCAAGAGTTAGATGTGAAGATTGATATAACTCTCATGGCTGTATGCTAAATCTGTCGCAAGATCGAGCATTAGCTTAGCATAAACACTAAAAGAAAGGGATACAGCTAGCATGGCTTCATCCAGCCCCTCTAAAGCTCACTAATCAATATGTTATACCTCATTTTGTTATCCCATAGATTGTATGAACCATGATGCCATACATTGGTTTGTAGATTCTTGTTTTGAAGCCTCAAATTTGGCATTTTAGCCATCGCCATCTTGGTTTTTTAGACTCAGGGGTGACCATATTTGGACGTGAGTATGGACCCTTACATTAGCTGCAAGCTTATTTAACACTGTGCATTTACAGCTATGGTTAACTGTAATAATGCTAATGCTATTGTTAGCTATCAAAAAATAGGCTTAATACCGTTTACAAAATGTGCTTCACAGAAAAACTGAATATCCGACTCCTTAGAGGGTCTTTAAGTACCACAAAACACTGAACAAGTATTTTGTAGGCAACCAAAAAGCTACAGTTAACTTTCATAAACTGGAAATACACTGAAACTCTGTAAATCTGGGGTTACATCTTGGTTACGTCACCTAACCAGCATTGTCGTCATGGTAGCTACTTGTCACTTTAAGTCTTAACACTTAAATGGATGATTTATATAAGAATTAGCCCCCTGGACAGTTGTCGTGTATGGGGAAATTAGCTGTAAAGGTCAAAACCTGCAAGGTTTTTGCAGGCTCTTGAAGGCAGCTAGCTGCACTTTTCATTAGTTGGCTTCACTTTTTTTCTCAGCACAAGTTTGTGGGATTCATATACAATTTTCACCTTCTCTGCGCCTGCTGTTTTGCTCCTCCATCTGTGCCCAGAGTACGCTCTGTGCTCTGAGAGTGTGGTGCAATGAATTACGGTATATATATGGTGGTATATATATTCCAACAGTGCTCCTAATGAATAGTCCAGTTCCAAAAATAGAAAATCAATACGTGGTGGTAGATGTTGTTATCATGGCAGGTCGTCACAAATAAATAAATTGTTGGGAAACCCTGCAATCTTTTATCAGCTCTCAGCAAGAAAGTGAATGATATTGTTTCACAAAATGTTAAGTGAGAACCCCAAATCCAGTGTTATTCAAAGTACTGATGTTGCATCAGCTCTCAGACAGCATGACAACACAGCACTAAACCAGGCACCAAGGTTACTCCAGGCACTGGTATCATTTTCTTTTCCTCCTGCCAGGCGTTACCAAAAAAAGACAACATCCAGCCACAGTGGGACTGGCTTGAAGTGGCCCTGTTTGCCACAAGCCTAACCTCTCTCCAAGCATCCACCTGGTGTCTTAATTTCCCCCCTTCCACCACTCGCAGCCTCAGGGGAGGGAGACGGGAGAACTAAAAGCAGAAAGTGGTGCTGCTAAAAGCGGTTGAAATGGATCCCCTTTGTGTGGGGGCGAGAGGGGAAATGCGAAGGAAACCCCCCCTGCTGTGGAAGCCTTTGTGCGGAGAGTAAAAGCACTCGGTCTGGGTGATGGCGGCGGATGGCCACCTCGGGCAGTTGGGTCAGTTTAGCAGAGGGGATGACAGGAGAGAAGATTTATTGTTTGTGTATGTATGCTGGCTACGTACACAATATTTAGGCACAAAACGTGATCCGATAGCAGCTTCCCTCCCAGGGGATGGTTCTCATACCTTCAGAGGCCCCTGGCTATTCTTGCTAACAAGCAATTTGTGTTGAGAGCTGGCCTCAGATAAAATATACAGACGCTGGCATGGAAATAGTACAGAAGCTTTGATGGGAATGAAGAAATGCCCAGTTTTACTGGTATTTATTTAAAATCCTTTCTGATAGCAGATGGTTTTGCTGGTTAAGTGATAACATACATTCCAATAGTGGTGGTTTCTGTTTCATACTCAAGGGCATCTGAATGTTAAAAATAGCATCACAGCTGAACTGGAAGCGTTTTCTTGGATAGTAATCTGTTAATGGATCAATAAAGGAAATCTCTTTTTGGATCATGTTTCCCCTTACCTATTTATCTACTGCCTAATGACCTGTCAGTGGTTCCATTTTGACCTTGATGGTCATTACAAAGCCCAGTATCATATTTCCATCTTTGAGAACTTTGAGCTTTTTGAAGATGCTTTCATGTCGTTACAATAGTTAAACTTGAAAGAGCCGCGAGATGGATCGCTTAACCACAGTGATTTATGTCTGTTGTCTCGAATCCCGTCCTCTTGGCTTTGTTTACGCAGCACCTCCAGAGCTCGCTGATACGCAGCTACAGCAGTGAAACGAGGCGTATTTGTTTTCCGTCACCCTCAAAAATAAACTTAATTGGAGTAGTGAAAAGCAAAACACATTCTTCACAGCCAGCATACATGTGAGCGGCTCGCATGCCGCAGCAGATGCCCAGGCTGAGGCAGAGCCGTGCATTGTCTTCCTTCCTGTGTCTCTCTCTCCGTTCGCTCAGACCAGCCCGGGCCTTCTGCTGTGCCGTGCTGACATAATGAGTATGGGGATGCTAAAAATACTGATGCACAAATGGAGCATGCTGCAGTGCACACGTTTATGACATATGTTTTAGCACGGACGCTGATGCTGCTGTTGTGTGCTCGAAGCAGAAAATGAACTTTTTGGTTTGTGATTCTGATAGAAGCGCAGCTGTTTGCTTTTTGAATCATTAGTGGACAATAACCTGGACGACGCACATTCACAATTTCTTTTTTATTCTAAATTAAGTTCAGATCCAGCTCTTCGGGCGCAAGTATGCACTCAGTTTGACATTTTGTAACATCCTGCGTCTGCATTTCCTCCGGCCTGTATCGAGTTCAAAGGTTAGTGTGGTAATGGTAGTGATTGAATGGGCGCTTGGAACCAGGCCATTGATTTGTAGGGGAATGTTTCCAGGCATCATCAGTGGTGATGCGTCACCCGTAAGCTCCCCCCGGACCCTCATCTGGACTGCAGCCATAATCCTCTTTACACAGGCTGTCCTAATGCACTAGTAACCTTACCATCACCACCACCTAGGAATACAGACTGGGTGACAGCGGCTGGCTGTGACTGTGCTTGTTTGGCACATAGCTGTGAGAGTGGACACACTTGACCACCAACATGGAGGCAAACAAGTGTGCATATTTTAGGAATAGATAAGGCCAGCCTTCAATATTACTCAACCTAAATACAGATGATAACATCAGTATTCAGTCCATCTTCCTTTGCAAGGATTTGCATCCCATAACCACACATAACCCTAATCTTTAACAATATATAACTGAAACCTGAATGCAAGATTGGTTGAGCTTGTTTGGGGTGGGCAGAGCTGTTATTAAAAGCCAAAGAGGTATTGATGTTTTCCTTTTACATGTGTGAAGAGCTTTGTCTGATGCATTATGCAGTTCACTGCCTTGGACAACAGTTGCAGCATTTGTATGTAATCTTGCATGCGATACAGTTAGGGCTGCGATTAATGATTATTTTCATCATTGATTATTGTCATTATTACCTCAATTAATTAAGGAGGTTATGTTTTTTTTGATTCAGTTTGTTTGTTTGTTTGTCAGTAGGATTACACAAAAGAGAAGAACCCATTAAATTTGAGAGTGGATCTGACTCATTGGGTGATTACAAAATAATTTTTTATGCTTGTTAGCCTTGAAAGATCAGGCGTTTGGTCTTGGCGAAATAAATGCTGTACATCCTAAAATCTAAGTTCATAAGTGACAAAACAGTAGAAATTGCTTCATACTGAAAGTAGTCATTATGGAGCACTTGTTCGAAATGATTTTGAAATATCTGGACATACATTGTGGTTTTGCTCGCAGATTTGCTTATTTTAAAAGATTGTTTGGTTTATGAAATGCCAAAAAATAGTGAAAAGTGTCCATCACATACACTTTCACCCCAACGTGAAGTGTTCATATGTCTAGTTTTGCTGGAACTGGGGAACATTCGGCAGTTTTGGTGAAAGAAAAAAAAGATTCAGTTATTATCATAAAAATTGACAATTAGTTTTCTGTCAGTCTACTTTATGTTTATTAGTATTTTAAGCAAGGGATGGGAATCAATAGTTATTGATACCAATGCCATTATTGATTCTGCTTATCTGTCCGATTCTATATTGATTCCCTTATTAAAAAATCTACTGTGACATCGGATATTTACCCTCAGTAATGGCCATAGAGTGTCAAAGTCATAGCATTCTTGAAATTTCAGGATTAAAAAAAAAACTTTCCCAGACATCACAAGCATCACTGTTGTTGTCTCTTTTCGTGAAATGAAGCCACACTTTGGACCACTTCCTTCTTTCTGCCAAGACTCCCTCTCGTTGCAGGTTTCCAGCAGCTTAGATGCATGAATTTGACTTCATTGTGTTACGATGCAACTGTCAGAAACACAAGCCAGTGTCAGTGAAAGGACAACTGGAACTGGAACTGGAACTGCTTCTCGGTTCTCATCCCTAGTTTCAGCTCTACATACATTCAGAATATTTGATATTACCCATTCTTGAGAAGTGGGATGAATCCTACCCGGAAAAAAAAAAACCTTGAAGTTATTGCATATCAACACACTAATTTCGTTTCTGGGGTAAAACAGAATTTTTTTAAACTTTGAACTTGCCCTTTGCCAGAAATCACCCTTGTCCCCAACAAGAGTTTACAACTGCAAAAAATTTGAATATGTATTAAAAGCCCTTAAACTCCAACAATACGTACTGATAACATCAGTGTAAAAAAAACGGACTGCTGTAGCCATCTTTGTTTAAAATATATTTTTGTGAAGATGTTGGCTCTTAAGAGATGTGCCACAGAATTCTACAAAAACATAATTTAATCAGGATTAAAGGAGTACACTACATCCTAAGGACTCCTGTCTCACTTCCTGGTTTCCAAAAAGGTGAGAATGCTGCCCAGGTACCTGTAAGTTTTATATCTGACTCAACCATAGCTTGTCAACTCTGTAGCCCTTCTAAATCAAAACTAAATATGAATTATGGTTTAAAAATATGTATTTTGATTTATAAAGAGAACTCTTAGCAACTTGGAAAAATAAAATGGCTATACACAACAACCCCTGATCTTACCCCTGACATCCATTATGTGTGCTGTTGAGGAAAAACTTAATCACTGGGAGGTTGGCTGGGCTGACTGGGAGAGGTATATAGCTGTATCAGAAAAATAATGTTAGAAATATTGCGACATTGAGTCATAGTTAGTGCACAACATGATCAAATGAATGTGTAAATGAATGACTGTGCTGTAATCTCACTTACCTTGGCACTATCAACGGCACTTTAGTTGTCAGCTTATGTTAATGGGACAGCTATAAATTAGTAGTTATATAACGGAGATCTAAAGCTCTAACTGTGCGGGCCTTTAAAGCTGATATTGACTGATCATGATGGTTTTACTGTATATGCATTTAATGTTCCAATCATGATCTGCCAGGCTTTACCGAGCACCACACAAAGAGTGAGGGGAATGTGAAGGGAGGGAGAACTGAGAGGTGGATATGGATGAGATGGAGGAGAGATACAGCGAGGCGGAGAGAATCCGACAGACACAGAATGTGATGGTTGACGGGCTGTCAATTGACGGTCCACGTGGAGTTCCTCCTTGGAGTTGAGCTGCCAAGGCTGGCAGAGCACCGTCCCAGTGTGTCTCTATCTGCCCGTTTGTGTTTCAGGAGCTCTCTCTGTAGCTCATTAGAATCTTTATACTTTCTTCCCCCCCAGGGAGCGCCAGGCGTTGAACGGGCACACAAATGAGGCTACCTTTCTACTTTGTGTAATGGTGTTCACCCGCAACTGTGGGAGGAGAAAAACAAAGATGAAATTAATCACTCCAGCCTCGTCCCTCCCACTTCTCTCATCCCTCATCCCCCTTCAAGTGCACAGCTCCTGCAGACTTTTTAACTAGTTTTATTTAATTACAGACAGCGTTAGGGTGCACACAACTGCCGTTGACCTAAATCAGGAAACTGGGGCGTTTTTTTTCCCTCACCCCCTCCAACTTCTTACTCCACTCCATTGATTTTGTCTGTGTGGACCCGAGCACGGGCAAATTAGCTGAGCAGGGCCATCAGTTTGACACTGGCTCTCAGCGTATGTCTCTCAGCCTGTCTCGATGCTGCATCTGAAATAGCCCAGTTTAGCCTAGCCACTGCTCCCTCTTCTCCCAATTTGATCTGGAGGATGTGTAGCAGAGTTGGGAATCTTATCCATTTGGGGTGCCTGACAGGATGAGAGGCGTTATGAAACTAACTGGAGGGTAGTCCCTTTGTTCATACTGATGTCGTCGCAGTAATGGACAAGATTAAGGCAAAGTGTGAAGCAGCTCCTCGAGCTAAAGAAAATTCAAAGCAGGCGCTGGGGATTTTCTTGTGTGACAGTTGAGTATCGGTTAATTATTTTTACGGTTCGAGATGGCTCGAGTGGCTACTCTCTCTCTCCCTCGGTGTCTCCCGCTCAGTGTAGCTCTTGGCTGTGTGATTTCCTACGTGGTTTGCTTTGACAAACACAGCTCTGCTCCGCAGTCCCTTTTGCCCAAGTTTGATTCCTGGAAGAGAGCGTTCCAAACCACGGTGGTTCTCTCTCTTTTTCTCCTTTTTTTTTCTCCCCTCTCCATCTCTCCGAGCACAAAGTTCTCCGACCCCTGGAATAATCCTCTCTGATCCGCCAATGGCATGCAGTGCACAGGAAAATAGCCCTGGCGACAGCTGAACCCCTTAGCCCTGCAGGAATGTTTGACCACGTGCGCACACACACACACAGAGGCCATACATTCACGCCGGGCAGAACAGAGCGCTTCATTCTAAAGTTGGCTGTGCTGGAATCAGTTGCAACCAGCCATCCGCCCTTGTTTACATTAGCGATTTTGCTCTCGTTTATGTTGACTCTGGATGAACATGAAAGCAAATTTGAGAAGCGAGTCACCTCTTGGATTTTTACACGAGGCCTACATTTCCTGACAGCAAGCGCCGTGCAAGGCGTAGAAGGAAGGAAACCCATTTCCCACAGAAAGCCATTAGACACTGTAACACAAGTGATTTCCCTGATATCATTTTGATACCCCAAGTTTGTAGGCGAGAACAATTGTGTGAGTTTGTTTTCGTGTGTTTTCTGATCTGCGCCATTACTTGCCCATATTTCGGTTTGCGTGCATGCGTGCGTGTGTATGTGTGCGACATCCATTATTGATCTGTCTAAGTTATAGCAGATGTCAGAAGTACTGGCATTTTAGCAAGCCGCGGAATCCAAGCCTCGTTTTTCAGTTTTCAGTGTGTGAGGCTCTCTTTATAGGAAAGAATGAGAATCAGTGCCAATATAGACACGGACACACACTCACACACACGCACACATTCATTCTCCATATCTTGTGGTTCATGGAAAGCGGAATGCATATCACATGAAAACATTTTATTTTTATTCTGAGGCTTGGGCTAGATGACAGATCCCGTACTTGTCATATTTCTTGGTTCAGTCGCCCCTCTTCGCTGTCGCTCTCTTGTCATTGTTAGCGCCGCTCTATTGTAGTCTACACGGCCTCCTCTGCTCTTTCTCGACACTGCTGAGCTCGGAAGGACTTGTGGCAGAGCTTACAAACTTTTGCTGTTGCTTAGGATTGCCTGATACCCGGTGGTACACCCTGCTGAAAGCCATTGCTGAATGCTTGTTTTGTTTAAAGGCCCTGAGGATGTTAAACTGTATTGGTAACAGATTTGCATTTGAAATCAGACTGTAAACTATGGACTTGTGGGAAACAAAATACTTTAGAAACACCCTCATATTTCCCTCTGTATAGATAATTTTTAATTTATGCAAGAACCACAGCCATGCTCAGACATCTCTCTTAGGTATTAACCAGAATTGGCAGTATTTTGTGGTTTGTGTTGTGTGGTGTTGCTGTGTTGACGCAAGTTCATTGGTTTCATGTTTAGTAATTTAATTTCTTCCCTAGTTGCTCTTCCTCTTCTTTACTCTCTCTTACATCTCTCCAGCAATTTATCGATAGGAAAACAGTACAGTGTTTCGTTAATTTATTCATTAGGTTTCGGTGGCAGTATTTAATTTTGCATGTGCACTGTTTTATATCTGTTGTAATTTTCTCTGTGCTGATAACTTGGGATTTAGGATGGCTTATGAGACCATTCACATTGTGATATGGTGTATTTTTAAACCTGGATTTGTAGGAAGGTGTCAAAGGGAAAACATGTACACACACAACCACACAGATTAACTGTTGAGTTGGGCTGGGTAGTGAACTCTGTACTTTTAAGGGTACTGACCGCATAATAATATCAGTACTGCTGAATACCTATTCATGTTAAATTGGAGAGAGCACATGTGGGTGAGAACTCAGGGTTTACTCCATGTTCACACTGAAGCAGAAGCGCAATGATAAGTCAATTTAGGTGCAGCTGCTCATCAGCAGTCACCTGGCTGTTCACACCAGAAGCGCATTTCTTTGCGCCGGTCAGCGGGGGATCACATGTAGAGCCTTGTCTGTCTGTCTGTCTGCTTGTGTGTGTGTCTGGCTTCAAATATGTAGAAGCACAGGTTGCATATTTTAACAGTTATTATAATCACGTGTGATCATATGTAATATATCCTTTATATCCTTCATAATAGATTATCAGTGTGTTTTCCAGTCAGATTCGCTCACTGCTCAAAGCAAAATAGACCAGACTCCGAAACTATCATTGCAGATCACTAGCCGGCCACTTAGCTTGGAGCCTAATAGCCCAACTGGTTAACATGGGCACCATAATGAAGCAGGCAGTGCTCCACGTAAAATCTGGTGCTTCTTCGTCCAGTGTGAATCCGGCGATAGACAGGAGGCGGGAGTGCTGCGAAGCACCCTGAAGCCTGGAAGCCTGGAAGCCATCCGGGGTCCCTCAGTTAGCTTCCCAGTGAGCAAAAACTATCTCTGTGGCGGCAATCTGCCATGGTGGTTTAACTTCAGTCAGGAAGCAGAAGCACCCTGAAGCTGGGAAGCAGGCTTTGGAGCCCCAGGGCAGCTCAGTCGACCGCTCCATTGGCTGCTCTGTTGGCCACTATGCAGGCTGCTCTGCAGGTCACTCCATTGGCCACTCCATTGGCTGCGTCATCGGCCACTTCATCGGCCGCTCCATTAGCTTCTGAGTGAGCCAAAATTCTCGCTGTAGCACTGATCTACTGTGATAGTTTTGGTATCTTTCAGTTTCTGTTGGTTTCTTTCAGTGTTATCATCTCTAAATACTTAATTCCAGGTATAGGCACTGGTATCAGTAATTCGTTTAAATGTGAACAGTCCCCAGCCCTACTGTTGAGTGTTCAATCTGTCCAGCAAACGTCTTGCTACTCTGCACACACCCAGTTAATGGTTGCTGTCTAGCCTGTCTCTCTATCATTAAACAAATCATCCACCCATCCATCACATATCTCTCCAGTCTTATGTCCATTTGATTTGCTGAACATGTTATGCTTCACAGATTTCATTTTACGATGTTTGCATAGCTGTCCTTTTCCCATGTTGAAGGAAGGTGACATAAAGCTGCGGATTGGTCCCCATTGTGAAGCAGTGGCTATGTTGCTGGCTGGCTAGCTTAGGTGATAATAAGGTATGCTCCAGTGGCTTGTATTTGTGTAGCACCTGCCATCTGTGTGTCCTTGAGCGGGGCCACTATGTATGTGTGACGAGTGTGTGTGTGTGTGTGTGTGTGTGTGTGTGTGTGTGTGTGTGTTTCAGAGTTACTTCACGCTGCCACTTGCTGTGAAGTGTTTTCAATTGCCCCGGCTGTGCTCGGAGGCTATCTCCGTCTGTCACCGTGTGTATGTGTGTGTGCCTTTTGACAAGCACAGCGCACTCACATGTGCACTTCGTGTTCGTGTGACTGCGCAGGTTTCAGTCAGAGCTTCTTCCAGTCTCGACCCCACGCAGTGAATCTGAGCACACATCTAACACCCCGACCTGCACCCAGTGGCCCTTCAGCTCAGTGCAGACGACCCACACTGTGGTCTTTTCATTCACTCTTGTGCTTTTTATACACTCCCCCAGTGACTCGAATCACTCACTGATGCTTCACCGCTCTCTCCTCTCTTATACAGTCTCTCTGTCTCTACTTGTCACTGAGCTCTTTGTTTCATCTTCTCAGGAGGAGAGCAGAATGAAGGCTACTAGGCCAGGACGTGAAGTGAACATATAGAGTACTGACTGCACAGTATTTGGGATACTAGTCCAGTGGGGGTTTCTCTCCCTCGTCTGTTTATGAGGTTTCTTTTATCCTCCATGTTTTGTGTTTTATTTTGTTTGTAACAAACTGGGCTAAATAAGACTCTGAGTGGTTGGCAGCATGATTGCCAACTTAGAGCAGACATGGAAACAAGTAAATATAATTGCTTCAATTGTCTTCAGCTCTATAATTAGCCTTAGCCCTATCATCAACATGGCAATTTTCCCCCTCCTCCCCACTTTCTTTGTCTTTGTCTCTTTTTCTTAGCAGTCTAGTTAGTGCATCTTCTGGGAAGCTTAGCATTTAGCGGTAGCAGCATGGGGTCATTTTTCCATGGCTAGCCGATATCGTGCTTCAAAGGAACATGTTCAGTCAGCCTCATCGCTAATGGAAGACTAGATGAAAATGGCTTACGAGGTTGAAGTCAATATTAACCCCACGGTTCATTGCTGACATTTATCTTTTTGCCCTAGCTCTCCTCCTTGAACGTCTTTGCTCCCAGCCTTTTTTTCCCCTCTTGTTAAATGTTTCTGTCTTCCCCATTTTCCAAAGTTACATTTGACCTCTTTTCACCTTCTCTCTTCCATCACTTCAGTGCCCCTTTATTTTCATTAGTTCTTCAAACCCGTGTTGATCGACCCAGCTCCCAGGCTAACCTTTCCCCTCCTTCCCTTCTCTCCGTATGTATGTGTGTGTGTGTGTGTGTGTGTGTGTGTGGCACTTGCGGCATTGCTAAACAGATGAGGCAGAAGCCTGCCTGCCCATAGGGACGATGTTAACACCATCTCTTGTTTAGACTTGGTAAGATACTGCTGGCATGTATGCGCACAAGTGCACTTTACCACACAGACAGACACATGCACATGGACACATTAAGATGCCACATCGATACCAAGGTATGTGTGTGTTTATAGCAAGAGACCAGGCTGTGGTTTTTCACGGAAATGCAGCTGAAAAGTCTCTGTTTTCATTTCCTCTCTGCCCCCTGAACATAGCCCTTTACCCTAGAGAGCTAGAGTGTGTCACTGCCCTTTTATTACCACACATGCATGATAGAGTTACCTTTAAAGTACATTTATGTCTGTATTCGCTCCCATTTAGCGCCAGGAAATGTGGATGGATCTCATTCTGCAGTGAGGAATGCTGAACAATAGTTTTAATTTTAGCTCAGAGGAGGTGTTTGTGTGCGCTATTGAGCTGCTGAAAGTTCATTCCTTGTCTGTGGGCTTTTGTGTCACAGCTCACACTCCACAATTGAGAGCGCAGCGGTGATGTTGTGGCGGCGTGTTGCCTTATCAACAAATCAGCGTTGAAAACACCTCACATCTGTGTGTAATAAAATGGGTAAGTTGTTCCCAGGCTACCGTTGTGCAACAATCCAGTGGGTTTAACTAAGAAGAAAGCCTCCATATGGTTGTTCATGGCTCAGTGCAGATTTAGAGATGCTGGGCTACCCCCCGCTCACTGTGCTAACATCATGCATGGTGTGGGTGTGCTTGTGTGTGTGTCGTGTGCCTCTGCAGACCTATGAGTGCAATCTCATGCATGTATGCATGCTGAGATACTGTATGTGAGCAGTACAACATGCTTTTCATCAGATTGGGGTGGGGAAATATTTCTTTAATGAGGTGATAAGCACCAGCTGTCCAGTATGATACGGCAGAATCGACTGGTATGATACCAGCACATTAACACAGTAACACACGCTGAGTGAACAAATGAGAACCATCCTTCACGAACTGAGCTGCACAGCTCCTGCATTGTCCTCAGGCTTTGAAAAAACCCACTTCAAAGTTCAAGGTCTGACTTTTTAATTCAAGAAAGCATGAAAATTACAGCTCTCCTGCACTTCTCGGTGAACTCAGATTGAAGATATGAACATAAAGATACAAAAATAGAACCTAAAATTATAATAATAAGAAAGAATATTTTTTATTTCCTGGGGCATGAATAAATGCTGCCGCACTAGACTTTCCGATAGCCATTCGAAAATATAACAACGTCCTAATCATGTACTTTATTTAGAAGCAAGAGCATCTTAGGATGGATACTCAGATCAAATTTTATTCCACAAGCTGATTATCCAACAACAGGGTGTCTATCAGAGAGATTGGTAGCACCTTATTTATTTCTTCCATGGCATACGGATATATAAAATTATCCAAAGGTCCACTGGTGCAGAAATTCTGCATCTAGAGGATGATGTCTTACATAATCCCACGGAACTTCTTGGATAACTGATCACAGACTGACTTAGCGTGGATTCAGACCAAAAACAGGCCTGTGTTAAAACAAAGCAGGGGGGCTGTGTTGGTGGAGGCGTATTGTTCAAGGCACCAGTAAGACAATGAAATACAATCCAGTGAGTCCAGTTGGAATAACAGATTTAATGTGTTTGATTTTAAGGTGAGAGTTTACCTTAAAATCAAAAATACATATTTTTCCTCTTACTTGTAGTTGTGTTTATCAGTCTGGATTGTTTTTGAGGGAGTGTTGAAGATATCAGCAGTAGAAATGTCTGCCTTCTCTTTAATATAATGGCTCTAGATGGTACTTAGCTTGTGGGGCTGAAAGTACCAAAGAATACATCTGAAAAACTCAACAGCAATGTCACTTTATAGAAATCATGACCCAGGTACTCAAGATAATCCACAGACCTTGTTGTGAGCAGTTTCATGTAGGAACTATTTTCTTTCTACCGAACAAAATCTGCCAACCATATCACAGCGCAGAAGGAAGTGTGCATCCACCGCTAGCTCACCTAGCACCACTGAGCTAGCTAATATTACAGCTCAGCCGAAGAGGATGTCATTAATGTTTACATCTTGCACTGTCATGAGCATGAGCGTATTGTCCATGAGTAGATGCACACTTCCTTTTGCGTGGTGATACAGTTTGCCTGTGTAGTTCAGCAGAAGATAGTTCCTACATGAACCTGCTCTCAACAAGGTCTCTGTATTGTCCTGACTAACTGGGTCATGATTCCTGAAAAGAGACATTGCTGTTGAGTGTTTTTAAATGTATGTTTTGGTACTTTGAGCACCACAAGCCAAGTGCCATCTAGTTCCATTATATTCAAGAGAAGGCAGACATTTCTATGGCTGAAATCTCCAACACTTGGCAACTCACATCAAAACAATCTAGACTGATAAATAGAGTTACAGGTAAGAGGAAAAATATGTATTTTTGATTTTGGAGTGTACTGTCCCTTTAAATGTACTTTTCATATGGATTTGCATCATACAGACCAAGACTGTACTTTAACTACTTTAACTGTCCAAGAAAGGTGAGGGGTGAGCATGAGCCTCCTCCACAGCTTCAGAGCACCCTGCCACAGACCGACCAAGTTCAGTAACTCTGCTGCAGAGATGAACACCATTCCTCCAAAAACTAATCCCTCATTTAGTGTTTTATTGATGGCGGTGGAGAGCGCTGGCTAACCTGGTGGTCCCAGATCTCCCATAGTATTCAGTCAGGTTGAGATGTGATGACTATAAAGCCCATAGGGTATTTTCACATCACTTTCATCAGCATCATCATCATCATCATCAAACTACTGAGTCACCCCTCGTGGCTTGTATGTGAGCATCTGCATTTGTCATGTTTCTCCACTAATTTATTCAAGTTTTTCCTTTTAATTTGTCGTCTGTGTGTGTGTTTGTTTTGGCACTTTACACAAGGCTTGGCTTTGAGAAACCTGCTGTTGCCCTGACAATGTTTCTCCATCTCTCATGTAACTGTTCTTTGCTGTTATCTAACAGGTGGGAGCTTTTTGCTATTTTCTCATCTGTTCCCTTGCTTTAATGTTATTCTTTGCCAGAGCTATACTGAAGTCCAAGCCTTTTATCCAGCAACAAATTAGCTCCCGGTACATTTGTAACAGTGTTTTTTGCACATTCTGTACCTGAAGCTGTCATGGCAGTGAAACGCCTTGGAGCTGATGAATGCATCTGGTTTTCAAGATAAAAAAAGTGAGAAATTATGTAGGTTTCATCATGTACACAGTGTCCAGAGACATGTAAGAAATTGTACATTTAAGGCTTCAATCATTACGTAGAGTACGTAGAGCAACCAACCACAGCCATCCTGTTGTAGCTGCGTAGCAAAATTCACATGTAAATCTTGAAATTCAACTGCATATACAAGTATTAACAGATATTTTCTCCATGTCATGCAGCCCTCTCTTCCTCTCTTTCTTCCCCGTGATTGATTTGATGTGGGCTCAGCTCCCTGATCTCGTCCACACCTCTCTCCACTGGCCCCTCCATCAGTGTTATCATGTTTTAGAGCTGGCAGGGAGCATCTCTCTTCCCCTCAAGCTGCCATACAGTACAGGGGCAAACAAAGTGAAGTGAGATACACAGAAGCTGACAGCTACTTATCTCCCCTGCCTCTGTTTGATTCACTCTCCCTCACTCTTTCTTCTACTCCTCCCTCCTCATCCTGTCTTTTCTATTGTCTCTATGCACCGCATTGTTTGTCAGCCTCACTGTCTGCCTTTACCCAGACTCACTCCTCTTGCTCCCGAGTCAGCACAAATCCCACTTGTGTCTGTACATCTATCGGCTCGAGGCTGTGGCTGTGGGCTACACTACACTGTCTTTCCCATTTTAAGTCTCCTGACAGACACATAACACAAATAAAAATCCAAACTAAGCGGTTGTAGCGCTTTTAGCTGCTTATAAACTCCAATTGATTTCGCTTCACCTTGGAGCAGTGCTTTCCCTTTCTTTCCTCTTTTTATAAAAGCCACACCTTCAGTGTTTGAGCCGGAGCTGCGAGATAAAACCACAGATGCTGTTTTTGGTGGATTTTGTTTCATCACTTTTTCATCATAGTTTCATCATCCTCAATGTGGACCTGACTGCTGTTTGGGTTGCTGTAGCCTGGAGCTAAAACCAGCATGTGTGTGTTAGTTTTTAGTGGTGGGTGAAGGTCTTTTGCTGATGTGATGTCAGAGAGATGTGATGTCAGACTTTGTTTAACAGTGCTGCCGACAGCGGAACATACAGCCTGCCAAATACGCCATAAATCTATGGTTTCAGAATGTATGTGTGTGTGTGTGTGTGTGTGTGTGTGTGTTTGAATGCATCCACAAAGAGCACTTGCTCAGCCCACAGGTACACACGTGTACCTGTTTAGGCTGTTTAGACGGCAATTCTCATTTCTCACGTGTTCACCCTGTTGATTTCCTGTCAGCTCAGGGCGTGCGAGTGTGTTTACATGTGCTACTGCAGCACAAGTGCATAATTTGTTGTAATTTGATTCAAGAGAGCTTGAAGTGCACATAGAGGTCAGTCATACCTCCTCTTCCCTGAAAGAGAGCGGTTGAAGAAAGGATAGGAAGTGAGTCAGAGTGAGAAACAGATTGATGCAGTAGGTTTCATTTGACACTCCCAGATTTAACCGTTATACCTGAGGATAGAAAAGCAGATGTTTGCCGTTTGTCTTTTCTTCTTTTCTGCTCAATCTGTCAGTGAGAGATGCAGCCTACTCTCCACTTACCTATCTCTGTCCCTCTGATTCCATCACTCTCTACTATCTCCCAAACATCTTTTTGTCTTGTATCTTGTATCATCAACCAAACCCACACCCTTCATTTTCCCTCCTCTCCCTCTCTGTATTTTAGCCTTTCTTCCTCCACTCTCCATCTCTCTCTCTGCAGGGTGGGAGGATGTGTAGGCACCAGTGCGGTGTGACTTCAGCTTCTGCCGAAAATCAACACTCCATAAAGGCGCAGCTCCCACCATTTGCATCTGGAGTGTTAGGCATATGAGAGAAAGAGAGTGAGAATAGATGATTTTGTGAGTGAGGTGTCATCTGGTTTGTCTAAAAAAGCCTCAAGTAACTGCAGTATAATAGATAGGATTATTCTGGCCAATCACAGCTCATATTTTTGTAGATTTGGCCACCATTTTATGGTAACATTGTACGTTTGCAGGCAGCTGTTAAGTGAAAAGCTCCAATAAACCCAATGTATGCTATCTGCTAGGACCACACAGCTGAGAGACAACCTTAACAGCTTGCTAGTGAACATAGTGGAGTATTTAGCAGCTAAACAGCGAGTTATGTAACTCAGGAGTTGGTGGAGAACAAAACAGAGCTACAAGGAGAGTAAATATTTATCTTGTGGAGAGAAACATGACTCCAATTGAATGCTAATGTTGCTCTGTATCTGCTAGATATAAGCTACTCTTTGATGAGCACATTCACCATATGAACTACAGGTGGGACAAAATATTGATATGGGAATATATCTTATTATATCCACTTACGATACACTGGCACCAAATAGTTTTGGCGTCTTTTTTTGTGATTATTTTTTGGGGTTATTTATGCCTTTCTTGGATAGGTCAACTAAAGATAGACAGGAAAGGGACAACATGTGGCAAAGGGCCATGGTGCGCTACTAGGCACCCTGTAAACATTAATATTCTTACTGAATCATGCACTTAAGGCACTCTAATGGGATTCCCCCGCCAATTTGACTTACCAGAGTCACCCTATGACTCCTCATGGTGGCGCTTATCAAATGAATGAGGGTAAATTGAATGGAAGTTAACTAACTTGCTGTGAAAAAGAAATCCAATGATGAAAATCAGAAATCAGAGATACCATTATCTTTGAAGTCCATCACAGATGGGACAAACAAAATCGATTACGACGACACAATATGCAAGAACTTTCCTGTGAAGGTGAAGTACATGGGCAAAACAATGAACATGCAGAGCCACCTAGTTTGTCATTGTTCTGATGTCATCTGGGAGAAAACAGCTAATGCTACTATAACTTTAAATTAGCATGTGTTAAAGAGGCCCTAAGCTAACTCTACACACAATTTTTGTATCATCTCAGTTGTCGAATCTGTGAAACTGAAACCACAATGCAGTGAATAAATGCATAACACCTGATTTCTGCCTTTTTTAGGGATATCTTTCTTTTTCAATTACACAGACATCATGATGTATCATAGTAATAATAATATATTTTATTTAAAAGGCGCCGTTCAAAACAGCCAAGGTCACCGTATGGAGCATAAAATAGCATAGATGGTTCATGTCTTGCAGTTGTCCCCTGAAAGCTGGAGATTCATTTCATCGGTCAGAGACTCCTCGGTCGTTGGAGGTTCCTTCAAATGAAGAAGTCCTTTTTCTTTTCTTTTTTTGTCAGTCAGTGTGCAGTGTACTTCTGGGGTCGTATTGGTCCCCAGATTTAGCTGCAGAGTGAGTGCTTCTCGCTTTTATGCTGCTCTTCAGTACAGGAAGTTATGGACACGGAGGCAGCTGCCCGGAGGAAGGGAGGCTTTGCCCCGTCTGGCTCTGAATTATGTTATCTTCTTCCTTCTGCTTAGACGTTGTGAATTTATAGCTCACAGCCACTTAGTACGACACAGTCTCTGGCTTTTAGTTTGATTTCTAGTGTCTGCAAAAAATGTTGTTGCACATTTCTGATCAGTCATTACAGATACAGATCGTTGCGATTAGCCAGTACAGCCTTACTTGCGTACTTACTATGTTTGATACCATTGTTATTGTGGGCAATGTATTGTGATAGTATCGTATCATGAGTTACTTTGTGGTTCCCACCCTACTATCAACACTAAAGATGTGTCAATGTTGTGTTTAGAATTAGTTGTACATCCCCCAAGTGGCCTAAAAACCAATTACTGTAGCTTTGAAGACATACCATACCTGATGAAGATGATGAATTTTCTTTTACACTTCACTTGTTTGCTGCTTTTCGGAGTGTATATCTTTACAGACATTAAAACACTGTAGTTGAGTGATAGTGGCACCTCAGCAGGCTTCCTCCTGTCCTCCAGGGAGAGCTGGCATCAGACCACTCCGCAATGAAATCTGAGCTGGTTGTTTTTTTGGCAAGAATGCCATTCAACCCAGTCACAGGAAGTGTCCCTTATGTCATCATGCACCTCATTAGCTGTGACTAGATATCCTGAGGTATAAAAGAAGTGAAGTACAGGAAAGTGATATGGGATTAGAGAGGAGGATTGTGATAAAGATGACACAAGTCTTTTTTAGTTGCTTAAGAAATTGTAATAGTCACTGCGTGATACAGAGGAGCGAGAAAATGACAAATTTATGCAGGTGAGATAAAACCACCCAAGAGGATTATAATAATCATCTCATCTCAACTTTGGCATCAGTGGGCTATCTAATGCATCCACTTAGCTAGCTTTAAAAACCACACACACGCACACACATAGAGTCAGATTAATGTCTGGGAATGAGGTGAGGTTTAGTGCGCTGACCTATATTTCTATTTAATCTGAGTCATTTATGATTTCTCCCGCTCAGGCCAGTGGGACAGACTGAATGTTGTTCTCTGTTTCCATGCTCTTTATGACCGGGGCAAAAGCTGGGGTTACCTGAGCGGGTAATAATGCTAATGTAAAAGCTCATAAAAAAAAGTGTGTTGTTACTTTTTTCCAATTGAAATGTGTTCTGTGCTTTATGTAGAAAAAGTAAATTGACAAACTCAGTGTGTTTAAAGAAGTATTTCACTGCTGGAAAGATGGTCTCCTTATAAAACTTGGCTGACCATGCAGTAGAAAGAAGCAAATACTTTTAAAATAGGTCCTACCTGATCAGAGAAAACAGAGAAACCGATTCAGTCAACTTACCACCTGCACATCGGCAATGGCTGATATTCACCTTGTTGACTGCCATCGGCCTGTCAGCAAATAAGATGACATTCACCGACGGCAGTGGGTGATGTTTTTCTGTTGTGTTACATCAATTTTGGGCAGCCAAAATCTTAAATAAGCAAGCAGGTACTTGAAGAATACAATGCCTGTTGGGATGGAATCTATGATGTCACTGTTGTGTGATGAGATGGCTAACAGCAGTGGTTGTCTCGGTGTCACAAGGACGAAAAGAGATCTTCTCTGGGACTCCATCAGGACAAAAGGACACAGTAAACTCACTATCACTATCGATGCATCCTATTGCTTCCCTGGGTAATGCTTCAGTGTGAATAACAAGCAGCGTTGAAATCGGCAGGACGAGAGCTAGTTAACATTAGTTGTTAGCGGAGGTTGCAATGAGTTTCATTATGATATGTTCAAGCCCTATTCAGTAAAAATGAGTACTGGGCAAAGCTAAATTATAACTTTCTAATAATGTGTTGAATGTAATCTTGTAAAATGTAGTTTTGGCAAGCTTAAGAACAATATAAAAACATTGCTTTCGGCTATCGGCCAAATAGTTATTGTAAACATCGGTATTGGCCTAGAATATCAAAATTGGCTCATTCTAAGAAAAAGAACTGTGGCTTTTGCTTTTGATCAAAAGGTAGAAAACCTACAACTACCAGAATGCACTGCCCCACACTGGACCAATAAACACTACTCGTGATGGGTGACGTAATGGGAGTTTGTCTGTTTTGACACAGGAAACAATATGGTAGTCGGTCAGTAACAGCTGATTCAGAATTACAATTAATTAAACAGTAAGCTGAAATATGTTTTTGAAAACATAATAGGTAAGAAATAGTCAACACAGTAACAGAATCGTCACACTGTTTGATCTCAGTATATTTAGCCTCCGTTTTTACAATACAGGAAACAGTATGGTGCCACTTCCTGTTTGCAGATTTTCATATTACAGCCAAACAGTGCACTAAAATATGTTTCTGAATACATTTTAGGCAAGAAATAGGCAATTTAGTCACAGAATCTTGGTTTATAGTTGATCAGCACTGCCTAGTTTTACGGTCTGATAAGACTTTGGTCTGAGTTTGAGAGAGAGAAAGAGGAGTGGCTCTCTCTTGATCTGCATCTATACCCTTTGCGTTTGTTGTGGTGGGCATACGAAAATACTGAAGAATGGAAGTACAATCTGTCGTTCAATGTACAGCATTAGAGCCATCAAAAAATTTGAGCAGGGAGATCTGGATGCTGTTAAGATGGAGGGAAGTTGACCACAGTTCATTTACACATACTACCCACATTGTTATGACACAAAGCTGGTTGAGCACCTACAAAGTATCCCTTAAGTAAGTGTCTGACTGTGTCACCTGTACAGCTTCTATTTATTTTTGAGCTCTTTCATGCATCAAATACAGTTGGTATAAAATATCAAAAACTGAGGCAGTGCTGAAATGATACTGAGCCCTGAGCTCCACTTTTTGTCACACAGCCATCTCAGAAAAGTAATAACATTCCTCACACAACTCTGCTTTGAGAGCTTCTGCTCCAGCAGCGTGATTTGAGCAAAGGGTTATTGTTGCTAGTGAGCGGTTTTGTGATGGCAGTTAGGTTGCTATCTCCACACACACAAAGGCAGCGAAAGGAACCTGGCGGCCGGCAATGGAGAAGGCGAAATGAAAGCCGTTCCTCCTGGGTGATTCCGTCGGCCCCGGCTTTTGTCTGCGCTGCCTATCAGACCTCTACGTCTGCACACGTGTGTTTTTGTCTGTCTCTGCGTGCACCAACTGCCAAGTTGAGTTCTGTTCAAGGCCTTCTCAGCGTCGTGACTTTCAGCCGTCTGCCTACTCTCTTCCCCCGCTGCCGACCCCCGTCGATTCCCCTGCTTTAAAATGCATGATGCTGCTTTCCCGGCAATCCAAGCTCAACCAGAGAAATCACCCCTTTTTTTTTTTTTTGCAGATGCACACGAGTGCACACGCGCACTGACTTAATCTGTCTCCCGCTCACACTAAAGCTGTCAGATACCTCTCCTACTCTGTCACACTCGTGAATTTGTGTGTGTTTGTGCTTGCAAGCGTGCCTCTTATGCATAAACACGTCTTTTTGGTTTTCTTAGTGCACACGATCCCTGAGCAAGTCCTTGTGTCTTGTTAACCACATTCACAGACTCACTGCCTTGAATCCATGAGGCGGTGGGACACTTACAGTGTTTTGACATGACGTGGAGGCATTTTAGCCCCGTTTACCTCACCACATTGAAAGATAAATGCCTGAAGCCTTTGGTTAAGAACACAGTGTTCATGAAGTTGGCTAAGACAAAACATAGCTGAGCTGGTTTTGGTCTGAGGAGGAATGTTTCAGTCACATTGCTGGAAGAAAGGGCACTTTTGGTTTGGCAAATGCAGTTCTGACAGTGTTATGCTTTTGGATGGTGGACGTGCAGAATATGCGGCATGAGGAAGCAAAGAGGTTTATTGGTGTAGTAAACTTTCAGTTCTGT